>NW_012119232.1:130858-141677 GCF_000951035.1 Colobus angolensis palliatus | reverse complement strand
GAATCATGTTTGGGTATCATCTCATCCAACTTCTTTACCCATCCCCATCATAAGTCAGGAAGGTCTTGGATATTTTCTGCTCTAGCAGTTAATTCATCATTAATCCTGGAGTTGTTTGCTATTCCAGTCATTTGTCCTACTTCACTTCCCGTAAGCATGATGCATTTGCCACCATTAACTCCTAAACCATATTGAATTTGTACATCTGACTTTGTGAGCAAAAGTTCTATGTATATCCTGTAATTCTTGCCTAGTATGAAACTTACTTTCAGTAGAGATTGTATTTCTGCACTCATGCACCTATGTAACTTGCACTGTTATTGCTGGTCGGGCTTCCCAGAGGTCACCATAACCTCCTGGGTTCTCTGGAAGAGGGACATATTCTTCAGGATGACACTGTAATATTTAGTTAGCTAAAATCTTTTATCTATCTAAATGGATAATTCCTAATGTCTTGAGTAAGAAGGCTGGTACTTTTTATTTTTCTTCGCTCTTCAAGTTGATGTGACCAATTCCTGAGGTTGGATAATCAGGTCAGTTATCAGACTGGTCTTTGCCAGAACTTTTTGCCTAATACATTTCTCTATTGCTTTCTACAGGTCATTGGATGTTAATATGGGTTCTGGAATGCAATTTTTAAAAATATCTTGTGAATGACTTGCAACATGGTCATTTAATTTTCAAATATAATTTGCAAGTGAAATGTGTAGGACTCTGATAAGGCACAATGACCTAGACCCTGGGTATGATCCCCTCGAAAGAGGCAAATAGTGAATTGAACAAGCTCACTCATGTCTGCTTACACCAGTCACTTCTGAACTGCTCAATGGCAGGCAGGGGAATGACCCCTGGTTGGCAGATGTCCACTCACTATGACCCTGGATTGGACATGTAGTTACCTTGAGTCAGGCCAGTCATGTGTTGTTGGACTAGTCCTTGGAGATACACTCATTAGTGACTGTTAAGGTACCTGAGTTATTAGGTGCCTGTAGACTATGCCCAGTGATATGTGCATTAGGTACAAACTCCCTAGCTGTACTGACATTGACTGAAGCTGTGAGGTTTCACAATGACACGTCAGCCAAATACAGATGTTCAGATTTACCATTTATCAAGAGGTCTTCACACTATCAATTACGCAATTATCATTCTACACACAGGAAGTAATAAAGGGAGTAAAAAGTCACAGCCATGGCTCGGGAGACCAGTGTACCTCCAGAAGAGTCCAGGGGGTCCAGAAGCCATTTGGATGCTGGTCGGAGGCTCCTTTTAGGCAGAGATCACAGCAGCAACCACCAGGTCTGCAGAAGTCCTTAGAGTTCTCATGGACAGAGCTTCTGAAGGCAACTTACACAAGACCTTGTATTTGCTGGTTTTATGATCCTCTGCAAATGGGTCTATTCTCATTATCTCAGCCATCTTTCACTTCCTATCAGTTCATTTCAGGTCTCTCATGATCCCAGGCAGCAGTAGTTGTTATCTTATCACTTCAGTTCATTCATATATGTTTATCTCTTTGGGGATGAGGGGACAACTTCACTGTCAACTTAATTCTACCGGAGATGAGTGACCCCACTTTAAGATATCAGGATCACAAATTAATATTACCTATCATCAGGGCGGACAATAGCTACCACCTGGGGCTGAAAGCAGGTAACTCTTTTTATTCTGAAAACATTCTGTCTTGATTATGGTGCCAGTTGCTGCAAGGGACTTCCTTTCCGCAACCTGTTTTTCACAAGGTTTGAGTCTGAACTGCTAACATTCTACTGATTTCTGGGTGAAGGGACTGACTGCACCATCCTAGCCTGTCAGAGCACTTGCCCCAGTACTTCCACTTTCAGAGTTTTCCACCTTGTCCAGAACTACAGTCCATCAATCCCCTCATTTTCTCTCTTAAGAGAATAAACAGGCTGGGCGCGGTGGCTCACGACTGCAATCCCAGCACTTTGGGAACCCGAGGCAGGCGGATCATTTGAAGTCAGGAGTTTGAGACCAGCTTCACCTGAAACCTCATCTCTACTAAGAAAAAAAAATTTAAAACACACACACACACACACACACAAAATTAGCCAGGTATGGTAGCGGGTACCTGTAATCCCAGCTCCTTGGGAGGCTGAGGCAGGAGAATCGCTTGAACCTGGGATGCGGAAGTTGCAGTGAGCCAAGATTGTGCCACAGCACTCCAGCCTGGGTGACAGAGCGACACTCCTTCTCAAAAAAAAAAAAAAAGAGAGAAAGTGAATAAACAACATATCTCACGTACACACACATACCCCTCTTACCCCAAATACCAAACACACAAAAATCCAATCTGTCTCCTTCTACCTAAGTAATTTTACATAGTCACTTTCTCATAATTACCTTAAGCTCCCTGACTTGCTGCTCGTCCTTTCTCTGGCAAAATCGAATCCCTGGATGAGCCCCACTTTGTGTTTCCTCAATGGCACCACTCAGCTGAACCAGAAAAAATATCAAAAAGTGGTAAGAGATATCATCATACACTCAAATTACTTACACAAAAAATTGGCCGTAAATGTTTCCAGAAATCAGTAAAAGTTTTGTTTCTCCGATGACACCATTTCTTCAGGAACCCAACATGTATAACCTATCTTTTCTATGTTCTTCTAATGTTTATTCAACTTCTCTCATCTGATATCTTGCCAAATCATTCAAGGAGAAAATATATCCCATTAAGCAAGAACTGACCATATTCCCATCACCTGAGAAAAGAATATGCACAGGATGCACCCACCTCCCCTTTCTCTGCTCATCATGTCAGAAAAAGTATCCCTCCTTTTGTCACAAGGCAAATCTGAGATAAAAGATTTAGATGGCCTGTGATTCCAGCATTTGGGGAGACCAATGCAGACAGATTATTTGAGTCTAAGAGTCTGAAAGAAGCCTAAGTAACTTAGGGAAACTGCATCTCTCAAACAAATACAATTAGCCTAGCATGGTGGTGTGGTGGCACGTGCCTGTAGTCCCAGCTACTCAGGATGGGGAGCACTGAGGTGGGACGATCACCTGAGCCTGGAAGGTTGTGGCTGCAGTGAGCCATGATAACACCACTGCACTCCAGCCAGGGCAACAGCTATTTTTAAAAGGATCTTCTCTGTTAAAAATAATCAAATAAACAAGTGGCCCTGAAGCCTAGGTGGCTACAGTGCACCTAATTCCTCCTTAAACAAACCCAAACTTGACTCAGTGTAAATAATAAAAGGAAACCTAAGCTTAACCAATCAGAAATCAACAACTAACATCTAACTACAGGCTTTCCACTGTAGTGTTTCAAATGAGGCCACTGCTCCACTTCACCCAATCAAGTATTTTCCTTTTCTTCCACATTTACCATACACAAGTTTTCTCCCACCCTCCCTAAGCCTCTCTGTTGGACCTTTGAGCTGCTTGAAGTCTGGGGCTGGGTAGTACATACATTTCTGAGTGCTCAAATATATTTTCTAATGTTTCAAAGTGTCTACCTGTATCTTTTAACAGCTCTCATGATTACCTCATTGTTTCTGGATCCTCAAGTTCTACCTCCTTCATTGGATTGATTCTTCAGTGTGAGAATACATTCTCCTCTACCATCGTAAAGACTCTCCAAATATGGGCAGTTTCTTATAAAACTATACATACTCCTATTACGTGATCCAGCAATTGTACTCCCTAGGTCTTTATCCACATGACCCAAATGCTTATGTCCACATGAAAACCTACACACAGATGTTTACAGCAGCTTTTAAAATAGTTGCCAAAACTTAGGAGGAATCAAGATGTCCTTCCATAGCTTAACTGATAAATACAACTGTGGTATATTTAGAAAATGAAATATTAATCACCTCGGAAAAGAAATGAGCTATTGAGCCATGAGAAGACACTGAGGAATCTTAAATGCATATTACTAACTGAAAGAAGCCAATCTGGAGAGTTATTTACTCTGTGATTCCAAGAACACAACATTCAGAAAAATGTAAAACTATGGAGACTGAAAAGATGGGTGGCTTCCAGTGGTTAGGAAAAGAAAGACTAAATAGAGCACGAGATTATTACAGTAGTGAAAATATACTGCAGGATATCATAACAGCTATAATGATACATTCATTAAACATTTCATTCTCATTATACATTTCTCCAAACCCTTAGAATGTGAGCCACCAAGAGTATCACTGTGGGTGATGATGATGTGTCAATGTAAGTTCACTGACTATAATAATTATTCTACTCTGCTGGAGGAGGTTGTTCGTGGAGTGACCCGAGCGTGTACAGGAATTGAGGGCATATGACATCTCTGGACTCTGCACTCCATTTTGCTGTACACTCAAAACTACTCTAAAATAATGTATCTTTAAAAATCTATATCACATAGCCCTTTTCAAGTATCCAACTGCTTGGAGCCAATTCTATTAAAGCTCAGAAAACACTGATTCATAAGCTAGTTCTGACCCAACTGGCAAGAAGCAGGAAAGACCCAGGCCAGGGGAGTATATTGCATATGCATGCACCAGGACACTGGAGGAAGCTTAGAGGCCCTTTAGCCTGGTCCTGAGCCTGCTGAAACTGCATTTACAGGCACAGATGCCTGGGGCACCAATCTGAATCTGCCAACATCCAAGGCCACATGAACACAAATGCGCAGAGTCTCCTCTGCGATCAGGAGCTAAGGATGTTAGGCCATGACTGGACTAGGATGGGAGATCAACTGAGAACTATAGATTCTGTAGGCTTTTGTTGTCTCTTCTCACCCCCAGCAACAAGTGATGAACACACCCACACAGACACACACCCCATAGTGACTAACAGGATCTCCCTCCAGGCGACTTGTAGAGAGTGGAGCAGAAAATATCCCAGGGACCTTTCATAGCTACTTCCTTGAGTCCCCTTTCAGACAGTGCTGTCTAGGCCTGTCTCAGACCAAGCACCACCACCCTGATATACAGAAGCTGGCATCCTTACCTGAAACTCAACATCAGGAAATGATCTCTTCTACTTAACACTGATGGAAATATCTCCAAGCAACGACCTCATTGGCAGGGGTGGAGTGGGGGAAGTTTCTTAAAAAGTGAGGCCTCTGCCCACCACCTAGAGAACCTGGAAATTTCCGTCTACGCCACAAAGTCCAAATCACGGGCCACTGCCCCAGTGTGTGGCAGATTAGAACATCTCTCCATTATATCTGGGCTTCTAGTCCATTGAATGAAATGGCTTTTCTATTACAGGGACAGAATAAGGGATCAAAAGGGTCTTACAACTGAACTCCAGTGTACAGTCTGCACAGACACTAGGCTTGTGCAAATATCACACAGTGAGGTCCCAGGACCCTTAAGCCAGCTGAATGTACTGAATTTCAGGAAACGGTGAGATACATTCAGCAAAACAGTAGGCTTCATGCTGAAAGAAGTCAATCCAAGAAAATATCACACACACACACACACACACACACACACACAGTCTAGTGGCCAATAGGTCCTCTCACCAAAAACCTGCCATCAGGAGAGCAGAAAGCCTCCCAGGGATCCATCACTGCACTTTCTGGAGCTCCTTATCAGATGGCCAGCTCCGGGACAGGACTGTCTTATCCTGGTCCAGCCCAAACTGCTATCACCCTGTGATGTGGGAGCTGGCCACTTCACCAGAACCTCTGTGTCAGAAAAATTTCTCCTCCTTTTAAAATAATGAGGGAGAACCTTCAGACAGTGTCCTGATTAGGGTGGGTGGAGAGGGGGTTTTCCTAGAAAGTCAGGCAGGGCAGGGCTGAAGCCCTCTGGGTTAACTGTGGGCTTTTGATATGAAGGGAGGTAAGACTGGAGAGGTCGGGGGTTAGAGAGGGGATGGACTAGGGTGCTAAAGAACTCCACTTGGGCTCTGTACACCAGGGAAAATGACCATGAAACATCCCATCTTGGCCGGGCGCGGTGGCTCAAGCCTGTAATCCCAGCACTTTGGGAGGCCGAGACGGGCGGATCACGAGGTCAGGAGATCGAGACCATCCTGGCTAACACGGTGAAACCCCGTCTCTACTAAAAAATACAAAAAAAAAGCTAGCCGGGCGAGGTGGCAGGTGCCTGTAGTCCCAGCTACTCAGGAGGCTGAGGCAGGAGAATGGCGTAAACCCGGGAGGGGGAGCTTGCAGTGAGCTGAGATCCGGCCACTGCACTCCAGCCTGGGAGACAGAGCCAGACTCCGTCTCAAAAAAAACAAAAACAAAAACAAAAACAAAAACATCCCATCTTCACTGCTCAGAGAAGGCTAGATCTGCTGTGAGCTAGAAAGCCATGTGGGGGCAGCTGATGAGTCATCGAATAGAAGAAACTTGAGAGCCGTGTGTTCCACAGGCCTCTGGTCCTTGTTCACGCAGCAGGGCATTGTGAGATGTGGCTCCTTGGCCCCTTCCAGCCACCACCTTGACTACATGCTGCAGGGAAAGACACTGAAGCCAAAGAATGCGGTCTTGCTCACCACAGGATGACGGCTCAGTGCAGAGCCGAGCTATGTGTGGCCCAGGAGGCAGAAGGTGGGGATGACCCAGGCTGGGCTGGGGGATCCAACTGAACATGCACTTGCTAAGAAGCTGTGGACTACTAAGATGCCTTGGGACCCCAGTCTGGATCTAGAATTGCAGCAAAACAGGCTACTATTAAAAGTTCTTGGGAAGCTAACCCACTTTTGCTACCATCCACAGGCAAACAAACCAACCCCCACCACTTCCCACTCCCTGTGAAAGCCACTTGCCCCTCTGATCGACCACAGCACAATGGTGTCACTCCCTAAGGCACAGGTAGACAAGGCATCCAGCCATGCACATTCCAGGGCCCACACATGTCCAGAATACACTGGTTCTTGTTGAGACTCCACTCTTCCAACTACAGACAAAAGCTCCCCACTCTCCTCAGCCACTCCCAACAACTGGAGGCCTGAAAACTTTCATGCACGCTGCTATGGTTTAAGCCACTTGTGGCAGTTTTGATTTTCATTTTCCTGGTAATCAGTGATGTTGAGCGCCTTTCCATATGCCTTTTCACCAGCTGGATGGCTTCTTTGGCTAAATGTCTATTCAAATCCATTGCCCATTTACAAATCTGCTTTTTCGGGGCTTCTTGATGGTTTTCTTTCTTTTTTTTTTTTCCTATTTATTTATACAAATTCCTTAGGTATTTTGAGTATTTGTTAAAACAATTTTCAATTCCACTGCCCAGTTATAAATCTGCTTTGTTGTTGTTGTTGTTGTTGAGATGGAGTTTTGCTCTTGTTGCCAAGGCTGCAGTGTAATGGTATGATCTCAGCTCACTGCAACCTCCACCTCCCAGGTTCAAGTGATTATTCTGCCTCGGCCTCCTAAGCAGCTGGGATTACAGGCATGTGCCACTATGCCCGGCTAATTTTTGTATTTGTAGTAGAGGTAGGGCTTCTCCATGTTGGTCAGGCTGGTCTCGAACTCATGTGATCCATCCGCCTTGGCCTCCCAAAGTGCTGGGATTACAGGTGTGAGCCACTGTGCCCGGCCAATCATCCCTTTGTGTGTGTGTGTGGTTTTTTTTGGCGGGGAGCGGGGGAAGAACAGTCTTGCTTGTCACCCAGGCTGGAGTGTAGTGGCGTCATCTTGGCTCACTGCAGCCTCCCAGGTTCCAGTGATTCTCCTGACTCAGCCTCCTAGGTAGCTAAGATTACACGCACACACCACATGCCCAGCTAATTTTTGTATTTTTAGTAGAGACAGGGTTTCACCATGTTAGCCAGGCTGGTGTCAAACTCCTGACCTCAGGTGATCCACCTACCTCAGCCTCCCAACGTGTTGGAATTACAGGCGGGAGCCACCACTCCTTTTTTGTGTTTTAACATCAGTTGACACTCACATTTTAAAATAATAATAATGAATGGTGGTACCTTAAAACAAGGGAATTATACATCTTCCTCTTGTCCTCATCCTAGTGCAGACATTTTGTCTATAAAATGTTATTCACAGATGAATTCATGAGAAAATTACTGTGAATTTTAAATCCACATACAAGCATATGCTCATTCATGAATATTTCAATAAAATAAAACTAATAGCGATAAAGAATTCCAGGGTTGAAGCAGTTTCAGGAAAAATAAGATGGCAGTATGAAGTAAAATAGCAAAAAATGGTTTGTTTAAATGGGTATATTTGTGCCTATAACTTTTTTAAAAATTATAGCATTAGACAATGTATATATATATCCACATACATAAAGCAATGGAAGTGGCATTGTTTTCATACTAGTCTAGAATATATATGTATGTATCATGTGGTCAGCAAAATAATGGCCCCCCAAAGATGTCCATAGATTCCTAGAACCTTACATGAAAACGGTACATCATGCATGTGATTAAGGTAAAGACCTTGACATGAGGAGACTACCCTGGTGCTATGGAAGGAACGTTGTGTTCCGTCAATGTTCCTATGCTAAAATCCTAACTCTCGAGGTGATGGTATTAGGAGGTTAAGCCTTACGGGGGACTCTGCCCTCATGACTGGGATTAGCACCCTTATTAAAGGCACAAGGGAGCTTGTTTGTTCCTCTCATCATGTGAAGACACAGCAAGAAAGAAGCCTCCATGAGAAAGCAGACCTTCTCCAGACACCAACACTGTGGGCATCCTGATCTTGCACTTCTCAGCCTCCAGGACTGTGAGAAACAAAGTTCTGTTGTTTATAAGCTGCCCGGTCTAGTGCATTTCCTTGTAGCAGCCTGTATGGATTAGGACAGTGGGATCATGTGGATGATGATGGCGCCTCCATTCAGGACTAAGTAAGCACATGAGTCCTTAACAGTGGAAGGAAGGGGGAAGGAAAGAGCCACAGAGACACGTGGCCATAGAAGAAGGGTCCATGAGATGCAAGGTTGCTAATCGTGAGAGTGGAGAAGAGCCCAAAGCCAAAAAATGCAGGCAGACTCCAGAATGTGGAAAACGCGAGAAAAAAGATTCTCCCCTAGACCCTCTAGAGATGAAGGTAGCCTTTCCAACACCTAGATTTTAGCCCAGGGACATCCACATCAGACTCTGACATACAGGGGTGTAATCAGTTTGTTTTATGTCCTCACATGGTGGTAGTTTGTTGTAGCAGCAATGGACTAGATGGACTAGTAATATATAAATACACACACACACACACACACACACACACACACACACACACTACCCCCCTCCCCACCCACACATACAGAACTACATATATCCTGCCCTTCAAAACTGAAGCAGATAAACTATACGTTAGCATTAACTTAGTTGGGTGTGGTGGTGCACGCCTGTAGTCCCAGTTACTCAGGAGGCTGAGAGGGAGGATCACTTGAGCTCGCGAGTTTAAGACCAGCCTGGGCAACACACAACAACAATTTTTACTGAGGCCACATTTCAAAAACAAACAAACAATAACACAACAAACCTTTGATTAAGCTCATTTCCCAAATTTGAAGAGGAGATAATTATTAGATAAAGAAGAGAAAAGAGAAAGGTAGAGCTGCTGACTTTTGTGCTGGAAGCACAGGCCCAGGCCCAAACACACTCCTGTCCTCCTGGCTTTCCTGTCCTTTCTTATAAGGGACACATGAACCTCTCAAACTGAAGCACGGATCACAGACCCATTCTCAGAACTCAATGCAGTTTTGTGCTATGATGTTTTATACATCCGTGTCCTTGTTTCTACCTCCCATTCCCACCTCCCTTACTCTAGTTAGAAAAAAAATGGCTATTACCAAATATGAGTGTATCTTCATGTACTAATGCCAACTGATCACCAGCTGGTTTTCTTCTTTTACAAAGTCATAACTCTTTAGGCTTTAACGTGTCTTCCAAGCAATAGAATGCTATTTTCCAGTTCATTAACACAAATTATATATTTAAAATGAAGACTTCACAAGCTGATTTCAATAATATACTAACCAAAATAGACTGGCCATGGTTCAAACTGACATTTTAATTAAATGTGATGATAGGTTGAGTAACCTAGCAGTACTCTAACATGACTTTTCATTGTGGCTTTCTCCATATTATGCTTAGTCTGAGGCATCCCTAAATGATTCAACTGTAATTCCCCTTCTTAAAAATGAGATTTATCTTTACAAAATAATTTATTTTCCTAAAATTACAAGCTAATTCTATAGTTCATGCCTACATAATCTCACTAGATATCAGCTGTATGTGTACACACATACATATAGGTATTTGTATATACACATATTACATAATTTCTAAAAAAACTTATTAGTAGGGTACGACCACAAAGACAAAGAGGCTTCATGTAATGTGATGGAAACACAATAGCAGGACAAACACCAGGCTGCTGTGAGGGCGGTATTTACCTTTGCTGCTGTGAAACTTGGAAAAACATAGATAGTGGATATTTAATCCCCATAACAGAAAATTCAGGGTGCAGAAAACTTCCCACAATTTTTACAGAGAATATCAATAGAAAGACATTCAATGCAGGGAATACACAGTGTGACAATATACAAAAATAAGCAGGTTGATGGTTTAGATTTATGAGTCAAGAGACAGAAATAGTAGATGATGTCATAATTCTCCTTTTATGGAGTTAGGAAAATTCTTCATTTTATATATGGTCAGGTGCTTTCAAATGTCAATGAGAAAAATATTTAAAGGAAGAATCAAATCTAAGTTTGTGGAGAGATCTTTATAAAAATGACCTTCAGGCCAGGCACGGTGGCTCACACCTGTAATCCCAGCACTTTGGGAGGCCAAGGTGGGAGGATCACGAGGTCAGGGGATCGAGACCATCCTGGCCAACATGGTGAAACCCCATCTCTACTAAAATACAAAAAATTAACCAGGAGTGGTG
>NW_012119232.1:126880-130408 GCF_000951035.1 Colobus angolensis palliatus | reverse complement strand
GGCTGGAGAGCAGTGTTAGGATCACAGCTCACTGCAGCCTCAAACTCCTGGGTTCAAGTGATCCTCCTACCTCAGGCTCCTGAGTAGCCTGAACTACAGGAATGAGCCAAAATGCCCAGCCAATGTTTTCATGTTTTTGTAGAGATGAAATCTTGCTATGTTGCCCAGGCTGGTCTTGAACTCCTGACCTCAAGGAATCCTCATGCCTTGCCCTCCCAACGTGCTGAGATTACAGATGTGAACCATTGTGCCCAGCCACCGGATTCTTTATTAAGAAGAAAATTTGTTTGCTGACATGTAGGCCAGGAATTGATAGATAATAGTTCATAAATTACTAATTTACAAGTCAATATAAATGAGCTGAGTAAACACAAAATAACAGCATAAATTAATAAACAGTTTACGACTTTCAGGTTTCTTTTTTTCCTTTGAAACGTAGCTCTGACAGAGACTACTACTTGTCCAATCCATGGAACAGTCAGAGGTGGTTAAAATCTCAGAGGTACACTTATTAACACCTTGCTGCCTTTTGTGTAGCTTCCTTTGAGTACTTCACCAGTTGGGACTAACTCACCTCTCCAGCTGGGTTCAGGAGCCAGACAGGAGCATGCAGAACTGGGAATCCAAAGCCATCTCTGACACTAAAAGCAATGAAAACATAAATAACCAAACATATTATCAAGAAATGAATGAGAGATCAATATCAGGTACAGCAAGAAGAGAAGAAAGCATTAAATCTGCCAGGCTTTCATTCTGACAAAATAATTTACAACACACATGTCTCTATCTGACATATGTGAACAGAAAAAGAACCCAAATACCCGGTTAATTGCAAGATGAAAATGAAAAAGAACTCTTGCTTATTCACCAGTGTACAATTGAATCTGGGCTACTAAAACACTTCCCTGCACTGACTCTCTCTATGTAACACACGCTTTATCACCATTTGGAAATGGGATTTCTTGCTTTGATTTAAATATACTTCCTTTGATTTCTTACTTTAAGTATGCTTTTGTAACATATTCCCAGCTACATTCTCAGTACAAATTTTCAGGTGTAAGTAACTATTTCTGCTTTTGATAAACAGATAGTATAACTGGTGAAATAAGGTACACTCCCACGCAAAGGTGAGAGTACAAAGTAAGACTGCAGAGTCAAGTAAAACATAACAGTCAAGAAAAAAAAAGGTAAATAATTAGGTAGTGGAAAATGTTGTGTGTGGAAAGAATGAATCTGGAAAACTGTTCTTTCCTAAGAGTTCAGCAGGATTTGGATGGTAGAGAGCTTTGTGTACAAGCGTTCCAGTTCCACACAGTTTAGGTCTAATTTCAAAGGTAACTTCTAGTGCAACCTGTGACTCACCCTGTCCTAAAGTGCCATATGTAAAGGGTCTGGAGATAACCCACAGGCAGCACTGTGAACTCCAGACAGCCCTTCCAGATAAATACCAGGTCAGTGTCTACAGCTGATGACACAGAGCAGAAGATCTGAAAAATAATACTTCTTCAGCCAATGGACTGCTAGTTACTATGATTTAGTGTAAAATACTGTATTACATGTGTAAATTTTTAAATTGCAGTGTTTCACATTGAAGCAATTAAATATAAAATCCAAATGTTTATTCAGCTTAAAGGCAACTTAGAAATACTGATGCCAGATAGAAAGATGCTTTAGCCCCAAGTCAGCTGTTTGGAAATGTCACAACTAAACCAACAAAGGGATCTTGAGGCATAATAAGCGTTCACACATTTTCAGCTATACCTCTGCTTGTCTTGAATATGAAAACCTAAGCTGCAGTTATGCCACAGCACAGAATGTGTCATATTTTACATCACTGAGCCTTAGTTTACAAATGGTAAAACACAGGGAAGGTAAACTCTGAGGTTTTCTTAAGGAGCTGTTATATCCAACAGACTCAGGAAAATCTTTGCCAAATGTCCCCAGTACATAGCTCCTCCCCACTGATGGGCTCAACTGGGAGAAGCTATTCACATGTCTCAATTTTCATACGCTCGGAGGCAATGAAGGATTCCTAGGATAAAGTAAGGGATATAAATGACACAGCACACTGAAAAGACTGTAATGTTACTTCAGAGTGTTGCAAAATAAAGATCACAGATGGAAGTTTTAGTTCATTGAAGGATGTAACCATGTAAATTTCATTAGTGTGTTTTAAAGTCTTATACTGCTTACATTCTTATGTGGGAAAATATATCTTGTTTGTGCTTTATGGATGAAATGTGAACAGGCAAAACTAAAAATAATTTTACAACTCAAATCACCAGATGTTAATGGCTGGTAATTCAACTGGAAATCTGAAAGATAACATCTATTTCATTGTGATACCAAACATCAGTGACAAGGAAAATTTTATTTGTGGTATTTAAGTGTAGGCCTCTGGAACAAATGACTTGGTTCACAGGCAGCACGCCCACTGCTGAACTGCCACGGCCTGATAGCCTGTCTTATCTGCCAAACTGCTCATTAGGTTTGGTAATCTTCACCTGTGCCTCCAGTTTGTATGTCAGCAAGTAATACACATCAGTCTGCTTTTACCATCTTCTGCAGTGAGCTTCCAACATTCCTTTAGCAGTACAGTGCTCCTGCATCTGCAATCTTCCAAACACACCTCGTATACATGTCATTATTTTTCAACGGTCAATTCAGCTTCCAGCTTTGGAGGCTAGCTTAGCTTAAATAAAGCAAAAATACATGACAGAGAATATGCAAAGTAAGTCCTGCATTGTAAATATTAAGTGGGCTGACCAACCATTTAATTTTTTGACATTAAAAAATAATACATTTACCATAAAAATTTAATATTTAAATATGGATTTCAGAGCGCATTTCGGAGTGGGGCACAGGGGACAATAGAGCAGAGGATTCCTCTCCCAATTGTCTCTGACCTATCCAATCTTTGTTACAGGTCAGAGTGTTCTCCAATCTATAAATATACAACAGAGATAATGTGGCAACCAGGACACAGAGAAAAACTAGAGTACTGCTCAGCTCTCTGTCTAGGCCTGATTCTGTTATCCCCGACAATGAGTGCTGTGAAATTTAGAGGCAGATCGATACACATATACACACACACACACAAACACACAAAAGAGACACTTCATGGGCAAAAAGCATCAAAGATATAAAAGAAAATGTCTGAAAGACCATAAAACAACTTCTGATGAAATGCTGTTTTCATTTTGCAGAAGACACCAACACTACAATTAGCTTAAAAATTGCAATGAGTACAGTAATTTTAGATCCCACCTCCAATTCATACCTTATCAACATGTAATAATCACACTGCATCTAAAACAAAGCTGGATAGACTTTATATGCTGAATACAACTTGTACAGTAAGAAGGTAATTTTTGGAAATACTGAGAATACAACATTTGTATGCCATGCTCTACTTCACACGTTAAAAGAAAATATTATTGGCCGGGCGTGGTGGCTCAAGCCTGTAATCCCAGCACTTTGGGAGGCCGAGACGGGCGGATCACGAGGTCAGGAGATCGAAACCATCCT
>NW_012119232.1:124723-126480 GCF_000951035.1 Colobus angolensis palliatus | reverse complement strand
AATATCAGTTAACATTAAGAGAATATATCTCTAAACCAAAGATCTTGGATCTTCTAGAAAGACAAAATCAACCTGTATATACTTGGGTAAGAAAAAAAAATTAAGAGACCAAGAAAGGAGAGAGGATTTTCGCAAAGAATCACCTTCAAAGATGACTTTCCAACATATTCGACCAGTTTTCAAGTCCATTTGTTTTTCCTCCTTTGGCATCAACAGCCTGTACTACCAAGGAAATGCAAAAGAATTCAATTTGTACATTAATCAGCTAATCTAGAAATGGCAATATAGTCCATGAAAATACAAAGAAATCAAAAATGTCAAGGAATTGTTTAAGATGTTTCAGATGACATAGCATAGGGAAAAAATGATCTGATAAACACTGGAAGAGGTAATAAGCAAACTTAGGCATGGTTCCCTAACACCACACTTCAAAAGAACTTACAGACAGAATAAAGGAATAACCCTTTAAAAAAAAATCTAATTTTAGAAAAAAATTGCTCAAAAGGGAAGTTAGTGTTTTGTAGATCTTTTGGAAAGCCGATTAATTTCTAAGCTAAAAACACATGATCCTTAAGAGAAAGGGCTGAGTCCAGGCCCAAGGCAGGAAGAGGGAAACATGAGCCTGGATCCTCTTGTTCTGTCAGAAAGGAAGAAATGCTAAAGACTAACAGAGACAGTTGACAGGACACAGGAGACAGGCTGAAGGCTCCCGCGGCCGAATCTGGGACAGCACAGGCATCAGAAAGAACAATGACAGTGATGGAAAATAACCCATGGAATAAAACTCAAGTGCATTAGTCAGCAGTGAGACCAAAACAAAGGGGAGAAGAGAAAGCCCTTTGTTTAAAATGCCAGGTAACAAATGTAGGAGGAACGTAGGAGGAATGACAGAGGAAGAACATCCATTTTAAGTCACCAGTGCCATAACTGATAGAGAAGATCCTAAGGAGGCTAAAATCACTGCATGCAAGAAAACTGTACGAAGCTTTTTAACATAGTACGATATATAAAAGTATCAAAACATAAATTAGAAAAATGGTACCATAAGAGATGGATAAGTTAGAATACAGCAATCACAGGCCATGCATAGTGGCTTACATCTGTAATCCCAGGACTTTGGGAGGCCAAGGCGGGAGGATTGCTTGAGCCCAGGAGTTCGAGTCCAGCCTGGGAAACATAGTGAGAATTCGTCCCTAGAACAAAATAAAAAAAATTAGCCGGGAATGGTGGTGTATTCCTGTAGTCCTAGCTACCTGTGGGGCTGAAGCGGGAGGATCACTTAAGCCTGGGAGTTCAAGGTTGCAGTGAGCCAAGATCATGCCACTGCACTCCAGCCTGGGAGACAAAGTGAGACCTTATCTCAAAACAAAAACAAAAAAACCACAATAACAAAAAAACACCGGTAACAACAAAAGGATGACTACATAAAAACTGTAAAGAAAAAAAAAGCTCAGAATATAGAAATAAAATTATGTATTTTACCTGTAACTATATTAGAAGAGAGTATTCTTGTATACAAGGATGACAAGAAGGATATGCAAAAATGAAAGTAGCTAATAACACTCGTTATCTTAGGCACTGTGGTAGGTAGTTTATGCACATTGTAAGAAATTACACGCCGGGCGCGGTGGCTCAAGCCTGTAATCCCAGCACTTTGGGAGGCCGAGATGGGTGGATCACGAGGTCAGGAGATCGAGACCATCCTGGCTAACACGGTGAAACCCCATCTCTACTAAAAATACAAAAAATTAGCCGGG
>NW_012119232.1:96420-124648 GCF_000951035.1 Colobus angolensis palliatus | reverse complement strand
CGGAGGTTGCAGTGAGCTGAGATCCGGCCACTGCACTCCAGCCTGGGCGACAGAGCAAGACTCCGTCTCAAAAAAAAAAAAAAGAAATTACATACTAAATTATCTCAAAATTTTCAGATAAATTTTACTGAGAGTCATAAACCAATACAACAAAACCAGTGTTTTGCAAACATCCACTAAGCATAAAGGTATACAAATGCTTAACCCAGGCTGAAAAATAATTCACATAAGCCATACATCAGTGGAAACTTACCCATGGTAGATAATACAACATAATCTAAAAACAACTTTCAGAGACAAGGCATGCGGCTTCTGGAGAGCCACAAACTCCCTGACTTCACTAGTGTTTTGGCCACCAAAAGAAAGCCAAGTGGCCTGAGGTCTCTTAAAACACAAGAAAGCAACCTATGGAAGATGGCATAGTATTTGAGGAATATTTGGGGTCTGCTGAAAAATGAATCTTGTATTTTATTTCAAGAAAAGACTCTCTCCTAATGTCAGGTAAGTGAAGAGCCCTCAGAGACACATGCACACACAAAGAAAAATGAAACAAAATAGAATGAATCCCACCAAAATGTGTTATGATGGCAGAATTATGGGTGATATGATCTTCTATAATACATATTTTCATTAAAAATAGAAAAAGAAAAAGCAGACTTCCCCTTGACTATCTATAGCCTCTGACCCAAGTGACTTGGAATCAGAAAACAGCATCACCCGACTTGAAGCCATCTTGGCATCAATGGTAGAGTGGGTGGAGATGAGACTCTGGACCAGCTCATGGGTGGGCCCCACCTCATCCTGTCAAGACCACCAAGAAAGGGCACGTGACGAAAGCACAAAGATCCTGGAGAGACACTGGTTTCACTAAGTTCTCAAAATTATCTTAGACATATTTCCCAAGAACCTTTCTTAATGCCACAAAAACCAAAGAAGAAAATCCTTACAACAAAGCTTGAAATGGATCCCCATATCCACTAAACTTTTCCAAAGCTCAGTGAGTATACAACCTGGTAACCAAAACACCTAGCTAGAAAAATCTCAGTTCCAGTGCTACAACAATGCTAGCTTTTCTAACATTTTAAAATAACCCTGATTTTAACCCAACAAAATTCCACTTCAGAACTAATAAATAAATATTGAAAATCCGCTTTAAAATGAAGAATGAGGAGACCATTGTGAATGAGAAAAAGAAAAAGACCAAAGATTGCTGGAAAGCACACTGGTTTTGTAGAAACGGAGATAAGCCGTGCAGGTGCCACACTGGCAGCAGGGCCCATGCTGGGGCCACGGATCGAGGCGTGGAGGACAAGACACTTCTGTTTGGTATAATAAAAAAAGGTATTCTTTTTATTCTACATATTTACAGTATGCATTTGGGCCTTTATTATAAGTACAAGAGAAAAATCTTCAATAAATAAAAGCTGAGTACATTACTTTTTAAATTAAAAAATACATTCGGAAAGAATAATGAAAGTTCAGAGCAATGACTCCCGTCTCACCGATGCCTGAAAACCGTGGCTGCCACCAAGGTCAACACAGACCGCGTCTTTTGTCATACAGCACACCCCCAACTCCAGAAAGAGGCACATAAACCAGCTGCTCCTTCTTATTTAAACAGCGCTTCTTTTGTTGTTCAGGGATAGCACAAGGGTCTGGAAGGAAAGTGATATCACTCATGGCAAAATCTCCTATCCCTGGAAGACACGACCCAAAAAGCCAGCTTCAGCTGACAGGAAGTCAGTAAGTATCTGCTGTTAACTGGGGGGTTAACAACGATCCACAGTCCAAGGGCTTAACCCATGACCCTAAAGAAGGGCATCGTGCCACACTGGAACAGTGGCCCTCTAGATACAAGACAAGAGGTCAGAGAAGAGGGGATTCGGTAACACCTTTGCAGGCCTACACATATCTGCCTTACTTTTAAAACCTCCAGCAAGGCCATCTTCCCTTGGGTCATTTTTCAGTTTTCCTGAGAAATGAAGCCATCCCAAGAATCCTATGTCTAATTCTAGTATGTACTACAACAAGAGAATACCTGGCATGTGAATTTGGCTTTTATTTTTCAAGTGTGCTCCTCTTAATTACATAAAGTGACACCTGCTGGTCACATGTGATGTTTGTTTGGATATCCTCTGGGTTTGTCAAATCTTCCATCCTAGAAAAATAAACTCAATCATACAGCAGAAATGAATGGCAGAAGTTCCTATACCTCCTTTCATGTGTCAATGGCTCATCACACTCTTGTCCACCAAGCATGTCATTTAGAAAACTAGAAAATGCAGAAATAAGGAAGCACCATTCACCATCCAGCTGAGGAAAGGGACAGGCACACAACTGTGTCTCTAGGATGAAAGTGACATTCATTCCAGAAGACACCAGACAGGGACATAATGTCCACCTGGAGTCAGGGAAGAGTGATGAACATATTGAGAAAATCCCTTTCTGGAAGAGGGTGAGCCTGTGCTCTGGGATTTTTACTGTGGCTTGGATTCCGGCAGGTGGAGAAAGGGTATTCCAGGCTGAGAAAACCACAGCACAAAGAAGAGCACAAAGGAAGGAAACTGAAGGCACACATGAAGGACTCAAGCACCCGGGCACAAAGGCAGCATCACTGAAAACTGAGAATAAACGTAGGATGGGGCCACATCCTGTGGCCTTAAATGCTTCTAAGTCCTCCCATTTTCCTAAACATCTCATAATTAATTTACTCCCAAAGGCACAGCATCTTTGAGCAATGACATAAGTAGACATTTTCCATCAACTACACTACACTTCTACCCCCACTAAACAGGCACAAAATAAATACTATCACTATTCTTTTTCTAGCCTTTTTAGCTTTGAAATATATGGCCCAGGAAGAAAAAAGTTTACAATCACTTTTTACCTGTCTGCCAGGATATAAGGGTGAGAAGTTTGCCATGTGAGAGGCCTAAACTTCATAACTGTAATAAAATGGCCCAGATTGTGGATTTCTTGGTTTTGATATTCTCCATGCAGCATTCCAGAAAAGTAGAACAGCCTGGCACCCTAAACATTAAAGGAAAATTAAAAATTAAATTTCAATTAAATTCTCATCAAGACTGCAACAAAATAAAAGCTCTAAACAAGAAGCAATCCTAAGAAGGGAGACGTCTAGCAAAGCCACTGTCCTCAGGCTTCCAGAGCCTTGCTGGCTTCTTTCAGGACTTATTAGAACCCCACAGAGGCAGACTGCTCTGCAGCTAAGCAGGGGCATCCATCTAAGTAATGGTGAGGAGAGGGAGGTGAGGCCTCTGAGCACAGAAACGGTTCTGTGGCCGATGGACCAGAGCAGTATGGAAAGGAAGGGGCAGTGCCTGGTCTTGCAACTGGGAGAAACTTCTGAGGTACTCTATTATAAAGTCCTGACCCCAAAACACCTAGACACTGCCTGGTGCAGCAGGTACAGAGACAAATGAGATACACCAAGAGGCCCAGAATAAGCACTCTCTTGAGGGAAACCTTCCAGAGACTGGAAACACAAACACAATGGGAATTCAGGAGGCAAATCCTAGAGAGATGTTTAGTAACGTCTCTTCAGTCTTTTTATTTGTTTGTTTGTTTGAGCCGGAGTCTCACTCTGTCACCCAGGCTGGAATGCAGTGGTGCAGTCTCAGCTCACTCCACCCTCTGCCTCCCAGCTTTAAGCAATTCTCACGTCTCAGCCGCCTGAGTAGCTGGGATTACAGGCGCATAGCACCACACCCAACTAATTTTTGCATTTTCAGTAAAGATGGGGTTTGGCCATATTGCCCTGAGCTCGAAACTCCTGGCCTCAAGTGATCTGCCCAACTCTGCCTCGCAAAGTGCTGGGATTACAGGCTTGAGCCACTGTGCTCGGCCTCTTCAGTCTATTTTAAAAGGATTATATTGTTAGTTTCTAACAATTATTTCTCTTCCTACCCGGTAAACTTCTGTCCAGAAGCTGTGTTTTAATCACTTCTTTGTCTTCTTCAGTTGCTTATTATGCTTGAAGGAGTTGAGGTGTGTGAGAACTCCCATAATTTTAGGAAAGCCATGTACTTGACAGATGTTTAGAAACTCAAAGGTTTCCATTTCAAACCCAAAGCTGGCATCTATAAGCATCACTACCTATAAACAGAACACATCATTTCTCAAAGAAACTACCAAAGCAGACCACCTACACTAGGGGTTGGCAACTGGCCCACGTGCCAAATCCACCCATCACCTGTGTTTGTAACTAAAGTTTTATTGGAACACAGCCACATTAATTCATTTACATATTGATTGGAACACAGCCACATTAATTCATTTACATATTGTCTATGGCTGCCTGTGCACCACAACTGCAGAGCTAAGTAGCTGCAAAAGATACGATTCACAAAGCCGAAAATATTTACTATCTGGCCCTCGACAGAAAAGTCCCACTGCAGACTAAATCAAATGACTACACAGGCATCACCCAGAGAAACAACCACCCTCTCTGATTTGCTCTAAAAGGCAACCATAAGACAATGCCTACTAGGATATAAACTTGCAGTTTAAGAATTCTAATGCATGAGAAGTAACTCAGAAAAGGCTGGGTCTAACCTGGCCCTTACCTAAGAAATTCTAATTTAAAGAAATGAAGTTTTCTGTAATGTACTTTTAAGCCAAATAACAGGTCTCTGACATCCAAGAAATGGGAAGAAAGTGATAATCAATGAAATATATTAAATATATATAGAAAACCAACCTCTTCTTTCAATCTCTTCACAGAAAAAAAAAAAAATCTGTTTTTTTGCTGGAAGTATGCAGTGGAAACCTCTATCTTGTCTGTTAATTTGTATAACTCAAATACTCAGAATTTTTTAAAAATAGCTATCAGTTTACGATTAAGTCAAAAAACAGTAAGATTATGATGAATGGTAGTCTATAAGAAAATACAAGCAGATAAGGCCAATTTTTTTTGTTGTTGTTGTTTTTGAGACGGAGTCTCGCTCTGTTACCCAGGCTGGAGTGCAGTGGTGCGATCTTGGCTCACTGCAAGCTCTGCCCCCCCGTTCATGCCATTCTCCTGCCTCAGTCTCCCGAGTAGCTGGAACTACAGGCGCCCACCACCACGCCCAGCTTTTTTGCATTTTTTTAGTAGAGATGGGGTTTCACAGTGTTCACCAGGATGGTCTTGATCTCCTGACCTCACGATCCACCCACCTTGGCCTCCTAAAGTGCTGGGATTACAGGCATGAGTCACCGCACCCGGCCAAGGCCAGTTTTTAAAATTTAAGACACTTCAAAGATGCAAAATAATTTCAGAATTGATTCCTGGAAACTTCTGCTTTTAATATTAAAGATAGTTGTTTTTATGTTTCCATGGATAACTAAAAATAACACAAAATGGAAACAGAAATGCCCATCTTTGATTAAACTAGGAAACATTCAAAACCCGAAACCACAGAATATATGAAGTTGGGCTTGCAGGCAAGCACAACTGCCACTGCAGACCAAGGCAGTAAGCAGAGCTCTCCAGCAACACTGGACCAGCTCGAAGAACAGGTGGAAAATCCTCACACCACATCTGATGCCACAGAGTGCCAAGGGGCAAGCAGCTGGTTGTAGGGTCAGGAAGAACAGGGAGTAAACAGTCCCTCAGCCGCCAATCTGTCATCTAAGCCAGTGTTACTCCCCTAATCCACACACGCACGTACACACCCAAATCCATGTACCGTGTGCCTTTGCTGTAGTCAGGAGGCTCTGAGAACCCAGAGCAGAGCAATCAACATAAGCTAGGCTAAATAAATTATGGTGCATCCATAGAATGGAATATTATATTAAAAAGGAGGCAGAGCTACAGTACTTACTGATTATATACCTCCAAGATATATTACAGGAAAAAAGCAAAGCATAGAAGAGTGTGTAAAATAAGCTACCATTTGTGTTTTTAAAGGGTGCCATGTGTGTTTACATGTATCTGGAAGGATACTGCTCTGCAGGGACCTGAGAGACCAGCGGTCAGAGCAAGGTAAGAGAAAACGTGCATTGTGTGTACCCTGCGTTAGTTAGAGTGCTTTACCAAATGTGTGTGCTCCTTTTGAAAATCTGAAAAAGATTTACATAGGCATCTATCTCAATGATGGTTAAGAGGTTGGGAAGGGGAGCAGGGAGGGAGGGACAAAGAGGGAAAGGTTAACAGGTACAAAAATACAGTTAGATAGAATAAATTCTAGTGTCCAACAGCACAATAGGGTGACTATAATTTATTATATAATTCAGAATAACTAAAAGAATGAAATTAAAATGCTCCTAACACAAAGAAATTATAAATGTTTGAAGTGATGGATATCCAAATTACCCTGATTTGATCATCACACATTGTATGCTTCTATCAAAATACTATATATACCCCATAAATACGTACAACTATTATGCATCCATAATAACTAAAAATAAAAAAAAGCAAAGGTATCTCTTAACATGTATGTCTTTAAAATTAGAAACTTGCTACATTTTAAATGAAAGAGAAACAAATAACTTCTATGAACTATTTCAATCATTTCAAGTATACAAGATTTAGTAATCTTTACACAACTTTACATTAATAACACTTAATTTTACTAATAGTAGCATAACATTTGAATGTTATTTAGTTTTCCAACATTACAATGGAACAACTTGAAAATCTGTATTACTTTTTCCTTTATATTTTAGGAGTCTTCCTGGGTCAAAGTATAAAACCTGCAGCTCTAGAAAAAACTACATAAAAATGAAAAAAAACAAGGTATCTGTCACCCCACACTTCCTAACCAATATGGCTTATTTTTTTGCTTTTTTTTTTCTCTGAGACAGAATTTCGTTCTTGTTGCCCAGGATGGAGTGCAATGGCACAAACTCGGCTCACCACAACCTCTGCCTACCAGGTTGAAGCGATTCTCCTGCCTCAGCCTCCTAAGTAACTAGGATTCTAGGGATGCACCACCTTACCTGGCCAATTTTGTACTTTTAATAGACATGGGGTTTCTGCATGTTGGTCAGGCTGGTCTTGAACTCCTGACCTCAGGTGATCCGCCCACTTCCGCCTCCCAAAGTGCTGGGATTACAGGTATGAGCCACTTCCTCTGGCGTTTTTTTGTTGTTGTTGTTGTTGCTAATTTGTACTTTATTTTTCTAATTTAAAAGATAGTTAATATCAGGAATAGTGAACATTATCATTTTCATAAATGCAAGAGCCTGTACATTTTCCACACACTGAGTACTATCTAAATTTTCTATTGATAAACTCTGACCATTTCTTCAGGCAATTCATGTACTTTAGCGTTATTAAGGATGAAGGTTCTAGAACCATCAGGAACAAAGGTTCCATCTTCACACAAGTTACTTAACTGCTGGGAGGCACTATTTCATCTTATGTAAACTACAGATAATACCTACTCACCTCAAGGGTGTACCAAGGGTTTATGTAAGCTAAATTTGTAGAAAGCAGTTAGCACAGTGCCAGGAAGGGTCCAAGAAGAAATGGTACTTACTATGATATATTTGTATGCATATATGTATGCACGTTAACGAGCTCTTATTAGCTGTGTTCACTAAAGGTTTTCTCCATCCTGTGATTTGCTTTTAGATTTTGGAATACATTTCATTGTGCATGTTCCATTTGTATTATTAATATAACAACATTTATTACTATTACTATTATCATCACCAATTCAGTCACATCTACTGTATCCCTGATGATGACCATGATTCCTTTAATAATCATAAAACTCTCTTCCCTTCACAGGGTAAATAACCTATCACAACGCTGTAAGTCTCCATCAGCACCCCAGGCTGCCCCAGCTGACTTAACAGACCTGTTGCTTTAGCCAGATCAACCATCATGTTAATGTCACACCCACATTCAATAATGGCGAGTCTGCGCTTTTTACCTGTAAGTGAAAAGATGAAAATTCTACTTTAAAAAGACTCTGAAAAAACTGTAACCATCAACTCTTAATTTTCATTTTTTAATTGCATCCAGTAAAACACCATATACGTTTATAGGAGTGTACCCGAAGTTCATTTTTATAGGCAAAAGCTGGTAAAATAAAATAAATTCCATCCTGTTTTTCTTCCTGTGCTCTAAATTTAGATAATATCAAAAGTCTACCCAGATGAATAAAAGTGCTCAAACAGGGAAAATTCTGACTGGACAGGCTCCATGATAACCATGATCCTGCTGTTCAGCTGCAGGTGTCTTCACCTCTATCAAAACTTCCCGTATACCCAGTATCACTAAAAACTTCCTCAAACATAATGCAACAGAATATTCATAACGATAATCATTTCTAAATTAAGGTAATAAGAAAATGGTCAAGAAAATAGGGGCTGGGTACAGTGGCTTACGCCTTTGTCCCAGCACCTTGGGAGGCCAAGGCAGGTGGATCTCTTAAGTTCAGGAGTTTTGAGACAAGCCTGGGCCACATGGGGAAACCCCATCTCTACAAAACCAAAAAAGAAATGAAAAAAAAGAAAAATTAGCCAGGTGTGGTAGCATACATTACTCATACATTACTCATACATCTCCCAAAGGCTATGGCAGAAGGATTGCTTGAGCCTGGGAGGTTGAGGCTGCAGTGAGCTACAATCACACCACTGCGTTCTAGCCTGTGCCACAGAGTAAGACTCTGTCTAAAAAAAAGGAAAAGAAAGTATGGATGCTCCAAAGATAAAGAAAAGTCTCAATCCAACTATATTACTGCAATAACAAGAGATTTCAGAGTGTGCATTGCCATTCCACCACTGAAAGTTTGTTTCATCTTCCCTCAAACTTGGAAAGGTCACCATCTCCCAAAGCAAATTCTCATAAGAAAAAGAGAAAATGTGCACTTCCACCAGCATGTGGCTTCATAAGGGCAAGCATGTGCACCTGGCACACAGGAGATATGTGCTATGTGTTAAATACATACGTGTTAAATGATGTGTTCACAGTCACCAGGCCTGCTAGGCCCCTCTAAGGAACATGCTTGGCAAAGCCATAGAGCAGTCAGGATAAGGTATGCATCACATCTTTATCTCTAGGAACTTACCGTTTTCTGAAGTTATAGCTAACTTAGTAAAAGTGTGAGAGATAACACGATATGACAATATTTAACATGCTCCATTCAAGAAAACAAGAAACACATGCATGTCCCTCAGACGACAACAGCCACACCAACTCTGTGTCTGCGGCAGCATCTCTTACCTGACACGATCGTCAGAGGGCCTCTGATCTCGGTAAACTTCTGCTGGGTGAAGTTCCAAATGAGGCATAATATCAAAGAGGTCTTTCCAACTTTGGAGGTCCCATCACCACTGCCACTATTGGTGGGGGCTCTAGTGGAGTTTGATCAACCACTGGAATATGATGATTTTTTGTCTTCAAATCCTGAGTCCTATTCATTAAAGAGAAAAAAAAAGTAAACTCACTTTCAAAATAGAGTAAAAGGTATCAACCTTATAAGTAGACTTTTTTTGGTATACTTATAGACATGAGTACTTTAGTATACTTTATAGAGGGTACAACAGACAATATATAAATATAATTAACTTGCCAATTATTAACTTCTGACCCCCATCCAAATAATTACTGTTCAATAAAGATGTAACAAGATGACTTCAATAATATAGAGATGAAAATTAAATACTCCTTAAATCTGACTGTTTTAGGAGTGATTTTAATCGTTTTTTAAAAACCAAAAGGTAAATACCGAGACAGTGCATCATAACAGATAAGAGCAGAGGCTCTGGAGTTAAATTTGGCTCTCCTACTTACTGGTTATATGATTGGCGGTAACTTTTCTTGACCTCAGTTTTCTTGTCCATAAAATGAGAGCAGGAACGATTCCTACTCTGGTAAGGCTGCTGGAAGGACTTAGTTGAATAATGTTTAAAGTACACTGCTAACAATATCATAAGGACTCACTAAATAAAGCTATGTCAGTATTACATATTGTAATTTTTGTATTTTATATTACAACTTTGTAAAACGTATCCGGAGGGAAAAAGCACACTTATCACTGTAGAAACACTTTAAAGTTTAGGAAGAAACAAATTCTAGAAATTCTTGTATCTTGGGCAAGAAACACCAACCAGTGTGCAGATGCTGGAGGCAAGGCAGCTTCTATGGGAAGGCTTCTCACATTTTAGTAAAAGCCACACAGCATGCATCTCCATGTCCTTTGGAGCTGCATTAGACTTGTGACTCCAAATGTCACCTGTGAGAGGCTCCTACTATTTAAAAAGAATCAAAGGAAGAACCATCAGACTATAGCTAAACACACCTGTGAAAGTATCAAGCCATCCCCACAGCAGACTGAACTGCAAAAGCTTTGGGATTTCTCTTCCGGGCATCATCTTCGTCTCCTAGCTGGAGATCCTGCAGATGCTGCTTCTTTTTCTTTGCAGCTTTGGGTCCATTGTTTTTCTTTCTGTGTTTCTCTGGTCCTTAGTTTCCATAGTGGCTACTTACCAATAACAAGTAACTCTAACCTACAAGGAAGAAGGTTGGGGTAAGGAGGTGGGAGAAGCATTTTACAATCCAGGCACTACCCAGGGAAAACATTAAATTTCATTTATTTCTTTATGAAGAGATGATGTATTTGTTCACTAAACAAGGGTAGGAACTGCTTAACCATCCCCAATTTCATTTCTCTCTGTTATGCTATAAATCAGATGAGTTACCTCTGCTAAGGTTACATTTTATGGTTGTTACTTTTTATTCATCTTAAATGTCAACATCAGCACTATCTATTTCTGCAAGGATGGAAATATTCTATATCTGTACTTTTCAGCTATTTAGACTTTAGCCACATGTGGTTACTTAAAATGTACTTAGAGAAACTGAAAAAATGAATTCTTAATTTCATTCTAACTCTAAACAGTCACATGTGGCTACCATACTGGACAGCTCATACCTAGATATCAACTAGACTAATGAAGTGGTTTCCTAACTTAAACTAAAACTTAAATTTTAATGAAAAATTTAAAACCTTTTTTTGAACTTCCAATATGATCACAGTATTACTTTTAGTACCTGTCAACTCTGTAAAACTCCTAAATTACAGCTCATCTACATACATTTGAAAAATCGCAGTATCTGTATGTATGGGACATGAGTGATTCTAGATGATGCCTGGAGACCCCATAGACTTACAGAGACCCTTGCAGTGATTTCTGAGGTACCTGGGAATCTGTGGCCAATAAATTGGTAATCACTGAGTTAGTGAGTTTTTTTTAGGGTATCAGGTTGCATAAAATCTGACAGCTTGATTGAAAAAAAGCGGAGCAGGGTGCCATTTCATTCAGTTAAGGTCCTGTATTAATTCCATTTAATAAACGCTTGTGTCTCTGATGTGCTAGCCACTGTGCCAGTAAATGAATATAGCTATGATCTGACTGGCAGAGAAAATCCAAACTAGTATCTTCTGTGCCATGCAATAAGGGCTACATTGCAAGGCTGCACAGGGTGCTACTGGAGCACAGAAGTGAGTCAAAGACTTCCCACAGACACACACAGGAGCGGAAACAAAGTCTTTATATATCACCATATTGTCAAGGAACACCGGCCGGGAGTTAGGAGGGCTGGGAACTAGGAACGCTGTGAAACTGAATAGCTGTGTGATTTCAGAGATTATGTTGTTTCTCTATTTTAGTTCCGAACTTGTACTAATATTTCTCTCCCTTTTGCTCTTGGTGGGAAAAGCACAATTTGGGGTCAACAGATTCGGCTCACGTCTAAGTCGCCTGCCGGCACCACGTCGCCAGGAAACGACGTCTCCCGGACACCTTCCCTCCCAGTCCGGGCTCTCTGCAGGGATTCATGCCGTCACTCTCCCAACAACCCCCGGGGCACACCTCCGGCAGATGCTAAATATGCTGCTCCTCGGGAGCAAAGATGACCCGGGGGACCAGGGGAGGGCCTTCCCACGCGCAAGACTCGCGATCTTCCCAGTGCCCCAGAGCCAGGGACCCCACCGCCGCCTGCCCCAGAGCCAGGGACCCCACCGCCGCCTACCCCAGCCCGCCGGACCACCGAACCTGCTCAGGACTGCGACTCCTCAGGTCAACTTGGACACTGCCGGAAACGGAAATTCACAGTGGCGCCGACTCGGCGGAGGGAAACGAGAAGACAGAAAAAAGAGACCGGCGCCTGGAGGACGTTCGGGAGAAAGCCGGAAGGAAGACTCCCTAACAGCCGAGTGCGGGCGCCGGCGCCGTCTGCGCAGTGCGTTCCGCCGGGTCCGCGTCCCTGCTGATTCCGCCCCACCCTGCTCTCGGAATCCGCTGTCTCAACTCCCGCGGTAGCACTCCCTAGTTGGGTACACCGAGCTCGCCCGAGTCCTCGCTGAAGGGCAGGGCAGCTGTGCGATCTGGCGTGGGTCACTTGGTGCCGTGCAAAAAGCCAGAAGGAGACTCATTTAGCAATGAGCTGAGTGTGGTCTCTTGTTCTTTTTTTTTTTTTTTTTTTTTTTGAGACAGAGACTCACTGGATCACCCAGGCTGGACTGCAATGGCGCGATTTCGGCTCACCACAACCTCTGCCTCCCGTGTTCAAGAGATTCTCCTGCCTCAGACTCCCAAGTAGGTGGGATTACAGGCGCCTGCCATTAGCCCGGCTAATTTTTTTTGTATTTTTAGTAGAGTTGGGGTTTCACCATGTTGGCCAGGCTGGTCTCAGGTGATCCACCCTCCTCGACCTCCCAAAGCGCTGGGATTACAAGCGCGAGTCACCGCGCCCAGCCGGTCTATTGTTCTGTTTAAGCAAGACACTACATTGAGTAGTGCAAACCAGTGGGCATTATGTTGTTATTTGTAGCTCTTTCTCAGTGCTAAAGAGAAAGTCTTGTGAAGCACGGCCCCCTTGAACTATACTGGTACGCAATTTTCCTTCTTTAAGTGATAAGCAATCTAAAATCTTATTTTATAAAATCTAAAATAAGCAAGTGATAAGCAATTTTCCTTCTTTAAGTGATAAGCAATCTAAAATCAAGGCCTACGGGAAGGACGCAATTGTTTTTGTTACTCATTTCTAGATGTGAACTGGAACGTGCCGCCCTTTTTCTCCTAGCCCCACCTAGAAGTGCAGTGTTGGTGGGATAATGTATTCTTCTCTGGGCTTTCAGGACCATTACGTATGCTGGGGGAGCCTGGCAGTTGGCGCCAGGCCTGACCCCTGACAGTATTTCCTTCAGCTCCAGCATTTGCATTCTCACTGTTGAAAAGCATTTGGCACTCAGTTTGCATTTCTGTATTCATAAGTGTTAATTATTCACGAAAACAAACTGTGGGAAAACTAATTTTATAAATCACTTTACTAGATTGCGTTTTCCTTCCTTGCTTTCATGCTTTTTGTTGGTAATTATACAAATAATATAATTCTAAGTTCTCTGTGTAAAAATATTTAAACAATACAGATAAAGAACAGATCACTTTTTAATTCAGCCAGCTGGAACGTTAGGGATATGTTGGGAGTTAGGGGTTTGGTGTGAAGTAAGGCATTTTATTTTGTTTACATGGATAGCAAGTTGCTTCAACAAGTTTATTGAATATTTCATACTTTTGCCACTGACTTAAATTTTTATATGGATTTTCATTTTATGTTGATTGCCTGTATAAAATAAGGCTGTAGTTTCTCCTGCTCCACTGCTGAGTTTACTCTGCAGTGTTCTGGTGGCCATGTTTATAGTATATTTGATGCCTTCGAAGGGAAGCCCTCCTGAGCCCCATTCTTCTTTTTTTTAATTACACCTGTTTCTGAACAAGAATATACGCACATCTTCAATTGAAAAAGGACAGAAAGATGGGTGGTGAAGGCTGCTAACCCCATCTCCACTTTGCAGAGCTAACCGCTGCTACCAAAGATACTCTACTCACACAGAAGCACAGGACTCTCATCCACACATACCTTTCTAAAAATACTTCATTAAATAGTTTCATTAGTCTACTCTTAGATGAACTTGGATATCATGTTATATTAAGTATCAAGTTATATTAAAAACCTCCTTTTTAAATAGTGGCAGAAGACAACGTTGAGTCTTCCCATCCAAGAAAATTATAAAGCCTCTTCCTGTCTCAGGCTCTGTTTTGGTGACATGCTCAAGTCTTACAATAGATTTTAAGACACTCATGAATGGGATGTGTATGTGCCTTGATTTAGTAGAGCTTAAATACTTGTTGAAGGAATGATAGCTTTAGGCTGAACTAGCTCTACTTTTGTGATGTTATTTGTACTTACTTGATGTTCAATCCCTACACTGTTTTTTCCATCAGAAAATATAGTCTACTTTGCTGAGCATGGTGCCGCATGCCTGTAATCCCAGCACTTTGGGAGGCCGAGGTGGGTGGATCACCTGAGGTTGGGAGTTCGAGACCAGCCTGTGCAACATGGAGAAACCCTCTCTACTAAAACTGCAAAATTAGCCGAGCGTGTTGGCACATGCCTGCAATCCCAGCTACTCAGGAGGCTGAAGCAGGAGAATTGCTTGAACTTGGGAGGCAGAGGTTGCGGTGAGCCGAGATCACACCATTGCACTCCAGCCTGGGCAACAAGAGTGAAACTCTGTCCCAAAAAAAAAAAAAAAGAAAAAAAGAAAATATAGTACACTTTATTATATTTTCTAGGAACAGAAAGCTGAAAAAGTGAGTGTTGTCTCTATTGGTAAAAGTGTACCTTAAATACATTCATACACACACACACTCCTAATTAGCATTAAATGAGAATGTGCTTTGACTGTAATTCATTATATTTGTTCAACAGAGAAATTGGACTTGACATTTCATTCTTTCAATTACTCCCTCTTAGAGGATATTAATGGACACGCCTGTGTTACTGGTAAACCCATCAGCCAAGGGGGAATCGATGGACGCATCTCTGCTACTGTCTGTGGTGTCTTCCATAGGATTGAAAACTTCATCAATGAAGCTTCTTAATGAGCATTTTAGGAATGACATCAGGGTTTGGAGATAAAATATTTGTTGTTAAGGTAAAAAAAAAAAAAAGTTTCTTTAATAACTGATAGACATTAAGTAAAGTTTTTAAGGTTTTTAGAATTGTAATTTTAAAATTCAGTTATCTCGCATAATTTTAGAGTGGTGGTTTCCAGAATAATAGATCTTTTGTTTTTTGAACCTTGCTATGATTCATGTAACTAGAACTGATTTAAGTATCTCTCAAGTACATGTGAAACTATTACCAACTATCACCAAATTCAACCAAAATATTGGTCAGTATTCAAACTTGAAATTGTATCTAGAAGGGCAAGTCTCTTAACATGATTTTCTAAGTTTTGTAAGTATATAAAAAGGTTTTCACATTGATCCAAATTTGTTTCATGTGTTAACATGTATTTTACTTAGGAGAATCTTAATTAAGTTGAAATAACTTGACAACAGAAGTTGTAGCTGGGCATGGTGGCTCATGCCTGTAATCCCAGCATTTTGGGAGGCCAAGGCGAGTGGATCACTTGAGGCCAGGCGTTCGAGACCAGCCTGGCCAACATGGTAAAAATGCCATCTCTACTAAAAATAGAAAAATTAGCCAGGCATGATGGCGGCGCCTGTAATCCCAGCTACTTGGGAGGCTGAGGCAGGAGAATCGCTGGAACCTGGGAGGCGGAGGCTGCAGTGAGCCGAGATCACATCACTGCACTCCAGCCTGGGCAACAGAGTCTCTCACAACAGAGACTCAACAGAGTCTCACTCTGTTGCCCAGGCTGGAGTGCAGTGATGTGATCTCGGCTCACTACAGCCTCCGCCTCCCAGGTTCCAGCGATTCACCTGCCTCATCCTCCCAAGTAGCTGGGATTACAGGCACGGGACACCACACCTGACTAATTTTTGTATTTTTAATAGAGATGGGGTTTCACCGTGTTGGCTGTGGCTGGTCTCGAACACCTGATCTCAAGTGGTTCACCTGCCTCAGCCTCCCAAAGTGCTGGAATTACAAGCATGAGCTACCATGCCCGATCATCACATTCTTAAACAGAGCATTTTATTATTGAAGAGAAACCAGTTAGTACATTGTTTCTTTTGGCAAAAGAATTTTGAGAATTGCTTCTAAATGAACAGAGTGTGGATTTACATTGGTCAAAATATGACTCTTGCTGTCTATACCAGGACTTTAATTTTTGTGTCATGGATAATTGTTCTTCACAGGGATTTGGTAACGTGGGCCTACACTCTATGAGATATTTACATCGTTTTGGTGCTAAATGTATTGCTGTTGGTGAGTCTGATGAGAGTATATGGAATCCAGATGGTATTGACCCAAAGGAATTGGAAGACTTCAAATTGGTATTACTACATTTTTGTGGCATAGACACTAAATATATTAACATTTAAACTCTGGTACAGCTATTAATTGTGAATTTCAATCAATGGCAGCAACATGGGTCCATTCTGGGCTTCCCCAAGGCAAAGCCCTACGAAGGAAGCATCTTGGAGGCCGACTGTGACATACTGATCCCAGCTGCCAGTGAGAAGCAATTGACCAAATCCAACGCGCCCAGAGTCAAAGCCAAGGTGACAACATTATAGAAACTGGAACCAATATTATCAATGTGAATGATGTCGGGGGGGTCATAGAAGAGTCTGATTGAGTTTTCTCTTTCTTTTTAGCAGCTTTATTGGCATATATTGTACATACCATACATTTCTCCCATTTAAAGTAAATAATTTAATGGCTTTTAGCTCCCTGCACAGAGTTATACAACCATTACCAAAAAAACGCATCTGCCTGACACTCCTGTTAAAAAAAAAAAAAAACCTAGATAACAGAAAAGTGAAAGGTAGTTTTATACACTTTGCAGAACAAAATAACTTCTATTAATTTAATTTTAACTGAAACTGTGCTTCCCCCCACATATGAACACATGTTCATTTATGCACATCTCTTGCCCTCAGTGGAGGGGATTTGACGGTGTTGTTGGTATTTCTCTATGTTCCTGACTCTCTTGCAGATCATTGCTGAAGGTGCCAATGGGCCAACAACTCCAGAAGTGGACAAGATCTTCCTGGAGAGAAACATTATGGTTATTCCAGTAGGTCATCTATATTGATTAGGCTTTATATGTACTTAGAATCATAATTGTCTTTTGCAAGGAATTTGGAGGAAGAGAGGAATTATTAGTCTCCCAAGCTCTAGTGAATTCATCTTTATTTCACTTTTCAGAAAATATAGAAGCATGGTTAATTCTAAGCCTGTCACTTTTCACTGTGATCTAAACATTTATTCCAATTTCAGGCTCTTTACTGAATGTCTTTAGCCTTCTAAGAGTCTGGTTATATAAGTGTATATACTATGTTAGAAACACTATTCTAACTTAAGCTCTAAGATTTTCTGTATGATTCCTAACCTTATGCATTTCAAGTGCCCCTTCCGGCTTTACTCAGAAAACTAATATGAGGCACACATGCTCAGGTTTTTTAGCAGGTAAGCATGAATCTATACCAAAAAGTTATTAGAAATTAGTGTGGGCTTGGAATGCATTTTAAAGAACCCCCTTTGCTGAAAGCACTTAAGACATTTAATGTAACTGAAATGGGCTACCCTTAGGTAATATGAGAAAGAATCCTGTCTTCTGAGAGGCCCTGTGGACGGACCAATCCAATTGGTTGGTGGGCAAGCCATTTAGTCTGAGAACTTCTGGTAGAGAAGAGGCTCTAACCAAAGATTATTAACATTCATTGATTAATAAGCCAAAAAATGATTTTTTTTTCCCCTAAATAGAAAAAGCGTTAGATGGAATTGGGCGAGGTGGGGAGGAGTGTTAAATTAAGTGTGAAATTCCTGATACTGGCTAAAATATATTTGTGATATTTGAAGTTCAGTCTACCTTGGTATTGAACCTAAGGTCTGAGGTTCATTTTAAGCTTTTACTAAAACCATCGTCTTCTAATTTCTTTGGTGTCTTATTTTTGTGTATAGGATCTCTACCTGAATGCTTGAGGAGTGACAGTATCTCACTTTGAGTGGCTGAAGAATCTAAATCATGTCAGCTATGGCCATTTGACCTTCAAATATGAAAGGAATTCTAACTACCACTTGCTCAGTGAGTGTCGATAATCTTGTTCACCAAAACTCATCTTCTGAGCCAGCTAAAAGGCTGTAAAAAGATCCACTTAAGAGAACTTACCCCTTGGGAAAGAATTGAGTCTCAGAAAAGAAAATAATATTTTGTCTCATGAAACTTAGACCAAAAATGCACAATATCTTTCTGGATATTAACTCTCCCATATACTTATATCCAGATTTTTATTCTGTGATGTAATGTTCGCAGAATATAGTCTACAAATTAATTTTTTTTTTCTTTTTTTGAGACAGAGTCTCACTCTGTCGTCCAGGCTGGAGTGCAGTGGTGCGAACTCAGCTTAGTGCAGCCTCCACCTCCCAGGTTCAAGCAATTCTCCTGCCTCAGCCTCCCAAGTAGCTGGAACTATAGGCATATGCTGCCATAGCTGGCTAATTTTTGTATTTTTAGTAGAGATGGGGTTTCACCATGTTGGTCAGGATTGTCTTGATCTCCGGACCTCGTGATCCACCTGCCTCAACCTCCCAAAGTGCTGGGATTACAGGCATGTGCCACCACGCCCAGCCAATAGTATTTATTTAAGTGTGATTTTAAAACCCCACTGTCAATACTCATTTCTGTCTCTGGTTGCTCTTAGTCAAGTCCTATCTAGTGTCACGAATTGTTTTTGAGACTCCTGATGAGAATACTTGTTTTTCTTTGACAAGAGTAAGCTCCACAGTTAAGAGTAGAATTTCTCATCAAGCTGAAATGAGACCAAGACCTCCTGCTGAGCATCTCTCCTCAGCCCACTGTGAGAATCTGGGTGAAGTGTTCCATCTGTTTCCTTTCCTTTTTCCCCCAGCATTTTCTTTTTAATAGAGCCAAGGAAAAACCCTGGTAATGGGTGTTATGGAAACACAGCAGTGACCTAAATCCACATTTATATAGGAAATTGACAATAATGTGTTCTATTCCTTCTTGACAGAGTTTTTTTTTTGAGACAGAGTTTCATTCTTGTTGTCCAGGCTGGAGTGCAATGGCACAATCTCAGCTCGCTAAAACCTCTGCCTCCCTGGTTCAAGTGATTCTCCTGCCTCAGCCTCCTAAGTAGCTGGGATTACAGGCAGGCATCACCATGCCCAGCTAATTTTGTGTTTTTAGTAGAGGCAGCATTTCACCATGTTGGTCAGGCTGGTCTCGAACTCCCGACCTCAAGTGAGCCACCCGCCTCATCCTCCCAAAGTGCTGGGATTACAGGCGTTAGCCACCATGCCTGGCCCTTCTTGACTGAGTATTAAATGATTAACCCTTTTATGTCATTAGAACTCTCTGTACGTTTTTGGGTTACAGTTACTGTTTGGGACTACTTTTGATTCTACTTCATTTTTCTTTTCTGTTAGCAATATCTTGATATATCTCTTTTTTTTTTTCTATAGTGTCTGTTCAAGAGAGTTTAGAAAGAAAATTTGGAAAGCATCATGGAACTGTTCCCATTGTACCCACAGCAGAGTTCCAAGACAGGATATCGGTGAGTGTGCTCACCCCACAGTTGTACTTTACACATGCTCCCTGCTCTTTTGTTCAGACAGAGCTGGTTAGATGGATTTCATTTATGGCATAGTCTTTGTAATTAGCTTGACAGTAAGTGTGTGACGTGTGTTTTTTACCTTCCCTTTTCATTACATTCTAAAACTGGAGTAAGAATCCTAATGACTACTAATAAATTTAAAATAAATTTAGTATTTTTCACGTACATGTTTTAACAGTGAAGGATTAGTATGTACTTTATTTGTCTTAAGCTTCAGAGAAATAGGAAGAATTGAAAAGTAAGCATTAGATTGAACTATATGAGAGTCCAGGAGTTTGAGACCAACCTGGGGAACATAGCGAGTCCCCAGCTCTATAGAAAGAAAGCAAGAGGCCAGGCTCGGTGGCACATGCCTGTAATCCCAGCACTTTGGGAGGCCAAGGCTGGCAGATCACGAAGTCAAGAGATAGAGAGCATCCTGGCCAACATGGTGAAACCCGTCTCTACTAAAAATATAAAAATTAGCGGGGTGTGTTGGCACTCATCTGTAGTCTCAGCTACTCGGGAGGCTGAGGCAGGAGAATCACTTGAACTTGGGAGGTAGAGGCTGCAGGTAGCCAAGACTGTGTCACTGCACTCTAGCCTGGGCCACAGAGAGAGACTGTGCACCCCTCCTCCACAAAAAGAAAAGAAAGGAGGGAGGGAGGAAAAAAGGAGGGAGGAATGGAGGAAGGAAAACTTCTTTACCAGTAAATGATGGAAGACATGAAAAACAAAAGTCCATAGCACATAAACCTGGGGAAAAAATTTATCCTCATTGTTAGAGAAATACAAATTTAAAAAGGGTTTTTTTAATGTATTAACAAAAACAATGAATGTATCTTATGTTCACCATGTATATGGTGAAAACAGTTGTACCTTTATTGTAGTGACAGTGCACATTGGTGCAGCTCTTTGGAAAATGTGAAGTTATTAAAGTGTTCCTGCCCTTTGGTGCTATGATAATGTCCCCTCTGGGAATTTATCCTAAGAAAATAATTCAAAAGAGTAGGAACCACTCCATGCACAATGATGCTATTAAAACTATGTGTAGGCCAGATGCGGTGGCTCATGCCTCTAATCCCAGCACTTTGGGAGACCAAGGCAGGTGGATCACCTGAGGTCAGGAGTTCGAGACCAGCCTGGCCAACATGGCGAAACTCTGTCTCTACTAAAAATACAAAACTAACTGGGAATGGTGGCGCATGTAGTCCCAGCTGCTTGGGACACTGAGGCAGGAGAATTGCTTGAACCTAGGAGGCGGGGGTTGCAGTGAGCCAAGATCATCCCATTGCACTCCAGCCTGGGCAACAAGAATGAAACCCCATCTCAAAAAAAAAAAGGCATCTATGTGTAGACAGTTTTTAAATTTGGTTTCATTTAAAGTCCAGGGGCAGGAAAATGGCTGAGTTATATCTTATAATACATCTTCTTAGGAAATATTCAGTCATAGTTTAAGAATATATTGCAATGACTAAGTTATATCTTATGAAATATTCAGTAATGGAAAATGGTTCTGAGACTATTGCAACACGGGAAAAAGTTAAAGGTTTTGTTTAAAAGAAAGAAAGAATGCTTTAGCTATTCTAGGTACTAACTGTTCCCCTCAGTAAACCTTCCTTTTTCCTAGAGTGATGTCTTTGTTCTGGTCCTTCTATCTGGAATACCCAGATCCCATCCCTGCTTAAGTGTCACTGCAGTTCTGTGGCTCTCTCTGAAAGTCTCCTGTGTGCCACTGTTTCGTATATAACATCCATCCCAAGTGGCTAGTAGTGCATTGGAAGGGCTTGCACTCTCTCCTACATCAGCAGTTTTCCCTCCTCTGAGTCATTCCCCTCAGCTTACCAAATGCTGTTTTAGAAAATGTATAAATCTTAATCCCACTTCCCTTCCAGTACTGCCATTTGTTTTCTGTACAGCAAACTTCCTTGGAAGAGTTATATGTACTTGGCCTCCAATCTTCTTTACTTGAACCTACTCCACCAAGACTATTCTTGTGAAGACAGCCAGTGACACCAGCATTGCCAAATCCAATAGCTATTTTCAGTCCTCATCTTGCTTACCTATCAGCAGTTCTTGTCACAAATGACACTCCCACCTTGAAACATGTTCTTCTCTTAGCTTCCAGGATACCACATTCTCCTGGTTTTCTTCCTACCTCACTGAACATTTCTTCTCAGTTGCCTCTTGCTGGTATCTCTTCAACTCTCCACTCTCCTAACACTGGAAGGCCTGAGTCCCTAAACAACTTCTCTATCTAGATTGAAAACTTCAGTGATCCACTTAACCTCGTGGTTTTAAGTCTATGTATGTACAACTCTCTTCCCACTAGAATATAAAGTCTGTGAGAACAGAATTTTGATTTTACTCTACTGTGTTCCCTGGTACCTGGAAGAGTATGTAATCAATAAGTGTCCAAACTACATCAGTGACCCATTTTAAGTTGTTATTGGGCATATGTGTTTTGTGGCTCTGTATGTCACCTTAAGAGTGGTAGTGAGTTCATTGTCCTTAATTTTTTAGAAAGCATTCCAAGAAACAAATTGGGAAAGAGAGACGCTGACTTGATGGTGGAGGCCCTGAGTCATACACAATGGAGCGTTCTGCCAGGGTATGTGTGCAGATGCTGTTTGCCTTCCTGCTAGTCACATGAAGTGCAACTCAACCGTGTTATCTCAGCCGCCAGACTGTGTGTGCTGGTAGAAAATGGCAGTCTGGGCTGGGCAAGGTGGCTGACACCTGTAATCCCAGCACTTTGGGAGGCCAAGGTGGGCGGACCTCAAGGTCAGGAGATCGAGTCCATCCTGGCTGACACGGTGAAACCTCGTTTCTACTAAAAATACAAAAAGTTAGCGGGCGAGGCGGCGGGCGCCTGTGGTCCCACCTACTCGGGAGGCTGAGGCAGGAGAATTGCTTGAACCTGGGAGGCGGAACTTGCAGTAAGCCGAGATCGCGCCACTGCACTCCAGCCTGGGCAGCACAGCAAGATTCCCTCTCAAAAAATAAAAAAGAAAATAGCAGTCTGTTCAATGCTCCTCATTTGTGTGTAGCAAAACACGTGTTTTTTCAGTCTCAGATGATGAGCAATTTTTTTAGAGTCTTCATATATGTTTATGAGGCTTTGGAGACAAATAATAAGGCTGAATTAGGAGGTAATGATGTTGGCAGCTAGCCCAATATCGAGTAGTTAGCCAAATTGGGTTGTAGCTCAGTGCGCCACTATGTTATAGCTACAGGAGGCTACCTTACTGTAGAATTTGGTATAAGCAAAAGTTACTTTGACTGCTTGATCCCTACTTTAAGGCCTCAACCACAGTTTGAGTCCCGTTTTCCTAATTTCTTCTTGGGTTCAGATTGTATCTGCTTGGATTTATGATGAAATAGCATAACAGATATTGATGAAGAAGGTGGTGCTTAGTGCTATTGTTTTTCTTGTTAATTTTTGATTGAGATAGGGTTTATGTGGTATGAATTCATTTTTTTAAAGTATACAATTTGGCATCCTTTATTATATATACTAGCCATCACTGGTATAGAATTCCAGAACATTTTCTTCACCCTCTTCTTTTTTTGTTTTTTTGAGACGGAGGCTTGCCCTGTTGCCCAGGCTAGAGTGCAGTGGCACAATTTCAGCTCACTGTAACCTCTGCCTCCCGAGTTCGAGCAATTCTTGTCCCTCAGCCTCCCAAGTAACTGGGATTACCAGTGTGAGCCAACACGCCCAACTAATTTTTGTTTTTGTTTTCTTTTGTTTTTTGAGATGGAGTCTCGCTCTGTCGCCCACCTGGAGTGGCGCAATGGTGCGATCTCGGCTCACTGCAACCACCGCCTCTTGGGTTCAAGCAATTCTCCTGCCTCAACCTCTGGAGTAGCTGGGATTACAGGCATCCACCCCAATGCCTGGCTAATTTTTTTGTATTTTTAGTAGAGATGTGGTTTCACCATGTTGATCAGGCTGGTCTTGAACTCCTGACCTCAAGTGATCCACCAGCCTCGGCCTCCCAAAGTGCTGGGATTACAGGTATGAGCCACCGTGCCCAGCCTAATTTTTATATTTTTAGGAGAGATGTGGTTTCACCATGTTGGTGAGTCTGGTCTTGTACTCCTGACTTCAAGTGGTCTGCCCACCTTGGCCTCCCAAAGTGCTGGGATTACAGGCATGAGCCACCGCACCCAGCCACCCCATTGTTAAGTCCAGAGAATTAGGCCCTCCTGCCTAGAGGTTCTGCTGCTACAGTGGTTTGTCTTTGGCTGCCCAAGTCCTGCCTTGAAACACTGAGAAGGTAACTTGGACCAGGCCTGTCTGGGCCTTGTGTGTTTTCGGCCTGGGGTCCCTTGAGTCAGGATCATCTTCACTGCATTTTCTCTTTCTTTTCAGCAAATTATGCATACAGCCATGAGGTATAACCTGGGATTGGACCTGAGAATAGCTTCCTATGTCAATGCCATTGAGAAAGTCTTCAAAGTGTACAATGAAGCTGGTGTGACCTTCACATAGATGGATCGTGGCTGACTTCCTCACTACCCTCTTCACCTGTAACTTCTGCAGACCTATCACAAGTTTACATGTAACCACAGAAATCCCTTTCTCTCCTGACTCAGTAATAATGGATACCATTCTCAACAAGTCAATCCAAATCAGCCCCGAAGGAGAAAGAAATTAAGGTTAGGGGATTATGTACAAGCTGAGTGTGAAAGTACAAATCACCTACACCAGAGAGCCATTTTGGTATTTTGCCTTTAAATAAAAAGTCTCCTCCATCTGGCTGTGCAGCCTTGCTCTGTGGCTTTTCCCAACACAATCAGTGCTATTGCTGGGGAAGGGACAGTCAAGAGCAGTCAGTTGCTTGCTTATTTTGCTCTGGACGAGTCTGGGACACGCTGTAACTTTAACACATTTAAGAAGTAGGTGTGTGGCCTTTTCAGAAGGTGGCGTGGTCCTCAAGTGAGTTCTTAGTATTTTATATCAGCAAAATAACTCAGTTTTGCAGGTTGCAAACAAATATAAAAGCTGTTTCTGTTTATGAATTCTATTCTTTTAGAATAAAATAAGTATATGCTGCTGTAATAAAATTGTCTTTAATCACTTAACAGGCCTAACCTTGACTGAAATAGTGAATGCCTACAAAAATTATTAATGAAAAAAACTAATATTTTTATATCATAAAACAGTGTCATTTATAGCTTATCAGTCATCTATTATTATCCAGCAAACATTAAAAGCCTTGTAGATAATTAAGTTTTCTTCATACCTGCAAAATGGTGGAGGCTATTTTTGTTAAAACTGTCAGAATTTGCTAAGTGTAATTATGACACATAGTCCAAAGAATGCAGTAACCTTTTTATCATGTTACTAATTGTTCTCTTTGGAAGATCCATGGTTGACTAATTAAACAGTAATTCAAGTAGAGTGTCCAAGAAAAAAAACCACTTGGGCTCCCTGTTTGGAGTCTGGCTGGCTCTGAGCATTGCCAGTGGCCCTACTCACCTGACTTGGTGTCCTCTCCTTTTAGAGGCTTTCCGTTCTGCACCCAGCTTCGCCAACAGTGGGCTGAAAACAACCTTGGGTTGAGTGTTTCGTTTGGGAGTTATTTGGCCAGGGCCTTTTGAACAGTAGTGTCCCTGTGAAGTGCTAGATACTATATGTGTAAGAATGAGCTTTTTATCTTTTTAACTATAACACCCTTGAGAAATTTCTAACTACTTTGTAACTGCATGGCTTAACCTGGTGATAAAAGCAAGTATTAAAAGTCTACGTTTTCCAAAACTTATGTTTCTTTTCTGTGTTTTTACATGTGGTAGTTTCTCTTTTCATAAGTTATAATACTGCAATTGGATTTCTGAAATGTTTATAGCGACTACCCATATAATATTTCCTTCCACTTTATTGTGAGCTGCCCAGATTTTATTCTTGAATTTTTTTTTTTCCCAGCGCTCCACACGTTCTGAGAAACTTCCCTAGTAACGAACTATAGAAATGATCCCTGAAAGCATAGTCTTTATTCTCGAATTATTTTGTATTTTATTAAATAATATCAACAACTGTTCTTGAGGAAGAGGCTCCAGTGTTTAAAGCCGATATACTGAAGTAACTTTTAGTGCCGTTTTTCACTAAAGGGGATTTTATGTGGAGTGATTTAGCCACAGAATGTAACAGCTATTGAAGAGAGAATACTAACTGTAATCAGAACTGAATTCTAGAGTTCATTCCACCGGTTACTTAACTGCCAATGTGAAGCCTGACTTTCATTTGGTTTTTGTCTGTATTTCACAGTTCAGGCTCTGCATGCTCCTGGCATCGGGTCAGTCAGATAAACAGGCCCCTAGTATATGGGCATAGTGAGCCCTTCCCCAGCGTCATGGAGTGTATCTGCACTCTAGGTGGGCTACTAAAATGTGTAAGGGGAAAAGTGATACACAAATCAGTTCCAGAATGTTCGAATAATAGTGAGTGGGGCAGCAGATTCAAGTCATGTGAATGTGGGATAAGTCTTAGTGGTGGCCTTTGACTATATATTGGAAATATTGATTTTTTTTGTTAGTGGGGGTGGTTTTCGTTTTTTGAGACAGTGTCTTGCTCTGTCACCCAGGCTGGAGTGCAGTGGTACAGTCACGGCTCACTACATTCTCTACCTCCTGGGCTCAAGCAGTTATTCTGCCTCAGCCTGCCGAGTAGCTAGGACCACAGGTATGGGTACTACACCTGGCTAATTGTTTTTATTTTTTGTAGACACGAGGTCTCCATATGTTGCCCAGGCTGGTCTCACACTCTTGAGCCCAAGTTATCTTCCCGCCTTGGCCTCCCAAAGTACTAGGGTTACCAGCATGCCTGGCCAATAGTAATTTTTTAAAGATTAATGTCGAGGAGTATTCTTGATAGTAATATTAAAAAAACTAAATTGCCTGTGCTATCTATATGAAGATGAGAGCATTAGTGTCAGTAATTTTGACTCCTGGCTCCTGAATGTTTTAGTTTTTAAAAATCTAGTCAATTACTCTTTTTACCTTGACAGAAATTTTCTTTTTTTTGAGACGGAGTGTCGCTCTGTCACTGAGGCTGGAGTGCAGTGGCGTGATCTCGGCTCACTGAAACCTCCGCCCCCTGGGTTCAAGCAATTCTGCTGCCTCAGCCTCCCAAGCACCTGTGACTGCAGGTACGTGCCACCACGCCCAACTAATTTTCTTGTATTTTTAGTAGACATGGGGTTTCACCATATTGACCAGGCCGGTCTCGAACTCCTGACCTCAGGTGATCCACCAACCTCAGCCTCCCAAAGTGCTGGGATTACAGGCATGAGCCACTCTGCCCGGCCTATTTACAGTTATTTTCAAAACTCACACATGATAATCAAGTTACTTACTTCTGAAATAGCCATAGATGACTTATATAGCACCTGAAGAAGACTTAACTGTTGCTTTATGAGCCTCTACACCAGAGTGTATTCTAGTTACCCTGATTAAGGAGATGAAAAGTAAAGGCATGATTTTTCAGTGCTTCTTTCACCTTAACTAGTAGGATTGGTAATTCCTTTTTTATTTATTTTTCTTTTTTTTTTTTAATCTATGATTCTAGCCAAAGAGCTGATTTACTTTTTTAAAAAAAAGTCTGGCATCTTAACTCACAAGCAAGTGAATTCCATATTCTCTAAACATCCCTGGCAGGCTTTCCCAGCCCTGCTGTTCAAAGCATGGCACATGAAGAAAACTACATCTATGGGTCAGGCGCGGTGGCTCAGCCTGTAATCCCAGCACTTTGGGAGGCCAAGGCGGGCAGATCACCTGAGGTTGAGAGTTGGAGACCAGCGTGAACAACATGGAGAAACCCTGTCTCTACTAAAAAATATACAAAATTTGCTGGGCATGGTGGTGCATGCCTGTAATCCCAGCTACTCAGAAGGCTGAAGCAGGAGAATCGCTTGAACCCGAGAGGCGGAGGTTGCAGTGAGCTGAGATGGCGCTATTGCACTCCAGCCTGGGCAACAAGAGTGAAACTCCATCTCAAAAAAAAAAAAGAGAAAACTACATCTGTGGATATTGTACAAAAGATTGTTTTTATGATTTTTTAATTTTTTTTAACATAACTGTTATTGACTTGCGTTTGTATTTTTATCAAAACATACTTCATTTATGTATTTATTTTGAGATGAAATCTCAGTCTGTCACCCAGGCTGGAGTGCAGTGGCGCAATCTTGGCTCACTGCAACCTCCACCTTCCAGGTTCAAGCAATTCTCCTGCCTCAGCCTCCCGAGTAGCTGGGACTACAGGTGCCTGCCACCACGCCTGGTTAATTTTTTGTATTTTTAGTAGAGACGGGGTTTCACCGTGTTAGCCAGGGTGGTCTCGATCTCCTGACCTTGTTATCCACCTGGGATTGCAGGCGTGAGACACCACACCCTGCTGGCTTATTTTTGTATTACTAGTAGAGACAGGGTTTCACCATGTTGACCAGGCTGGTCTCAAACTCCTGACTTCAGGTGATCCACCTGCCTCAACCTCCCAAAGTGTTGGTATTAAAGGCATGAGCCACCGCACCCAGCCTCAAACATACTTTAGACAGTTTTTCACCTCAGCACTATTGACATTTTAGGCTATGTCTGCCTTTTAGGCTCTTTCTGCCTTGTAGGATGTTTAGTAATATCCCTGGCCTCTACACATTAGATGTCAGGAAGACCCCTC
>NW_012119232.1:95429-96295 GCF_000951035.1 Colobus angolensis palliatus | reverse complement strand
GTGATACAAGGTTTATTCACAATAGCTCATCCCCTCCAATCCAGACACCACCTGCCTCACCATTTTCCACTGCCCAGAGGCAACCACTTTCAGCAATCTTCAGTGTCTCATTTTTATTCTATTTAAAGCCTTTGTTCATTTTTAAATTGGGTTTTGTCCGTATTATTGAGTGGTAAGTGTTCTTCACATATTCCACATCCAGTTGTGGTGGTATAGGTCCCAGTTTCTCAGAAGGCTGAGGCAGGAGGATCACTTGAGCCCAGAAGTTCAACACTAGCCTAGGCAACATAGGAAGACCCTATCTGTAAATGAATTTTTGAAATATATATCTTCTAGGTAATTGGCCTTTACCATGTATATAATTTGCAAATATTTTCTCTCAAACTGTTAGTTGTCTTTGCGCTTTCTTGATAGTCTCCTTTTTAATCTTGAAAGCATAATTAATTTTTCTTTTGGTTGGTGTGCTTTAGGTTGTATGTAAGAAACCATTGCCTAACCCATAGTCATGCAGATATATCCTTATTTTTTTTTTTTTTTGAGAAGGTCTTGCTCTGTCGTTCAGGTTGGAGTGCAGTGGTGTGATCTCACAGCTCATGGCTAAGTGCAGCCTCTAACTCCTAGGCTCAAGCAATCCTCCCCCTTCAGCCTCCCAAGTAGCTGGGACTATAGGCACATACCACCACCAAGCACAGCTAATTTCTGTATTTTTGGAGAGATAAGATCATGCCATGTTGCCCAGGCCAGTCTTGAACTCCCAGGCTCAAGCAGTCCGCCCACCTTGGCCTCCTAAAGTGCTAGGATTACAGGTGTGAGTCACTGTGCCTGGCCTATAAAGATTTTTTTAAGAAATAGTGACCAGGCCGGGC
>NW_012119232.1:93745-95295 GCF_000951035.1 Colobus angolensis palliatus | reverse complement strand
TGGGTGCCTGTAGTCCCAGCTACTGGGGAGGCTGAGGCAGGAGAATGGGTTTACCCCCATCCTTGCAGTGAGCCAAGATCGCGCCACTGCACTCCCCTGTGGAAAACAGCACGAGTCTCAGTCTAAAAAAAAAAAAAAAAAATAGTGACCAAAAATATCCCACATTTGATGGGAGTTGTGAATCTACACATTCAAGATGCTCAACAAATTCAAATCAGGGTAAACTCAAAGAGATCCACACTGAGACACATTATAATCAAATTGTAGAAAGTTAAAGACAGAAACGCCCCTAAGAGATAAGTGATTCATCCTGTACAAGGGATCGTCAGTAAGATTTAATAGTTGCTTATCAGAAATCACAGAGCACAGAAGACAGTAGGATACTTCTTCCCCTCTCTCCCACCGATAGATGATATATTAAAAATACTTACAGGAAAAAATCAACCAAGAATCCTATATCTGGCAAAAAATAACCTCTAAAAATGAGGGAAACATTAAGACATTCCCAGAAAAGTCAGGGGAGTTTATCATTGGTAAACTTGTGTTATAAAGAATGCTAAAGTCTCCCCATATTACTCTCAGGAAAGAAAAAAAAATAGAATGCAAAAGTGGAGCTGGGGCCAGGCACGGTGGCTCATGCCTGTAATCTCAGCACTTTGGGAGGCCAAGGCAGGTGGATCACCTGAGGTCAGGAGTTTGAGACCAGCCTGGCCAATATGGTGAAACCCCATTTCTACTAAAAACACAAAAAAATTACCTCGATGTGGTGGCGTGCCAGTACACTACTACCTCAGTAGTCCCAGCTGACTGAGGCTGAGGCATGAAAATCGCTGAGTCCGGGAGGCAGAAGTTGCAGTGAGCCGAGATGGCGCCACTGTACTCCAGCCTGGACGACAGAGCAAGACTCCATCTCTAAATAAATACATAAATAAATAAATAAAAGGGTGGGGGAAGCTCAGCATGGTGGTTCATGCCTGTAATTTCAGCACTTTGGGAGGCTGAAGTAGGATCACCTGAGGCCAGGAGTCCACAACCAGCCTGGGTGACATAAGGAGACCCCATCTTTACAAAATAAAAATAATTAGCCAGACCAGTGGCTCAGGCCTGTGGTCCTAGCTACTCAGGAGGATGAGGCAGGAGGATTGCTTGTAGCCAGCAATTTAAGACTAGCCTAGACAACATAGTGAGACCCCATCTCTACAAAATATAAATTTAAAAAATTAACTGGGCATGGTGGTATGCATCTGTAGTTCCAACTACTCATGAGGCTGAGACAGGAGGATCACTTGAGACCAGAAGTTGGAGGTTACAGTGAGCTATGATCACACCACTGCACTCCAGCCTGGTTGACAGAGCAAGAACCTGTCACTAAACAAAAATAATAAATGAAGAGTTCTTGGACAGGTGCAGTGGCTCATGCCTGTAATCCCAGCACTTTGGGAGGCCGATGTGGGTGGATCACCTGAGGTCAGGAGTTCGAGACCAGCCTGGCTAATATGGTGAAACCCCATCTCTACTAAAAATACAAAAATTAGTCGTGTGTGATGGCA
>NW_012119232.1:91359-93361 GCF_000951035.1 Colobus angolensis palliatus | reverse complement strand
CTTTCTCCTTTATGATTTAAAAAGCATGCTTAAAATAATATGGATCTATGTTCATAGGCACTAATTATTTAAAGACATAATTTGTAACAATATAGGTAGGGGACAGAGAAAGGAGCAGAGTTAATGTATGCTATTAAAGCTGAGTTGGTATCAGTCTCAACTGGACTTAGAACTCAGCGTGTTAAATGAAATCTTCGTAGTACCCACTAAAAAAATACCTTTCAAAATATACAGAAAAGGATTTAAGAAAGGTTCAAACTATTACAGGATAAATCATTAACCAAGCACAAAAGAAGGTATTGAGGAGCAAAACCTGTAGAAACTGAACAGCATGTTGACATAAGTAAGTTCATTGGTGTGTGGGTTTTTCTGTTTTTCTTTTTTGGGGTTTGTTTGAGACAGAGTCTTGCTCTGTCACTCGGGCTGGAGCACAGTGTTTCATTCTCAGCTCACTGCAGCCTTTGCCTCCCAGGTTCAAGTAATTCCCAGCCTCCTGAGTAGCTGGGATTGCAGGCGCCCACCACCACAGCCAGGTAATTTTTTGCATTTTTAGTAGAGACAGGATTTCACAACATTGGCCAGGCTAGTCTCGGGTTCCTGACCTCAAGTGGTCCTCCTGCCTTGGCCTCCCAAAGTGCCAGGTACAGGCATGAGCCACCGCGCTCAGCCTGTTTTGGGTTTTTTTTGAGACAGGGTCTGGCTCTGTTGCCCAGGCTGGAGAGCAGTGGCACAATCAGCTCACTACAACCTTGACCTCCGCAGGCTCAGCTGATCCACCCACCTCAGCCTCCTGAGTAGCTGGAACCACAGGTATGCACCACCATGCACAGCTTATTTTTGTATTTTTTTAGTAGAGACAGGAGTCTTGCTATGTTGCCCAGGCTGGTCTCAAACTCCTGGCCTCAAGCAATCTGCCACCTCAGCATCCCAAAGTGATAGAATTACAGGTGTGAGTCCAACCATAAATAAGTTTTTGTTTTTTGTTTTTGGGTCGAGCTCACTCTGTCCCCAGGCTGAAGAGCAGTGGTGTGATCATGGCTCACTGCAGCCTCATCTCCAGGCAGGAGCCACCGTGCCCGGTCAAGTAACTTTTTGTTTCAGTAATCACTTTAAATGTAAATAATCTCACCAATAGAAAGATCGGCAGAATCGATTTTTTTTAAATGATGTAATACATGATCCAAATATGCAACTTACGAAATACTCACTGTAGACCTAAAGACACAAATTGGTTGAAAGTGAAAAGATGGAGATAATCTATGCAAATAGTAACCAAAAGAGAGCTAGGGTGGCTATACTAATACCAGACAAAATAGATTTTAAGCCAAAAAATGTTTCAGAAAAACATTTTATGTTGGTAAGAGAGTCAAATCATGAGAAGATGTAACAATTATACATACATATGAACCAAAAAAAAAGAAAAAAAGGGCTCCAAATGCAAAAACAAACTAACAAAATTGAAGGAAGAAATAGTTTTACAATAATGGAGACTTCAATACAGGCTGGAGTGCAGTGGCTCTATCACAGCTCACTGCAACCTCTGCCTCCCAGACTCAAGCAATTCTCCAACCTCAGCCTCCCCAGTAGCTGGAACTATAGGCACACGCCACCACACCCAGCCAATTTGTGTACTTTTTGTGGAGATGGGGTTTTGTCATGTTGCCCAGGCTGGTCTCAAATGCCCAAGTTCAAGCAATTCTCCCACCTCAGAATCCCAAAGTGCTGGGATTACAGGCCTGACCTACTGCGCCCAGCCAATACCCCACCTTCAATAAATATAACATCTAGACAAAATCAGTAAGGAACTAGAGGAATTGAACAACACACTAAACCAACTAGACCTAACAGATATATAGAAAAATCTCCATCTAACAAGAGCAGAATATACATTCTTCTCAAGTGCATACGGAACATTCCCCATGATAAATCATATGTTAGGCCACAAAACAATTCTCAATAAATTTTAAAAGGTCAAAATTATACAAAGGGCCAGGTGTGGTGG
>NW_012119232.1:84092-90307 GCF_000951035.1 Colobus angolensis palliatus | reverse complement strand
CCTGTAATCCCAGCTACTCGGGAGGCTGAGGCAGGAAAATCACTTCAACCTGGGAGGCAGAGTTAGCAGTGAACCAAGATCATGCCATTGTGTTGCAGGAAGTCAGGGACCTCGAATGGAGGGACCAGCTGAAGCCATGGCAGAAGAACATAAATTGTACAGATTTCATGGACATTTATTAGTTCTCCAAATTAATACTTTCGTAATTTCTTATGCCTGTCTTTACTGCAATCTCTGGACATAAATTGTGAAGAATTCATGGACATTTATCACTTCCCCAATCAATACTCTTATAATTGCCTATGCCTGTCTTTAATATCTTGATCCCGTCATCTTCGTAAACTGAGGATGTATGTCGCCTCAGGATCCTGTGATGATTGCGTTATCTGCACAAATTGTTTGTAGAGCATGTGTGTTTGAACAATAGGAAATCTGGGCATCCAAAAGGAACAGGATGGCTGCAATTTTCAGGGAATAAGGGAAATAACCATTGGGCCTGACTGCCTGTGGGACCAGACAGAACAGAGTCATATTTCTTTACTTACAAAAGTGAACAGGAGAAATATCACTTAATTACTTCTCTCATCAAGGAACAGCTGTGAGAAATAGAATGCATTCCCAGGGGTAGGTCTCTAAAATGGCCACTCTGGGAGTGTCTGTCTTCTATGGTTACAGATAAGGGATGAAACAAGCCCCAGTCTCCTGCAGCGCCCCCAGGCTTATTAGGATTAGGAAATTCCTGCCTAGTAAATTTTAGTCAGACAGGTTGTCTGCTCTCAAACCCAGTCTCCTGATAAGATGTTATCAGTGAGAATGCATGCCCAGTGGGACATGAAACTGCATCAGCAATTCTAATTTTGCCCTGGTCCTGTGATCTTGCTCTGTCCCCATTTGCCTTGTGATATTTTAGTGCCCTTGAAGTATATGATCTCTGTGACCCACACCCTATTTGTACAACCCTCCCCTTTTGAAATCCATAATAAAAACTTGCTGGTTTTGCAGCTTAGGGGGCAAGACGGAACCTGCCGACACGTGATGTCTCCCCCAGACACCCAGCTTTAAAATTTCTCTCTTTTATACTCTGTCCCTTTATTTCTCAGACCAGCCAACACTTAGGGAAAATAGAAAAGAACCTATGTTGAAATATTGGGGGCTGGTTCCCCTTACACCATTGCACTCCAGCCTAGGCAACAAGAGCTAAACTCCATCTCAAAAAATAAAAGTAAAAACAAAAAAAGAAAAGAGAAGAAAGGAAAACTACACACCAATATCCTTTAGGAATATAGACACAAAAATACTGAACGAAATATTAGCAAACCAAAGCCAGCAGCTCACTAACAGTGGTATACACCATGACCAGGTGGGACTTATCCCAGGAATGCAAGAGGAGTTCAACATAAGAGATCAATTGATGTAATGCACCACATTAGTGAAACAAAGGGGGAAAACATATTATCATCTCAATAGAGGCAGAGAAAGTAGTTGACAAAATTCAACACCCTTTCATAATAAAAACATTCAGCTAGGAATAGAAGGAACTTCTCAAAAAGAACGAAGAGCATTTATGAAAAAATCCATAGCTAACATATTCATTGGTGATAAATGGAAAGCGTTCCCCTTAAGCACAGGAACAAAACAAGGATTCTCACTTTCACCACTACTACTCAACATTGTACTGGAAGTCCCAGCCAAGAAAATTAGATAAGAAAAAGATATAAAAGCATCTAAATTGGAAAGGAAGAAGTGAAACTCTGTTGTCAGATGACAGGATTCTATATTCAGAAAATTCCACATAATACATACACACACATATACACATACATGAACCTACTAGCCAGACATGGTGGCTCACACCTGTAATCCCAACACTCTGGATACAGGCAGGTTGCTTGAGTCCAAGAGTTCGAGACCAGCCTGGGCAACATGGCAAAACCCCATCTCTACAAAAAGTACAAAAACTAGCAAGGTGTGGTGGCTCACGCCTGTCATCCCGGCTACTCAGAAGGCTGAGGTGGGAAGATCACTTGAGCCAGGAGGTGGAGGTTATGGTGAGCCAAAGATTGCACCACTGTACTCCAGCCTGGGTGACAGAGCCAGACCCTGTCTCAAAAAAACAAACAAATAAATAAACCTACTTGAGCTAATTTTAATTCAGCAAAATTGCAAGGTACAAAATCAACACACAAAAATTAGTTATGGAAATATACATGTTAAGATGGCCAACTAGATGCAGCCAGGTGCAACAGCTGCCAACGAGGGACTGATTTGACTGGTGCAGTCCTAACGGATCTTCAGAGGGAAGGCACTGAGAGTGGATGGAGGGAAGACACAGAAGCTAGTCTAAAGGGGGAGGAAGCTGGGAGGCACCCTTTCATAGAGACGAAATAAAATCACTTAAAATAATAAATTAGATTTCAAGTAGGAATTTGAAAAGTACTATCATCATTTTCTTTATAATAAAGAATGTGACATGATATTTAAAGAAAATTATTTTTAGAAGTGTTCAATTCCACTTGCAACATTATCAGGCAAACACCTAAACTTTCCTTTGTTCAGGTTGCAAAATGTGAGTATTTCCTAAATTTGCTGTGTACCTTCAGGAATAAAGCAGAATACAGTTTTCAAAATAAAAATGAGCAATTTAATACATTTAAATATGAATAAGTTTCCTAAAAATGATATATTAATAAACTTCAGTACTAAAATATATAAATCCTAAATAAATTTCCATTTCAATACTACCTTTTGATAGTTCTGTTTTCTCTCTCTTGATACAGAAACAACCTGCATGTATGCAGTTCAATTCCTTAGGCATATATGATTCGTTCACCTTAATTTAGAAAATATCAAGGCCATGCCTGGGAACAGAATTAGGGCATTTATTTGTCTCTCAGCAGTGTGTTTTTAAAATTGTTATGAATAAATAAATTGACAGCATCCTTTCTAAAGTGAACAGACAATTTCAGTCAATAATGCACACTATCAGGACATAAAATCTTCCCTACCTTTTTGAGAAATCCTAAAGTTTTCGTCAGGGAATAGATTTACACTTAGGTTTTATCATCTATCCTACACTGACATTTGGGGGCTGAATTTGTTGAGGCGATGGGTGCCTCTGTACAGCTGCAACCCAGATTGATCCTTTCACTACTATGCCTTGAGCAAAAACAGTCTTAGGTTACAGGAGTGAATTAGTGCCTTCTCGTTTCCTGCACCCTTTATTTCATGACCTAATCCCATGCATAGGACAAGTAAGAGTAGTCAGTTCATAACGATCTCAGCAGTTAGTAATATAAACAGATACTTGGCTCACAGGGCATAATTTACATTTACTAAGAAAATGCTCAAAACAATTCATTGAAGTTTTTCTATACACACTTTCAGGGATTTTAAAGAGTACTTGCTTATAAAACACTGACAACCTTAATCATAATTTTAAAGGGGTAAAAACTAATATGCAATGTATCAAGGGAACAATACCTCAAACTGTTTTCCCAGAATATACTTTACAAATTACCAAAGCAGATAACTGACCACATTTCCTTTTTAGTTTACCTAGCTAGTTCTTTGATGTTCTATTCACCAGTAGCTCTGTGAATAACTGTTTTAAAACAGATGGGATGAACATCTGGATAACAGAGCATATATATTTTTTTCTGTCAATAGCCTCATTGATGTGAGGAACATCTCCTCCCACACACACAGTCCTGTGCCTCATCTAATGTGTTAACACTTTGGATAATGACAACAACAGAAGTGAATACTAAATATCTCATTCAAATTAACTCAAATCTGAGTGCAAATGTGGAAGTATCCATGCAATTCACAAACTGCTGCCAGAGCCTGTGTTTTTAACAGCAGTGTTTGATGATGTTGGCACTCTCGATCATTTTTCATTTTGAAGTTACTGAGTTCAGTGATCCATCCTTTGTGTTTATTTGTCAGGACTGTGAATATCACAAACAATTTAAGATGTTTAGAATTAAATGTTGATTTATATCTCTCAGCCCACAGTGCAATCAAATTAGAAATCAAGACTAAGAAATTCACTCAAAATCATACAATTACATGGAAATCAAATATTCGACATTCTATTTCCACAGGAAATAGTGTAAAGATAGATACTTATAGCCCCAGGTAGTGGCATAGGATCCCTGAAGAATATGAAATTGAAACTGTTTTCTTCTAATTAATAAACATTTATAAAAGTAACAGAGTAGAAAACACTTGGCAAGCCTATACGAACACTACTTATTCTGTTTTTATGGTATCAACATAAAATAAGGGTAAAAATCAAGATTAATATTTTATTTTATTTATTTATTTTTTTTGAGATGGAGTTTCGCTCTTTTTGCCCAGGCTGGAGTGAAATGGCGTGATCCCGGCTCACCACAACCTCCGCCTCCCGGGTTCAAGCGATTCTCCTGCCTCAGCCTCCCGGGCATGCGCCACCATGCCTGGCTAATTTTGTATTTTTAGTAGAGATGGGATTTCTCCATGTTGGTCAGGCTGGTCTTGAACTCCCGACCTCAGGTGATCCACCCACCTCAGCCTCCCAAAGTGCTGGGATTACAGGTGTAAGCCACCGCGCCCAGCCAAGATTAATATTTTTAAAAATAATTATGTAATATAGTAATTTCAAAAATGTTCCTGGAATTGAGCTTTTATTTAGGATTCATGCAGGTGCAGCCAAATTGCAACTATCTCATTTAACGGTCCCCATTTGCAGCAATGATTCAAAAGCTCAATTCTGATCATAGTGATATCAAAAGATTGTTGGTGTTTCAAGGAGCAAAAAACGACTGGCATCCACTTTCCATCTAACGAAAGGCCAACATCAATTATTAAATGCTAAAAATTACTACTGGGAATACAAAATGAAAACCTCTTCCAAAGAAATATGAAATGTAAATCTGGCAAATTTATTTAAAAGAGCTTCGAAGTGTAAAAACAGGGCTTTCTCTCTAGGTAAATGCCTTATGTAAGTAATTTATCTTCTTTATAGAACAGACAACAGACCAAGACAACTTTTCGCACAGTGATGGCTGTGCTCTGAATGCCAAGCCAGGCACCACAGACATTAGTACCAAAAGGGGAAGTAAGAAATTTACTGTAGGCCGGGCGCGGTGGCTCAAGCCTGTAATCCCAGCACTTTGGGAGGCCGAGACGGGCGAATCACGAGGTCAGGAGATCGAGACCATCCTAGCTAACACGGTGAAATCCCGTCTCTACTAAAAAATACAAAAAAAACTAGCCGGGCGAGGTGGCGGGCGCCTGTAGTCCCAGCTACTCCGGAGGCTGAGGCAGGAGAATGGCGTAAATCCGGGAGGCGGATCTTGCAGTGAGCTGAGATCCGGCCACTGCACTCCAGTCCGGGCGACAGAGCGAGACTCCGTCTCAACAAAAAAAAAAAAAAAAAAAAAAAAAAAAGAAATTTACTGTATATACGAAGACTCTGAGGAATGTCCCATGTAGGTGAACAATAGCGCTACTTTTAGTTTCTCATCATTAACGCCGTTAAACTCTATATTAAATTCTGTGCTGATGAAATATTTTTAAAAATGTATGTTAGTATTGTTTTGCTTACACTCATTTATTACAGAGTGCTGTAGTTTCTATTTGCAATTCTGTCTTTTCTGTAAAATTATCAGTTTCTTGAGAGCAAAAACTGGTTACCACAATGACCAGTATATAGTTGGTGCTAAAAACACATATGTTGGATAACATTGAATACATATTCCTAATTTCAAAGTATATTGTATGTGTTACAATTTAGTTAAAAAACAGACAAATTGCCAATTTCACATTCACCATCTTTATTGATGGGTTCAAGTCTATGAAATTTTGCCTATCATATATCCCAAAACACATTAAAGCAGTTTCAAGGACATTTTAACACACTTAAGAAAAGGAGCTTCTGAATTAAAGCCGACCACTTTCATGTTAACATTAGTATATTTTGATTCCTTATAGTCACAATAGAGTTTATAAGACTTGTCCAAATTGAAGCTGAAAAATGTTATGATGGCCATTCACCTTTAATTAAATACAAGCATTAAAAGAAACACCATTTGGCCGGGCGCGGTGGCTCATGCCTGTAATCCCAACATTTTGGGAGATCGAGGCAGGCAGATCACAAGGTCAGGAGCTCGAGACCATCCTGGCTCACAAGATGAAACCCTGTCCCTACTAAAAATACAAAACATCAGCCGGAA
>NW_012119232.1:78565-83949 GCF_000951035.1 Colobus angolensis palliatus | reverse complement strand
AAAAGAAAAAGAAATATTATTTATATTAGTAATAGAAAACAGAACTTCTTTTTATTTATTTATTTATTATTATTATTTTTTGAGACGTTGTCTCCCACTGTGGCCAGGCTGTAGTGCAGTGGCACAATCTCGGCTCACTGCAACCTCCGCCTCCCAGGTTCAAGCGATTCTCCTGCCTCAGACTCCCGAGTCGCTGGGACTACAGAAGCCTGCCACCACAAGATTCAGGATTTTATTTTCTTACTCTTCTAAAATAGTTCATTTAACTTTTATTTGTATTTTTCTAAAATTTATCAGCCACCAACTTACAGTGTGAGCCCACTCAAAGGAAAATTTAAATCATCATTCAGTTCTTAGGAAAATAATTAATACTTATAAAATAAGGTATTTATAGAAAGCATTTTGTATATGTATACTATTAATTCTATATGGTATTTTATCACTCCCACTATAATAATATTTTTATTAAAAACCTTGCCTTGAAAGATAATTTGGGATATCTCAAAAGAAGTAAAGTTCTGTATGATAAAATAATCTGTTAATTATTTTCTATAAGCAATCTTAAGCTTTTTAATTTACCAAAATAAACACATTCAATGTAAGTTTTATGTGATATGTTGATTTGGAGTTTGCTAACAAAATAGTATATATGCATGCAATGGAAAATACATAAAGTTAATATATATCCAGATTAAGGGAAGCTTACAAATGGAGACAATTCTTTTCACATATATTTATCATTGTTAGACAAATTAGTAAATAGTACATTGTGCATTCTAAAAAAACAAAAAGCATATTCTTTATTATCTAGGTTCAATAATAATTTGAAATATGATCTGTACCTGTGGATGAAATAAGCAAAAGAACATAAAATATATGAATAAATAGGGTGAAATTCACAGAGACTACTTTTGCTGTCTTGCGACTGGGTCATTTATGAGTATTAAGGATTTTTCTCAGTACGGTTCAGAGTATTAATCAATGCCGTCTACTTACAGGAGGGTCTGCATCTTCAGCATAAACTGTTGTGATAGGTGTACCCTTGACTGCATCTAGAGCCACCATCCCTTTGTATATTCATTTACTAAAGACAGGAGGATAATCATTCATATCCTGTAAAACACAATTAGGAGTTTAGTACTTAGTTGAAACCAGATTAGGGATACAGTTACTAGATTGACTCCCACTCTTCATGTCACACAACTCATTTGCCACTGTCAGCCTTCCATCCTCTCAATTCCATTACTCTCACTTCACACTGGCACCTTGGAGGAAACTGCCAGTTCTCATACAATATTAATGTGTGGATATCAACTGAAGGCCATTCCACTGGAATGAAATCTTTCACCCTCAAAAACATACCTTTTGGACACTGAAGTGAATCCTGAATTTTTTTCTAACTTCTAATGGTAAGAGGTAAAATTTTAACATTTGAAAACAAGAACAAATTCCTTTAAAAGCTACATTCTGTGAAGCAGGAGTAAAAGATTTTTTTTTTTTTAAAAAAGCTCTTCATATGTTTTTGTAGCAATGTAAGTTATTTTATATACTTAGCATAATACTATGATTAGAACATTTTAGATACAAACTGTGAAATATCCTTTGTTGCCATTTTACATGATAAAAGGAGACTTTCTCTGTAGTGCACCACAGTAATGACACTTAAGATTAGATATATTTATACACAGCAACCAATGTTAATTTACTGAATTTTTTTTCAGAGCAATTTTTATGTATCTTATTTTATTTTTCCAATTTGGAGATATATATATACACATTGTTACTCATGCATTGTCAAGTTCATTAAATAAATAGTTATCAGGTATTTCCCACTTTTATCAGGTATTTAGCACTTCGGTGTTAGGCATTGAAGATACTGTTGTGACTCAAGAAAAAGATGTCCCTGTCTTTGTGTCACTTAACTGCCATTAGGCTAGTAAAAATACTGATCTGCAGATAGGTTAGTGACTTTGACTAAATTAATCTACTTATTTGTCAGAGTCAAAATAATAAATCAAGTCCCCTGAAAGCAAGACCATTTTTTCTTCTGAATCATCTTATCTTTTATAGAGATTGTTATATTATCTTTTTTCAATAAATAATGCTTATTCACATGGCAGATTTATTTATTTACAATATTTTAATAATCCTTACACCCCTATAGTGTTTTGGGTAGCGGAGGTCAAACATATTCTAACTGAAACCTAAGTCTGTTAATTATCTGTTATTTCTCTCCAAGTCACCTTTTTCTCACTTGCTAATAAAAATAACATTTTAAAAATTCTACATATTCTTTGATATTTGTTCAGACATAAAAATTTTCCTGTACAGTATTAAGTTGGAAACACATAAATTAACCAATCATAAACTCCTCTTTTTGCAAAGAAGTCAGAATAATTATCTCTTGCTATCAAACAGTCTGTCCTTTTATATTCACCATAGAGTTGAGTTCTGAGTAGTCAATATGAATAAACTTGCATATTCTAACAGGAGGACTTGAACTGTACACAAAACTGAAAAATAAAATATACCATTTATTCTGTTTTGACATATAATATTAACAATCTATTCTATGAAAAAGAGTTTTTAAATAAATTATGGACTTTAGAATCTGAACAAGTAAATGAACCTAGAAACTTTGGTTCTCTATAATGAAGACTGTGAAAGGTAGTGATCTTGAGGCTCCATGCAGGGGGTAGATATACATAACGTTAGCATTCACACTTTTTCATGCTCTTTCCAAGAGTGCCAATTAACTTAATGAATGAATATGGTAACTGAGGGTGTGGAAATCCTTTAGCACCCCTAAATTGTAACTTCTGAAGGTTAGAAAGGAAAGAGGCCAACACTGCAATTTTTCCATGCATGAGTTTCCAGTGAGCTATTTTGTTCTTATAAATTTTATTCTTTATTACTCTCAGGAAAAATTTAAAACCTTAATGTCAACTTTGGTGAATTTGACAATCATGTGTCTTGAAGTTGCTCTTCTTGAGGAGTATCTTTGTGGTGTTCTCTGTATTTCTTGAATTTGAATGTTGGACTGCCTTGCTAGGTTGGGGAAGTTCTCCTGGATAATATCCTGCAGAGTGTTTTCCCACTTGGTTCCATTCTCCCCATCACTTTCAGGTACACCAATCAGACGTAGATTTGGTCTTTTCACATAGTCCCATATTTCTTGGAGGCTTTGTTCATTTCTTTTTACTCTTTTTTCTCTAAACTTCTCTTCTCGCTTCATTTCATTCATTTGATCTTCAATCACTGATACCCTTTCTTCCAGTTAATCAAATCGGCTACTGAGGCTTGTGCATTTGTCATGTAGTTCTCATGCCAAGGTTTTCAGTTTCATCAGGTCATTTAAGGACTTCTCTACACTGGTTATTTGAGTTAGCCATTTGTCTAATCTTTTTTCAAGGTTTTTAGCTTCTTTGTGATGGGTTTGAACTTCCTCCTTTAGCTCGGAGAAGTTTGATCATCTGAAGCCTTCTTCTCTCAACTCATCAAAGTCATTCTCCATCCAGTTTTGTTCCGTTGCTGGCAAGGAGTTGCGTTCCTTTGGAGAGAGAGGGGAGCTCTGATTTTTAGAATTTTCAGCTTTTCTGCTCTGTTTTTTCCTGATATTTGTGGTTTTATCTACCTTTGGTGTTTGATGATGTTGACGTACAGATGGGGTTTTGGTGTGGATGTCCTTTCTATTTGTTAGTTTTCCTTCTAACAGTGAGGACCCTCAGTTGCAGGTCTGTTGCAGTTTGCTGGAGGTCCACTCCAGACGCTGTTTGCCTGGGTATCAGCTGCGGAGGCTGCAGAACAGCGAATATTGCTGAACAGCAAATGTTGCTGCCTGATCATTCCTCTGGGAATTTTAGACCGATATCCCTGATGAACATCGATGCAAAATCCTCAATAAAATACTGGCACACCGAATCCAGAAGCACATCAAAAACCTTATCCACCATGATCAAGTGGGCTTCATTCCTGGGATGCAAGGCTGGTTCAACATACGCAAATCAATAAACGAAATCCAGCCTATAAACAGAACCAAAGACAAAAACCACATGATTATCTCAATAGACGCAGAAAAGGCCTCTGACAAAATTCAACAGCACTTCATGCTAAAAACTCTCAATAAATTTGGTATTGATGGGACATATCTCAAAATAATAAGAGCTATTTATAACAAACCCACAGCCAATATCACACTGAAGGGGCAAAAACTGGAAGCATTCCCTTTGAAAACTGGCACAAGACAGGGATGCCCTCTCTCACCACTCCTATTCAACATAATGTTGGAAGTTCTGGCCAGGGCAATCAGGCAGGAGAAAGAAATAAGGGGTATTCAACTAGGAAAAGAGGAAGTCAAATTGTCCCTGTTTGCAGATGACATGATTGTATATTTAGGAAACCCCATTGTGTCAGCCCAAAATCTCCTTAAGCTGATAAGCAACTTCAGCAAAGTCTCAGGATACAAAATCAAAGTGCAAAAATCACAAGCATTCTTATATACCAATAACAGACAAACAGAGAGCCAAATCATTAGTGAACTCTCATTCACAATTGCTTCAAAGAGAATAAAATACCTAGAAATCCAACTTACAAGGGATGTGAAGGACCTCTTCAAGGAGAAATGCAAACCACTGCTCAACGAAATACAAGAGGACACAAACAAATGGAAGAATATTCCATCAATATTCACCATCAATACCGTGAAAATGGCCATACTGCCCAAGGTAATTTATAGATTTAATGCCATCCCCATCAAGCTACCAATGACTTTCTTCACAGAATTGGAAAAAACTACTGTAAAGTTCATATGGAACCAAAAAAGGAGCCTGTGTTGCCAAGACAATCCTAAGCCAAAAGAATAAAACTGGAGGCATCATGCTACCTGACTTCAAACTATACTACAAGGCTACAGTAACCAAAACAGCATGGTACTGGTACCAAAACAGAGATATAGACAATAGAACAGAACAGAGTCCTCAGAAATACTACCACACGTCTATAACCATCTGATCTTTGACAAACCTGACAAAACCAAGAAATGGGGAAAGGATTCCCTATTTAATAAATGGTGCTGGGAAAATTGGCTAGTCATATGTGGAAAGCTGAAACTGGATCCCTTCCTAACATCTTACACAAAAAATAATTCAAGATGGATTAGCGACTTCAATGTTAGACCTAATACCATAAAAACCCTAGAAGAAAACCTAGGTAGTACCATTCAGGACATAGGCAAGGGCAAGGACTTCATGTCTAAAACACCAAAAGCAATGGCAACAAAAGCCAAAATTAACAAATAAGATCGAATTAAACTAAAGAGCTTCTGCACAGCAAAAGAAACTACCATCAGAGTGAACAGGCAACTTACAGAATGGGAGAAAATTTTT
>NW_012119232.1:65017-77818 GCF_000951035.1 Colobus angolensis palliatus | reverse complement strand
GAGTAGCTGGGACTACAGGCGCCCGCCACTTCGCCCGGCTAGTTTTTTGTATTTTTTGAGTAGAGACGGGGTTTCACCGTGTTAGCCAGGATGGTCTCAATCTCCTGGCCTCGTGATCCGCCCCTCTCGGCCTCCCAAAGTGCTGGGATTACAGGCTTGAGCCACCGCGCCCGGCCAGAATTATCCTTGTTTAGCTGTATGGCTGCCCTGCCCTCCATAATGCATTGAGCTTTATGGAGCTGTTACCTACTTTTATGTGGAAGGGTGTACACTTGATTGTTTGCCTGTTAACCAGTTCTGTTTTCCACTGCTAGCCACTTTCTATTTGCTGTTCAAGTTGCTGTTTCTCATATTTCTCATGTTATTAGCATTCTGCTATTTTTTTCGCTCTCTTAATTTCCATTTTGTCTCCATGTCTTTACCGATTTCCCTTCTTTTATGCCTCTGCATATAAAGTCATAAAAGGCCACATCTGCAGCTAAGGAAGATATTTGGCATTTTTACTGCCAGGCTAGGCATATTCACCACAAGCTGACTTAAGAGGCTGTGGACCGTAAGTGAACATCAGTGGTAGCCTGGCAGTACTCCCCAAAGGTCTTTGACAGTGGCACAGGGTAAGGCTCCTCTGCTTGTAGAGAAGGACTGTTTCTCATAGGTTGAGTGCCTGCTCAGCCACAGTACAAGAGAATACCGGTGGATTTCTAAGGTTTTGACTCCTAGATGCACCTTCGGACCTGTTCAGAGCCTGGGGGATTTTGCCACCCTGAAGGGAAAGACACACGCCTGGCTGGCTTTGCCACCTACTGATTATAGAGTCCCAAGGCCCTAAACAAACTTAAGTGGTAGCCAGAGTGGTTACAGCAGGTCTTGGACAAGACCCAGTGCTGTGCTGGCTTTAGATCTGACCCAATGCAGTCCCAGTGGTGGTGTCGACAGGGGTGCTTGTGCTACCCCATCCCCAGCTCCAGGTGGCTCCAAACAGAGATACTTTGTTTGTTTGGGAGAAAGTAAGGGAAAAGAACAAGAGTTTCTGCCTGGTAATTAAGGAAATTCTTCTGGCTCTTATCCAAGACCATTAAGGTGGTAAGAGTCTGCAAGAACCACAGTGTTATTGGGCTTGGGGTGCCTCCTAAAGCAGATACAGCTTTAGCAACACCCAAATCCTTTCAAATATTTGAAAAGTTTTCCAAATAATGAATACGAACAAGTTCAGACTGTGAAGACTACAATAAATAACCAATTCTTAAATGCCCAGACACAGATAAACATCCACAAGCATCAATATCCAGGAAAACATGAACTCACCAAATGAACTAAACAAGCCTCCAGGAATCAATCTTGCAGAAACAGAGACAGTGATCTTTCTGACAGACAATTCAAAATAGTTGTTTTGAGAAAACTAAAAAAATTCAAGATAACCCAGAGAAGGAATTTAGAATTCTATCAGATACATTTAACAAATATATTGGAAATTCTGGAGTTGAAAAATGCAATTGACACTCTGAAGAATGCATCAGAGTTTTTTAATAGCAGAATTGACCAAACAGAAGCAAGAATTAGTGAGCTTGAATACAGCCCATTTCAAAATATACAGTCAGAAGAGGCAAGAGAAAAAAAAGAACAAAAAACAATGAAACATGGCTACAAGATCTAGAAAATAGCCTCAAAAGGGCAAATCTAAGAGTTCTTGGCATTAAAGAGGAGATAGAGAAAGAGATGAGGTAGAAAGCTTATTCAAAGAAATAATAATGAAGAACTTCCCAAACCTAGAGAAAGATATCAATATCCAAGTACAAGAAGATTATAGAACTACCAGCAGGTTTAACCCAAAAAATACTAGCTCAAGTCATTTAATAATCAAACTCCCAAAGGTCAAGGATAAATAAAGTATCCTAAAAGCAGTAAGAGAAAAGAAACAAATGACATACAATGAAGCTCTAATACATCTGGCAGCAGACTTTTCAGCAGAAACCTTGTAGGCCAGGAGAGAGTGGCATGTCGTATTTCAAGTGCTGAAGGAAAGAAAACAATTTTATCCTAGAAGAGTATATCTGGTTAAAATATCCTTCAAAGAGAAAGGAGAAATAAAGACTTTTCCAGACAAACAAAAGCTGAGGGATTTCATCAACACCAGACATGTCCTATAAGAAATGCTAAAGATAGTTCTTCAATTAAAAAAAAAAAAAGAAAGTTAATGAGTAATGAGAAATCATCTGGAAGTACAGAACTAACTGGTAATAGTATGTTCACAGGAAACAGAATATTATAACACTGTAACTCTGGTGTATAAAATATTCTTATCTTAAGTAGAAAGACTAAATTATGAAACAATCAAAAATAATAATTACAACCACTTTTCAAGACATAGTAAAATAAGGTATAAGTAGAGGCAACAAAAAGTTTAAAAGCAGGGAGATGAAGTGTAGAGTTTTTATTAGTTATTTTTTCTTGTCTGTTTGTTTATGCAAACAGTGTTGTTATTAGCTTAAAATAATGGGTTATAAGATAGCATTTGCAAGCTTTATGACAACCTCAAACCAAAACACATGCAACAGATACATAAAAAATAAAAAGCCAACCAGGCACGGTGGCTCACGCCTGTAATCCCAGCACTTTGGGAGGCCGAGGCAAGCAGATCACAAGGTCAAGAGATCGAGACCACCCTGGACAACATGGTGAAATCCCGATTCTACTATAAATAGAAAAATTAGCTGGGTGTGGTGATGAACGCCTGTAGTCCCAGCTACTCAGGAGGCTGAGGCAGGAGAATTGCTTGAACCCGGGAGGCAGAGGTTGCAGTGAGTTGAGATCACTCCACCAGAGTAAATCACCTTCACTGAAAGGAAGACAGAAGGGAAAGAAAGAAGGAAGACAAAACCATAAGACGACCAGAAAACAAATTACAACATGGAAGCTACAGGTCCTTAGTTATCAGCAATTACATTGACTGTAAAGGCATTAAACTCTCTAATCAAAAGACATAGGGTGGATGAACAGATTAAAAAAAAAGACAAAATGATCTGTTGTCTACAAGAAACACACTTCACCTATAAAGACATGCAGACTGAAAATAAACACATGGAAAAATATATTCCATCCTGATGGAAACCAATAAACAGCAGGAATAGCTGCAATTATATGAAACAAAATAGACTTCAGACAAAAACTACATGAAGAGACAAAGAAGGTCAGTATATAATGACAAAAGTGTCAACTTATCAGGAAGATGTAACAATTGTAAATATGTATATATGCACTCAACATTGGAGCACCCAGATATATAAAGCAAATATTATTAAAGCCAAAGAGCCAGATACACCCCCAAACAAAAATAGCTGGAGACTTCAGTATCCCATTTTCAGCACTGGACAGATCTTTCAGAAAGAAAATCAACAAAGAAACATCAGACCTAAACTCCACTGTAGAACAAATGGATCTAACAGTTATTCATAGAACATTTTATCCAACACCTACAGAATACACATTCTCCTCAGCACATGGATCATTCTCAAAGATAGGCATTACCTTAGGTCACAAAACAAGTCTTAACACATTCAAAAAATTGAAATAATATCAAGTATCTTCTCTGACCACAACAGAGAAGAAAATTGAAAACTTTCTTGAAACAAATGATAATGAAAATACAAAGTACCCAAACCAATAGGATATACTGAAATTTGTACTAAGTGGGAAATTTATAGCTATAAGTGCCTACATCAAGAAAGGAGAAAAACAGAAAAACTTCAAGTAAACAAAACAACCTAATGATGCATCTTCAAAAACTAGAAAAGCAAGAGCAGACTGAAGCCAAAATTATTAGAAGAAAAGGAATAATAAAGATCAGGGAAGAAATAAAGGAATTTGAAATGAAGAAAACAATATAAAAGATCAATGAAATAAAAAGTTCATTTTTTAAAAAGTTAAATCAAATTGACAAATCTTTAGCCAGACTATCTAAAAAAGAAGAGAGAAGATCTGAATAAATAATATCAGATATGAAAAAGAAAACATTACAAGTAATACTGCAGAAACTCAAAAGGATCATTAGTGGCTACTATGAACAAACATATGTCAATAAATTGGAAAATATAGAAGAAATAAATAAATTCCTGGACACCTACAACCCACCAAGATTGAACCATGAAGAAATCCAAAACATCGAACAGACTAATATCAAGTAACAAGATATAGCAAGTAACAAGTATTGAGCTATAATAAAAAGTCACCTAGCAAAGGAAAGCCCAGAACCCAATGACTTTGCTACTGAATTCTACCAAATATTTAAAGAGGTACTAATACCAATCTTACTTAAACTATTCCAAAAAAATAGGAGGAGGAGGGATACTTTCAAACTCATTCTATAAAGGCAATAATACCCTGATACAAAAACTAGACAAAGAGACATGTAAAAACAAAAACTATAGGCCAATCTCCTTGATGAATATTGATGCAAAATTCCTCAACAAAATACTAACAAAGAAATTCAACATTGTATTAAAAAATCTCAACTTTTATTAATTAATGTATTAAAAAATCATTGTATTAAAAAATCATTAACCATGACCAAACGAGATTTATCTCAGGGATACAAGGATGGTTCAATATAAGAAAATCAATCAATGTGATATATCATCCACAGAATGAAAGACAAAAACCATATGATCATTTCAACTGATTCTGTAAAAGCATTTAATAAAATTCAATGCCCTTTTATGACAAAAACCCTCAAAAAACTGGGTATAGATGGAACATACCTCAACATAATAAAAGTGTTATATGACAGACCCATAGCTACTCTCATACTGAATGAGGAAAAACTGAAAGTCTTTCCTGTAAGAACTGGAACACAACCAGGATGCCCACTTTCATCACTGTTATTCAACATAGTAGTGGAAATCTTAGCAAGAACAATCAGAAAAGAAAACAAAATAATGGTAATCTAAATTGGAAAGGAAGAAGTCAAACTGTCCTTGTTTGCAGATGATACAATCTAATACTTGGAAAAACCTAATGACTACACACACACACACACACACACACGTACACACATACACGTATTAGAACTGATCAACGCATTCAGTAAAGTGGCAGGATACAAAATCAATATAGAAAAATCAGTAGCATTTCTATATGTCAACAGCAAACAATTCAAAAAAGAAACCAATAAAGTAATCCTATTTAAAATAGCTACAAATAAAATAAAATACCTAAGAATTAACCAAGGAAGTGAAAGATCTCTACAATAGAAACTATAAAACATGGATTCAAGAAAATGAAGAGAACATAAAAAGATGAAAAGATATCTCATGGTCATGGATTTCAAGAATCAATATTGGTAAGATGTCCATACTACACAAAGCAATCTACAGATTCAATGCAATCCCTGTCAAATACCAATGACATTCTTCAAAGAAATAGAAAAAAATTTTAAACTGTATATGGAAGCACAAAAGACCCAGACAATCAAAGCTATATTAAATAAAAGGAACAAAACTGGAGGAATCACATTATCTGACTTTAAATCATATGACAGAGCTATAGTAACCAAAACAGCACTGTACTGGCATAAAAAATACACAAAGATCCATGGAACAGAATTGAGAACCCAGAGGTAAATTTATACAACTACAGTTAAGTCATTTTTGACAAAAGTGCCAAGAATGTAACCAAGGAAAGGATAGTCTCTTCAATAAATGGTGCTGCGAAAACTGGATATCCATATGCAAAAGAAGAAATTAGACCCCATCTCATGCCCTATACAAAAATCAAATCAAAATTGATTAAAGATGTGAATCTAAGACCTCAAACTAGGAAACTACTGAAAGAAGACATTGGGGAAACACTCCAGGAGATAGGACTGGGCAAAGATTTCTTGAGTAATGCCCCACAAGCACAGGCAACCAAAGAAAAAAATGAACAAATGGGATCACATCAACTTAAAAAGCTTCTGGACAACAAATGAAAGAATCAACAAAGTGAAGACACAACCCACAGGGTGAGAGCAAATATTTGCAAACTACTCATCTGACAAAGAATTAATAACCAGAATATATAAGGAGTTCAAACAACTCTATAGGAAAACATCTAATAATCCAATTTAAAAATGGGCAAAAGTTCTAAACAAAAATTTCTCAAAAGAAGACATACAAGTGAAGAACAGGTATATCAAAAGGTGCTCAACATCACTGATCATCAGAGAAATGCAAATCAAACTTACAATGAGACACCATCTTACACCAGTTAGAATGGCTTTTATCTAAAAGTCAGGCAATAACAAATGCTAATGAGGATGTGGAGAAAAGGGAACCCTCACACACTGTGGGTAGGAATGCAAATTAGTACAACTACTATGGAGAACAGTATGGAAGTTCCTATAAAACTAAAAATAGAGCTATCATATGATCCAGACATCCCACTACTAGATATATGCCCAAAAGAAAGAAAATCAGTATATGAAAGAGATATTTGCACTCCCATGTTTATTGCAGCTCTGTTCACAACAGCCAAGATTTAGAAGCAACCTGAGTGTCCATCAACGGAATAACGGATAAAGAAAATTGGTACAGATACACAAGGGAGAACTATTTAACCATAAAGAAGAATGAGATCCTATCATATGCAACAACGTAATCGATGCAAGTTAAAAGTACACGAGAGAGGCACTTTCTGGGGTCTCCCAGCAACCAGTGGGTGATATTTACGGAGCCATGGGAGAGATTCTTTACTACTTAGATGTACTATTTTTAATCCTGGGCATGTACATTTTCGTTGTTTTCTCTGGTTTGCATCTTTATAGGAAATATGTTACATCTTAGTCCTAAAACTCTAGAATAGTAGAATTAAAGATACTTTGTCCTGCTATCACCAAGTTCGGTGACAAATATAATATAAAGAGCACACCAATATGAATCTGAAAATGCAGAATAGAAGAGAGGGAAACATTTGAAAGCCATACTTCAAAACAACCCCAACAGAACAATTGGCAAGTTGTAAAAAACAATATTAAATCTGACCATACACCCACTAGCTGATTCACAGAAATTATCATTTATTCAAATTCCTACCTCCAGACAAGGGAAGTTCAATAGGTATGCTGTAGATGAAATGTCCAGAATTTCTGTTTTGTTTGAGTCTGGGACAACCTTCTGGTCTCTCAAGCGTCAGCTTCTTTGATGAATCAAAAGCAGGACCCTATCAATACTGTCATGATGGAGCATCGGTGGCACATAACTGCCTCTCAGGTGTCCACGGTTTCACAAATGCTGCCTTGGTACTGCGCATTGAGTTTTCCTCTAGAAAAGTTATCCTTTTTCTTCTATTCTATGGGGTAGGAATATTTTTTTGTGGAGAAGGAAACTCTGCTGAAAGGTGGAAATATTAGCTTCATTTTCCAAGACCCACTGTATTTAACAATAACCTCAGCCCTTGTTACAAGGCGAACTTGATGATATTTCACTTCTCATCCTTTCACCCCTCCCTGCCTACTCCTACACCTGCATGCTAAGACAGGCAAACACAACCAAAGGTGAATCTAGTCTCCTTTCTTTACAGAAGCATGTCTCCTTCTCTCTTACTCCCATGCAACCATTCTATCCAAAATTATAATGAGGAAAATGACTTGGGTCATCTGTTTATCTCGGACAAGTTCTTTATACTCCTTATAATGCTGCTTAGTATCATATATCCATTTACATATTCAACTTTTCAGATTCACATTCAGTTTTCAGTTTGCTGTAGAACAGACCTTTTCTTTCTGTGTATTTTCTATATTATCTTACAGCACATACTCTAAGACCGGATTTCTATTATAACTTTGTTTGTAAGGCTAGATATCACTTGGATCCTTTTCAATTGTTTAGAATTTTATTTTCATTTTTCAGAGATTTGCTTATATTATCTAATTTACTATCATCACAGATTCGGTTCTTCTAAATATTTAGTATATCAAGAAATATACAAGAAAAATATCTACAAGTAAAATACACGAGTAAATATCTAGTACATACAAGGAAAAAGCCTTGTTGATGTTCTATAAAATCTTTTCAAGAAAAATGTATGTTATTTGTATGATCATCACAGGTTTTGTTTTGGTTTCTTAAAACTTGACACTAAGAAAGCTGTGTGCAGGAGTCTTGATAAACTTTTATTTATACTGTGGAAATACTGCTTTTCCAAATAATACTTGAATTTTCCTGTTCTTGCTCCAATTTTAAACAGGTTTCTTGGACTAGACATTAAACACTTCATCTTTTATTTTTTCCTCTTGTTTACAAAAGAAATTATGTTTCTACTCATTTCGAAAGAAAGAATTTCAAGATGCTTTCCTGTGGTGGCTTTTGGGGTCCAAGTATCTCCTAGCAAATACCATGCAATTATGTTATCAACAAAACAGCTTTTCAGTACTACAAGTAAACAGACCAAGTATAGACAATTTGCAAAGTTGGTAAAGACTACATTTGTGGAGAAATGAGAATTGTATTCCATTCTTCTCTTCAAGAAAAACCCAAAAACCAAAAAACAAACAAACAAAAAAACCAAGGATAATAATATTTTTATGGGCCTCGGTAGTATATAGTAGAATTTTTAAGTTCTATTTGTGATAATCCCCACCCTGAGTTATCAGAAAAGAGGAAAGCAAGTGTCAGTCTACATTTGGGAGAATTTTCTACAAATTTTATTATGCTTAGATGAACTTGGAAAAATTAAAAATGGTATTACATAAGTCTAGAGTTAAATGTTAAGTTTTGCTTTAAATGTATAATAAATAGGCAATGACTTTGCATGAGTCAGGACGCCTTGACAAAAGGAACGGTGTTACTTCTCTAAATAAGATAAAGCAACTGAGACAACACAAATCAGACCAACACTCTTCTCTATCTGAGGAATAAATTATCTTTCCAGCTGCTGATGTAGAAGTGTTAAGTAATACCCCTGTATTAAAATAAAAGGGTGGTGAGGCAACATAAAGAACTTTTTAAGAGGGATGAGTCCCAGAAACAGAATGAGGGTTATTTAGGGCATATCTTGCTTTTTGAGGTGATAATTTTGGACATAATTTAACTCCCCTGTCATTTTTCATCAAAACAAACCAAGCAAATATATCCAAACTGAATCCAGAGCTGCCAAGTCAGACTCTATGAATGTTCATTATAACTGTCTATTATCAACCACACCATCATCAGAGAAAAGGCCATACCATTTGAAGATCTATTTTTCAATCTGGGAAGAATAGCGGGAATGTCATTAATAGCAAGTCATTTTTTCTCTTCTTTGTCCAAAATCATCAATAAATGAATTATTTTTCTATTTTTAATGTTTTAACTGTTCAGTTCCACCAAGTCACATGAGCAGACAAGAGTAAACCAAGGTAAATTTTTCACCTGGTCCAGAAGATATTTTGCTATTAGTCTATTTAGATCACTCTCACCTTAGTCTTTTTCATCTGCTTACATCTTATGGCACCTTCATAACCATCAATATTATATTCCCTAAATATTTTTGTAACAGATTTCTAAATGTTATAACACAACAGTGTGACAAAATCATACTTCAAAATACAATATGATCAAAGCCCTCCCTTCAGGTTCTCCATATTTTGTCTTGTCCCTTGATCCTTTTTCCAGACCACTGGAGCACTGACAATCATTGTCTCAGGAAAGAGAAGAATGAAAAGAAAAATCACGTTACCCAAGAAAAGATTTTGACAGTTTGGATTCCTATTTCCAAAGAAAATTTAGTGCTGACTAAAGTTTTAATTCCCTGAAATAGACACATTTCCTACCTCTTGAAATAAATATCTTAGGACAGACAGACACAAGAATGGAAGAATTAAGTATATAGACATGTGAAACCCTGAGAAATAAAGAACCCAGATCCTGATAAAACTCTCCCAACTGGTTTAGGGCATCCGAGGATGGAAGGAGCTTATGATCTCCATTCCAAGGTAGTTTAGAGGTGGCGGCAGTATCTACAGAAGAAATGGCATCAGTGTATGTGCTAGCACATAATCCTAGGTCAAGTGTAAAGTAAAGACAGTGGAAGAGGTGGGGGCCAACAGGGCTAACTAGAGGTAGATGATGTGTTTGGATCTTATGGAGAACAGAAAGTCCAGCGATTAGACACCAGCTCGTCTGAAAAATCCAGGTGGAGACACATTGGAATTCATCAGAGAAACAGCATGACACATAAAGAACAGAGGAGAGCAAGACAGGACAAATGCCCACCTCGGGGGTGGCACAGAGCCAGGGGAGTCCTCCCACTGTGGGGAAACTGAGTAAGTGAGTCCCTGGGGACCCACACTTCTGCCATGGACTTTTGCATCCCTGGACTCAGGAGATCTCCCCCACGAGCTCCCTACCAGTGCCTCCAGGCTGACATGGAGAGCCATGTGGAGTCCTGGTAGAGCCATACTCAGGCACACATGGAGTCCCAGGAGACTTGTATCCCTAGACACTGTGGCACCACAGGCTACAGTTCCAGCAGCAGGGGAGGCCAGGCTCCCTTGCATGCCCCCAGTAAATGGGCCAAATCCACGAAGCTGAGCAGTGAAACATTGTAGGCCTCATCTCAGCTGCACCTTGCAGGATAAGGCCTACTCTCCACTCCAGCCCCACCTGAGTTCCTGGGTTGGGAGCAGCTCTGTATTTCTCTGGGATGGAGCTCCCAGAGGGAGAGGCTGGCTGCTATTTTTGCTGCTCTGCAACCCTCCCTCTTTTTGCTCTTAGGCTTCGGAGGGGCAGGGATTAGGGACTGATGCGGACCCCCAATACAGCACAGTTTCCTTACAGAAGGGTGGCCAGGCTGTTTTTCATGTGAGTCACACCCTTGCTACTTACTCCTCACTGGGCAGGGCTTACCAACCCGGGACCTCAGCAACCCCCTAGCTGGGCTCTTGGGCCAGTAGCAGCTCCGTACTTCCCTGGGACAGAGCTCCCAGGGGGCAAGGCAGGTCACCGTTTTTGCTGCTCCACAGTCCTCACTCCTGTTGCCCTCAGGCTCAGGAGGGAATGTAGTGGTGGAAGACTGATGCAAACTCCCAGCACAGCACAGCAGCATTACAGAAAAGCAGCTAGACTGTTTTCTATGGAGTTCTCCACTTCTGCTGTTCTTTACTGCCCAGTACCTCTGGACTTGGGCCCCTAGCACAACCACCCTGTCCCTGCCTAACACTTCAGTCGGTGATGGCTCTGCATTTCTCAGAGGAGAAAACCCTAGAGACAATCCACAACCTCTCTGTGACTGCAGTTGCCCATGGGCTGGGGAAGGAACAAAGGGCCTGGTCACTAAGCTGGGAATTCCAGCACATCACAGCCACCATATGGAGAGGAGCCCAGTCTCTCTTCCCTATGAGCTCCCACCTCTCACTCTTTACCAGGCAGGGCCCATGCTCAGGACCACGGAACAGCCACCCCACCTCCAACTGAGCATTCCCACTGTTAGTGGCTTTGTGTTTCCTTAAGGAGGGACTCCCACAGTCAACTAACAGCCACTCTGCCACTGCCATGGCAGTAGTTCTGCCCCTGCTGCCCTTGGACTGCAGAAGAAAGAAAGAGCCCAAAGGTTTTACTCACTCTTCCAGGAGAACACAGTCATCATATAGAGAGGAGCCCAGACCGTCCACCCTGTGAATCCTCAACCTCCCGCTGTTTACCCAGCTCAGACCAGCAGCGGAGTCACTCTCACCCCTGGCTGGACATTCCCAGTAGCAGCAGTTTTGAGTTTCCCAGAGGTGGAGCACCCAAGGACAACCAAAAGCCCCTTTGCCACTGCTCCTGCAGTGGTATTGCCCTTGCTGCCCTCAGACTGCAGAGGCAGCCAAGACCCTGAGTGCTTTAGCCACCCCTCCAGCCAGCTGCATCACACACAAGCTTGGGCCCACAATGCAGCGGCCATACCCCAGGCTGATCGTACTGATTAGTAGTGGCTCTGTATTTTTCTGGGGTGGAGCACCAAGAGACAAGTGAAAGGCCATCTGCCACAACCACAGCCAAGGTTCCTTCTCTTATTGTGTCTAAGCTGGGGAAAGAACATAAAGCCAGAGCTTGCCTCAGAGCTACAGTGTGCAGCCTGGGAGGGCCAAACCGAGCTATACAGCCAGCAGTCAAGTGCAAAAGGAGCCCACACTTTCAGAGCACTGAGAGAGGGCACAACAATCCTTAGGAAATAGAGGAGCCACATGACTGACTAAGAGCCTACCTACTGGCCATTCCACTTAAGTGCCATCAACTGGATCATAGCCCAAACTTTAATATTAAAAATACTTTGTTAATATATTCTAATATATTCTTCTGTGAAACCAGAAACAAGAGCTCAGTCACAAATAAAGGTCATGCACAAAATCTCAGTCCTCTGGAAACATCCAAATAAGCCAACAGAATGCACTCAAATTAGACAGTTTAAAGAACATCAGCCAACACAGATGAGAAAGAACCAGTGCAAGATCTCTGGCAACTCAAAAAGGCCGAGTGTCTTCTTCTTTCCTCCAAACAACTGCACTAGTTCCCCAGCAAGGATTCTTAACTCAGCTGAAATGGTTGAAACGTAAGAACTAGAATTCAGAATATGGGCTAAATGCCACAATTTAAAGGCACAGAGTGGAAAGCTGGATAAAGAAGCAAGAACCAAGGTTATGCTGTCTTTAAAAGGCCCATCTGACATGCAATGACATCCATAGGCCCAAAGTAAAGAGTTGGAGAAAAGTCTACCAAGAAAACAGGAAACAGAAAAATCTGAAGTTGCTATCCAAATTTCAGACAAAAGAGACTTTAAATCAACAAACATCACAAAAGACAAAGATGAACT
>NW_012119232.1:63694-64412 GCF_000951035.1 Colobus angolensis palliatus | reverse complement strand
AAATCAATACTAAGAAAAACATTCAAAACCACACAATTACATAGAAATTAAGCAACTTGTTCCTGAATGATCTCTGGGTAAACAATAAAATTAAGCCAGAAATAAGATACTTCAAACTAATGAAAACAAAGATATGACATAACAGAATCTCTGGGACACAGCTAAAGCAGTGTTAAGAAAGAAGCTGATAGTGCTAAATGCCCACATTAAAAAAGTCAGAAAGATATCAAATGAACAATCTAGCATTACATCTAGAGGAACTAGAGAAATAAGAGCAAACCAAACTCAAAGCCAGCAGAAGACAAGAAATAAACAAAATCAGAGCTGTACTGAAGGAAACTGAGATGCAAAAGACTATGTAAAAGATAAATGAATTTAGGAATTAGTTATTTTAGTTATTTGAAAGGATTAATTAGATAGATGGATGAATAGCTAGATAAATAAAAAAAGAGAAGATCCAACTAAATACAATCAGAAATGACTGACTGAATGTAAAAGGACATTACCACTGACCCCACAGCAATATAAAGGAACCCTCAGAGACTATGAACACCTCTGTGTACACGAGCTAGAAACCCAAGAGGAAATGGATACATTCCTGGAACCACTCAACCTCCCAAGTTTGAGTTAAGAAGAAATTGAATCCCGGCCAGGCACGGTGGCTCATGCTTGTAACCCCAACACTTTGGGAGGCCGAGGCAGGTGGATCACGAGGTCA
>NW_012119232.1:58620-61913 GCF_000951035.1 Colobus angolensis palliatus | reverse complement strand
GTACAGCAAAGTAAATAAAAACAAGCAATGGAGAATGGACTCCCTATTCAGCAAATGGTGCTGGGATAACTGGCTATACATATGTAGAAAAATGAAACTGGACCCCTTCCTTACACCATGTACAAAAGTCAACCCAAGATGGATTGAAGACTTTAATGTCAAACCTAAAACTATAAAAACACTGGAAGATAACCGAGGAAATATCATTCTGGACATAGGCCCTGGCAAAGATTTCATAACAAAGATGCCAAAAGCAATTGTAACAACAGCAAAAATTGACAAATGTGACTTAATTAAACTAAAGAGCTTCTGCAGAACAAAAAAACCTATCAACACAGTAAACAGGCCACCTACTGAATGGGAGAAAATGCTTACAAACTATGCATGTGACAAAGGTCTAATATCCAGAATCTATAAGGAATTTACAAATCAATAAGCAAACAGCAAACCACCCCCTCAAAAACTGGGCAAAAATATGAACACACACTTTTCAGAAGAAGACATACATATGGTGAACAAGCATATGAAAAAATGCTCATCGTCACTAATCATGAGAGCAATGCAAATCAAAACCACAATGAGATACCCTCTCACACCAATCAGAATTGCTATTAAAAAGTAAAACAACAACAACAGCGAAAACATGCTGGTGAGGTTGAGGACAAAACGGAACACTTATACACTGCTGGTGGGAATGTGAACTAATTCAGCCGTTGTTAAAAGTAGTTTGGTGATTTCTCGAGGAACTCAAAGTAAAATGACCATTTGACCCAGCAATCCCAGTTTTAGGTATATATCCAAAGATAAACAAATTGTTGTACCATAAAGACACATGCACGTGTATCATTTGTGTCATGCTATTCACAATAGTAAAGATATGAAATCAATCAACCTAAATGTCCATCAATGGTAGACTGAATAAAGAAAATGTGGCACATATATGCCATGGAATAACTATGCAGCCACAGAAAAGCATGAGATCGTGTCCTTTGCAGCAACATGGATGCAACTAGAAGCCATTATCCTAAGTGAACTAACATAGGAACAGAAAACCAAATACTGCACGTTCTCACTTAGAAGCAGAAGGTAAACATTGAGTACAGAGGAACACAAAGATGGGAACAGCATATATTGGGGGCTGCTTGAGGGTGGACAGATGGGGGAGAGCGAGGATAAAAAAAGACCTATAAAGGTACTATGTTTATTACCTGAGTGGCAAAATAATCTGTACAATCAAACCCTGTGACAATTTACCTGTATAACAAACCACAGACGTATGCATGAACCTAAATTAAAAGCTTTAAAGAAAGAAAAGTGTTGGAAATTGCTCAGAATCATTTGAATAACTCAGCTGAGCATGCCCTAAACCATATGTCTTCAGTTACAAGACACAATATATGTTAAGATACAACATTTTTATTTTATTTTATTTTATTTTATTTTATTTTTTGAGACGGAGTTTCACTCTTGTTGCCCAGGCTGGAGTGCAGTGCTGTGATCTCAGCTCACTGCAACATCCATCTCCCAGGTTCAAGCGATTCTCCTGCCTCAGCCTCCTGAGTAGCTGGGATTACAGGTGTGTGCCACCACGCCCAGCTCATTTTTTGTATTTTTAGTAGAGATGGGGTTTCATTATGTTGGCCAGGCTGATCTCGAACTCTCAACCCCAGGTGGTCCACCCACCTCAGCCTCCCATAGTGTAGGGATTACAGATGTGAGCCACCACATCTGGCCAAGATGTAACATTTATTTATCAAAGTTTTATAAGTTACGATAGCAAAGACTTGGATTCCACCTAGATGCTCATCAATGGTGAATTAGATAAATACAAAAGGGCACATATACACCATGGAATACTATGCAGCCATGAAAAAGAATAAAATAATATCCTTTGCAGTAACATAGATACAGCTAGAGACCTAAACAAATTATCCTAAACAAATTAATTCAGGAACATGAAATGTAATACTGCATGTTCTCACTTCTAAGTGGTAACTAAATATTGGGTACTCATGGACATAACGATAGACACTGAAGATTAATAGACAGAAATTGGGTGGGTTAGGAAGTGAAGAAGCGGGGGTTGAGAAAGTAGTTATTGGGTACTATATTTACTATCTGTTTGACAAGGTCATTCATATCCCAAACCTCAGCTTCATGCAATATACTTATGTGACAAATGTGAACATGTAATGCCTGAATCTAAAATAAAAGGTGAAAATGGGAAATAAGACACTAAAAAGAGAAAAAGTAGTGGAATACTTCCTGTGTTTCACTGTGATTGCAGAATTATCTTAAAAAAATCCAGACCCCAAAAGTTTATGGTTAAGAACATTAACCTACCGGAAAAATACAGTTATACTAATTATGTATTGGTGAAATCTTTTTTCACATCATTGCTTTGTTGTCTAAGAAAACCAATAGCATATATCTAGCTATTCAGCAGCATAACAATCAAACAATAACCTAAGAAAAGTGATTATTTCTTCTTCCATCATTTCAAATAAAAGAAAATCTTATTTGTAGTCCCTGTAATATGAGAATTGTAGAAAAGTTGCCTGTGACCTTGTTTACCTTATGACCCTGGATAAATACAGTCTTCTACTAAGGTCCCTCAGAGACATTTGTGTTGCACATGCATAATCTGAATGATCTCACATAAATGTACTGGCCACTAAAATAAAAAATTTAAAAAAACAAACCGAAAGTAATCTTCAGGAACTTTGTCTTATTTTTAGGCGGAAATGTATCTGCACCTTCACACAGTCTTCAGTCTTCAGGTAGCCAACAACATCCAAATGATATGGAATTGTTAGTAATTTCTCATAGGTAAATTCTGCTAAACAATTCACCTTAAACACTTAATGGACTGTAACTCTAGCCACTTCAAAAGAACAAATGAAAAAGCATTGATGGGAACAAAATACAACCTGAAAATGTAATACTGGCAAAGTTTAAGTGAACATGGATGCCTAGAGGTATCTGCATGATCTCCAGGATTAGATAACCTAACAAAGTTGGTAAGTCATGTAACTTTGATCCCACTCAGCTCTTACACACTTTTAGTGACTATATAAAGCATGAATAGTACCACCATGTAGTAGACAATATGTAGTTGCCAAGATTTCATTCTAATCCTATGGTATGATCCTGCGACTAAGCATTTATTAAAAATGTCCACATCTTTCCACATTTTTCTATCTAAGCCCATAGATTTCATTGATTTTTAACAAAGAAACTTGATATCTATGGTCACCTGGTAAAATCTGAGCCATAATTATCAATTATATTTT
>NW_012119232.1:52080-57830 GCF_000951035.1 Colobus angolensis palliatus | reverse complement strand
CAAAACTAATTTTGGGGCCTAAGAACTCTTGGCTCTTCAGAGTCATTTACAAAATTGTTTTAGTTGAAGGATTTGTACCAAATAATTATGCCTGATGCTGTGGAGTTTGAGCTAAAATCTAGTCTAGAGAGGTTATGACTTGATGGAAGTCACAGAGCTCATGCAGACTCACATTTCCATGGTCTTTGTACTCCTATTTAGTGCCTCTTTCAAATTTATCTTTTATAGTCAAAAATATAGTTATTTTTTATGTATTCATAAATATTTCCCATTGGAAAATCTATGTTCTGGGTCCGATACCACTGTGTCATTAGGAATTGTTATCAAACATATTATAGGTATAACAGAAGAAACAAAACCTGTATGTAGAGAGAGCAAAGCAGGCAACCTGAAGTCATCTCTAGTCCTTACCTTTATAATCACTGTGACAGTAGCAACACCAGGTGACGTTTTTCCATAAATATCAAAGGCCTCCACCAGAAAAGTGATACTTGCTTCTTGGTCTGGAAATACCTTATAGTCTAAACTCCTTAAAAGGGATAGTTCTCCTGTAAAATGGATGTAGTGCAAAAATGTGCTTCACTTCTGGGCTTCTCATCTGGTAAGACACATTTGCTCCAAGGTCGACATCTTTGGCCTGTAATAAGCAGAAGAATGATTTTATTAGTGACGTTACCAAAATAAAGAGATGCAGGAAGGATGGAAGTCACGCGTCAGTGCCTAGGACAGCATGAATTTAACGAGGACAAAAAGACACGTTTTAAAAGAAAAGCACATTATTTAATAATTTACCAGAGAGAGGGAAGGAGGGATGAGGGAGAGAAAGATGGAGGGAGGGAGGAAAAGAGGGAGGCAGTGAGAGGGAGAGTCAGAGAGAGAGAGAGAGAGAGAGATCTTCTCACAAGATTCTGTCATTGTTGATGTTATTACTATACCTATTTAACTTGAAAAATCACTAAATGAATTATATCACAGTAAAGAAATAAATATTGTCTTAAATGGTTGTTTCTTATTTTCTGCTGATTTGATAACCATGAACAAATATTTTAAATAAAAATAAATACTGAGTGATTTCCATAAACATGATAGATGGCTAAAGTACTATAAGAAAACTAAGAAAATATAAGTAGTAATTCTTTTCCACAGGGATCCTATAATACATCTCTAGAGATCGCTCTACTAGCCGGGCGCGGTGGCTCAAGCCTGTAATCCCAGCACTTTGGGAGGCCGAGACGGGCGGATCACGAGGTCAGGAGATCGAGACCATCCTGGCTAACATGGTGAAACCCCGTCTCTACTAAAAAATACAAAAAACTAGCCGGGCGAGGTGGCGGGTGCCTGTAGTCCCAGCTACTCGGGAGGCTGAGGCAGGAGAATGGCCTAAACCGGGGAGGCGGAGCTTGCAGTGAGCTGAGATCCGGCCACTGCACTCCAGCCTGGGCGACAGAGCGAGACTCTGTCTCAAAAAAAAAAAAAAAAAAAAAAAAGAGATCGCTCTACTGTACTTCCCTTCTTTTAACTAGCATTTGAGTAGTAGTTAGGCACAGGTGCTGTAGAGAGCACAAAAGGAACCAAGACACAATTATTGCCCCACAGGGTATGGTCTCAGAGAAGAAACAAGAAACAAATACTAAAATAGGAAGGAAAAAATGTGACATGCTATGTAAAAGGTGTTCTAAATTGGGAACGATGCCCTTTAGCTGAAAGGATGGGTTTTCATGGGAGTCTTGTAGAATGTCTATTTCACTCCGTAGTACAGACTAGCAAATGCACCTCAGGTACAGAAAACCGAATGGAGCAAGAATGAAAATTGGGAAGATTCAGAGTATGTTATAATGTGCATTTTTTAATGCAAACACCTCCTATGTGAACCTCAGCCTTGGTCTCCTCCAGTCAATTATTGACTTAACAATCAGAAAGATGCTATTAAAGCATACATTTTATTATGCAATTTTTCCTGCTTAAAATACTCTGGTTTTTAATTCAATATTCAGTCAACGCCATTATCCTTAACTTGGTAAGAGCCACTACATTTTCCAGACCTTTAGTCCCTCACCCCTCACCCTTTCCCGTCTTCCATGATTTTGACCAGGCTCTTTCCCCCCTACTACTTTAAACAATCTTTCTTCTTTTTCTGCTTGAACAGCTCTTACTTGTCCCTCAGTTCACTATTTAGAAATAAGTTTCTCCAGCAAATATTCTCTGCCTTAGGATTAGGTTAGGAGCTCCACCTCCATTACCGAGGCCCGTTGTACTGAGGGCCTACGTTTTAACTACTGATTTTCTTGACTGATCGCTAAACCAGCCTGAAAACTCCAAGAAAGCAGTAAGTTTGTCTTGTTCACCTTTGTATCCCCAAAGTCTTTGTATCCCTCATGACAGCATGAATTTAACGAGACTAGCAGGAGACTTGGCATACTGTACATACTGAAGACATGTTTGTTAAATAAATGAATTAACTAATTAATTAATTGATAGATGAATGGTGGAATAGATGAAGGAATAACGGTTCTCTCCCTGGTCAGTATTTGCCTTATTTAGATTTGTTAATGTTTATTGCTGAGTTCAACTATGGAAGGGATACATTCTGGAATACTGTGCTAAAAACATTCAAGTTGTGGACTGCAGGTGGAAAAATGGCTACTTTGTTCAAAACATACCTCATAGACCAACTGAGTCAGTATTAAATGAGGTGGTTGCTTAAAAATGCAGATTTGGCCGGGCGTGGTTGCTAGGGCCTGTAATCTCAGCACTTTGGGAGGCCGAGGCGGGTGGATTACGAGGTCAAGAGATAGAGACTATCCTCGCTCACACGGTGAAACCCCGTTTCTACTAAAAATTCAAAATATAAGCCAGGGGTGGTGGCCGGCGCCTGTAGTCCCAGCTACTCGGGAGGCTGAGGCATGAGAATGGCGTGAACCTGGGAAGCGGAGTTTGCAGTCAGCGAGATCGCACCACTGCACTCTAGCCTGGGAGACAGAGCCAGACTCCGTCTCAAAAAAAAAAAAAAAAGAAAAAAAAATGCAGATTTATGGATCAGCCTAACTTACTGAACGAAATGTTCAGGACTTTAGGTAATTTATAATTGAAAACTTAAAAGAGAGTCTTGATAGAGAGATGTCATTAAACGGGAGAGTTAGATTACTAGAAGATGCCTTTTGTGTATTGAATGTGAAAAAAATACAGAATAATGGGTATAAACAATATCTGTAAAATAGAGGGGAAACGAACATGTAACTACCTATATTTTTTCTGTGTATACACATTTATGTTATATATGTACAACCCACACAAATGCATACTTATATATATACAATTTTTTTTGACATTTGTGTGAGCACAAAGATAAATGTGAAATAAATTTAATGCTGAGTACTCTGGAGGCGTAATGTGGGAGGTTATTAACTTTCGTTTCATAAACTGTTGTATTGTCAACTGTTGGAATAAACAGAACATTACTTTTGTAAATTAAAAAAAACTATTAAAAAGTGTTTTTTAAATTTCTTACAAATAGACCTTTCTGTCCTTAATTTTTGGGATATCTTTAAAGTAGGGTTGCCACATAAAATACAATATGCAATGTTGGAGAAATAATAAAAATTTATTCATTGTTTATCTGAAATTAAAATCCAGCTTGGTGTGTTGTACTTTTACTTGCTAATTTTGGCAAACAAACCCTAATAGCAAATCTCCTAATGTACAATTCATGTAATAAATGCTTTTTCCACACACTTCTATTTGAAGGATGGTGGTCCCAGCTGGCAGATTCTCTTCAACAAGGACAGTGTATGTCGAGTTAGTGAACACAGGACTATTACCGTCAATGTCCACAACCTTGATGGCCAGGGTTGGAGCTGAATGACCAGGGTGCTCCATCTGTTGCCACAACAACAAGTTCATAGTAGTCCCTGACTTCTTTGTTAAGCTTCACTGCTGTGTAAATGCTCCCATTGGATGTGATATGAAAATATTATTAAAGTTACCCAAACTGTAGTGCACTTGACCATTTATTCCAGCATCAGGGTCTGTTGCCTACTAAATAAAATGAAAAACAAAAAAGTTCACATTAGTTTTGATGGGTTACTATAAATGAAGGTAATAGTTAGGCTAGTTTAATTTTTCTGAAGCTTGTGATATTTGAGATTTTAGGAACATCTATGAATTAGCTGGCATAATATGTGTATGGAAAGTAGACTGGGAATAAAAATCCTTTTTTCAACAGAAATATTAGCGTATGAAGAGGACATAAGTCTGGAGTGACTGTGACATGCTTTATTAATTAAATAGTGTTCAGAATCACTAAAATGTAGGCAGACAAGAGGAGAGTGGAATGAAATAAATATTGAAAAGAAGTATGAGGCCAGATAAAACTAGACATTGAAATTATGTGAAGAACTGTGGACATTAAACAAATTTCAGAAAACAATAATGGATTCTAAATGAGATATGATTTAATCGGAAATCGTTTTCACATGCCATTCTGATAATGACATGCAGAATAGATTGAAGGGAGGCAGTAGTAGAAATGAAGAGTTAAGAGACGATTGCTGTAGTCTTGAAGAGCAATGATTGTGGTACAGAGAGGATGGAGAATAAATAAGGAATAGAGTTGAGAAATGTTTATGAGGTATGATTAACAGCATTGGTGTGCATTTGATTGGAAATGAGATAAGAGAATATTAAGAATTAAAATTATCCCCCACCCCACCAGACACACACAAAAAAGAGCTGCTCTCAGATTTTTGACTCAAGCAACTGTATAGATGGGGTAACTTTCGCAGAGAGGGAGAATGCTAGACCACAAGAACAATGTAGTGAATAGTGGAGGGTTTCAAGGGAATTACAAATTTATTTTGAGTTTCTGGTATAACCACATGGAGACATCTATTAAGCAGATGGTATGTGATAATGGAGATCTGTGCTGGGGGTGAAAACTTGGGCGTCATATGCTCCATGGGAAACCTCAGTTATCTGAGTGCATAAAAGTCTAGGGAGAAAGACAAAGTTGAATATATCAAGGAGACTGCCTAGCACAAAATCGAAATGTTTTAAAAATCTGAGAAAAGATAGAAAGGGGAATCACTAAAAAAGACTAACAAGGAAGAGCCACAGGCATAGGAGAAAACAGGAGAGCATGATGTTTGGCAATCCAGGAAAATAAACTCTAGGTTGTCTGAGGTTCTGAAAAGTTTTGAAAAGGCAAAGGCAAAGAAAGGGAACATTGGAAATTGAAGCATCTATGACAATCAGTGAAATGTTTTAGGTAGGTGTTAGAATCCACACTTAAGTATCAAAACAGTAAATGCAAAGTAAGGACAGTCTCCTTGAAAGAAGCTTGATATCTAAGAGTTTGCTATTTAAAGAGAGGAAACACTTTGGGAGGCTGAGGTGGGTGTAACACCTGAGGTCAGGAGTTCGAGACCAGCCTGGCCAACATGGTGAAATCCCATCTCTACTAAAAATAATAATAAAAAAGGCTGGATGTGGTGGTTCACACCTGTCATCCCAGCACTTTGGGAGGCCGAGGCGGTCAGAACATGAGGTCAAGAGATCGACACCATCCTGGCCAACAAGGTGAAACCCTGTCTCTACTAAAAATATAAAAATTACCTGGACATGGTGGCGGGAGCCTGTAGTCTCAGCTCCTCGGGAGGCTGAGAAGGGAGAATCACTTGAACCCAGGAGGTGGAGGTTGCAGTGAGCCGAGATCATGCCACTGCACTCCAGCCTGGCGACAGAGTGAGACTCCA
>NW_012119232.1:40416-51900 GCF_000951035.1 Colobus angolensis palliatus | reverse complement strand
AAAAAAAAAGAGAGGGAGAAGAAGGTGGCAACTGGAAGGAACCAACAATTTTGTGTTTGTAAAATAACTTTTTTGTTTTTTTAAGCTGGTATTGGCAGAGTTTTTGAATATCTGAAATAAAAACTTATTCTTCTTGATATTTGAGATTGTTTTATAAAAATGTTTTATAACATATTCTCATAATATTTTCATCATTTCTGTTATTTTATTACTTAGCTTAATATGTTGATTAAGAATTATGGAGATGCACTTATTCTTTGGAGGAAGACTTACAGTTAAGCTTTCTTAGAAATTATAATTTATTGATGTATATTTATAAATGAGAGGATTTAAGATGAAGTTTGAAAAAATGAAACATAAACTTTGGAAGAGTTTTAAAACTGCCATTTTGAGAATAACTGATTGCATTCATGTTGTTAAACTCATAATTATTCAGTTTAGTTACATTTACTGAGATAATTCTAAAAGCACAAATTGATTTTTAAAATATTAATGATTTAGCTATAACCGGCCAGGCACGGTGGCTCACGCCTATAATCCCACCACTTTGGGAGGCCGAGGCAGGTGGATCATGAGGTCAGGAGATTGAGACCATTCTGGCCAACATGGTAAAACTCCATCTTTACTAAAATACACAAAAATTGCTGGGCGTGGTGGTGCATGCCTGTAGTCCCACCTACTTAGGAGGATGAGGCAGAGGAATATCGCTTGAGTCCAGGAGGTGGAGGTTGCAGCGAGCCGAGATCCTGCCACTGCACTCTAGCCTGGTGACAGAGCACAAATCCATCCCCAAAAATAAAGATAAAATAAAATAAATAATTTAGCTATAGCTGAATTAGTGCTGATTGTACTGTTTCATCAAAATTTATAGCCTAATGAAAGTTAAAAGAGAATGGCACTGTTCAAAGATCTCAAAACTGAATGTTCCATGAAATTAACTATGTCAAACACTCCATCAGTGCTTATGCTTGTGTCTTTTATCCTCCATACATTTTTCTCAGGAAAAATATTTTATTTGATTTTGTGAACATGCTATTAGATGCAAATGCTTAAAGAAAATGTTCACATTTGCTTATGTTGTCAAGATGATGTTGCACTTGTCAAATATATATTTATATATATATACATAATATTGAATAGTCTCAATGTATTTTTGAAAATCTGCTTGTTAAAAAATATGAAATAACTATGAGTAAAAATGTAGTCTTCAAACTCACAACTATAGATGCATAATGGGTTAGTCCTACTTATAAATTTCTATGGATCCTTTTTGCTCTTCTACTCCTTGTTGACTTATTCTCCAAAGTCAGAGTATTACTAAGAATAACACTATTTTTATATTGCTCTTATATTTAAAAGAATTCTTAAGTTACAAGATCATCCATAGTTTACTTTAATCAAACCTATTTTCTCAAAATGTACCTATGTTTCAAAAAGAAAAATGTATTTGATTCAGAATTCAGCTAAGTAGGACATTCAAATTTTAGTTCTATTATTACAATTCTTTTCTTCTATCAGTAGAAAAATAAAATTAGCTCTTACCATATTTTCAAATGGGGTCCTTTGTTAATACAGTTTAGCAGAACACATTCATTGTATACTCTAGGGGCTGACACTTGTTTTAGAATGAAATACACAGCGAAAATGTTAGAATCAATGCAAAAGATTTGGGCACCATCAAGGTATTAAAGTATACGATTTATTGTGACACATTTTATGATATGAATCATGAAATCTGTGTTTTCTCCCTTCAAAAGAGGGAATCTGTTGATGTTATGTCTAGAAAGATGTACAATATCTATATTTGGCACGTTAGTAGGCAAACCAGGGAGACATAATATTCCAAGAGGCACTCACTCCTTATCAGAAGTCTAATGGAAGTCTAGGCCAGGACATTCCAGGCATCCTACTCCTGCAATAAGGAAAATTCTAGGTCATACAGAAAGCTGTAATAGGAGGTGAATTTTTCTTTGGTATATGAGGTGAAAAATAAAAAATAATAAAAACAATACTTCTGAGATAAGGATGAGAATTGAAACTTACTATGCCTGAACATTGCACACACGCCTACTTATTGTAAGAGGCCCCAAGGGTGATGATGACGATAATCCAGTACTGTGTTTATTATTGATTTTTAAAATTGATTACAGTATACTGAGTGTTCATTTTCTGTGGGAGCATCTTGAGGCTATTTAAAAGCACACATTGAGAAACATTCAACAAAATTACTGCTCTCCAGAAGAAAGTATATTAAATATTCGATCAAATTGAAACTGAGAGAAGCATCTGCTGTGAATATGCATTTCCCCCAAAATGTATTTTCAAGTCTTACAACTACTAATGGCTAGAGTAACACATTCTAATAGCAAATGTGACTGCAAAATTATCTACATTTGTTCCAATTATTCAAAGGTATTAAAGTGGGAAAATTCTGACTTGAGCAAACTGACAATATAGTCAACTTCCTTGTCCAACGAAGTCTTTTTTGGTTCTTTGTCTCTTTCAATGATCCAGATTTATTCTGAGGAATATCTGCTCTTTTACATGCTTTGTTCATGCCTGTCTTATTACTGTGTTGCCAATCCCTACAGCTTTGCCTGGCACATTGTTGGCACTCAATGTTGAATAAATTAACATGCAGCACTGCAGATAGTGTTTCTATGGATTGAGACAAGATGAGGCTTCTGAAAATAAGATAATAATACAATGTATATGTAGTGTATAAAAAGCATTCCTCTATACAGGAGACTGGATTCTCATTATATATTTATTGAAATATATTTGCCAAACTTGTAATTCCTTATTATATTGGCATTTAACATAGCAATGCTAAAGATTGCAGCATTTACGCAGTTTCATTATTTCCCACAATGTCTTTTTTGAACTTCCCCCGAACTAAGTTTCATTGATACTGTCAGAATTGTGTAGGAATTACAGAGGAAATCAGTGATCTTAATAGACTGAATTATATATTTCCTTTATTTAATGTGTAAATTTGAGTAAACCCCAAATCTAGGAAGATATTACTAACAGAGAATGTTGATACAATCTAAGAGCTGCATTAAGATTGTACAAATCAATGGCAATTTTAGAATCTAACAGCTTTCCTAATATGATAGAGCAAGATACCCTATGGTTAAGTAATTTACAAATAATATTCAGACCTTAAAAATTTGCAAAGAGTATCCCTCAGTGTAATTTATAGTCTCTTACTATGGCCACACAGGTCAGATTTTATGGTCAAGATCAGGATGAAAACTATTGTTTCTCAGGTTGCCAGCATTAGGGTAGCTTCTTAATGCAATCTGTGCGTGTTTTTCTTTTCCCAGCCACTTAAATTCTCTCCAGAGCTAAATCAGCCTAAAAATGAACTTGAGTTTAGTTAAAGATATAATGTGTCTTGGGAAGGCATCCCTGCTTCTATATTTCTACCTGTTTCCATTAACTGCAGAATTATCCTGTCACATGATTTTGAGTTTGGAGTAGAACTTGACCTTGTTCCAAAATATGTGACATGGTTATCTGTTGCTATGGAAATTATGAAACTCTTTTAAATGAAGCTATAAAGCTGTTACAAATTCCTTCACACCAGCACAACATGGATTTGAAGGAAGAACATTTTATACATTTTGGAACTAGCTGAATAATTGCCAAGAAATAAATCAGCTGTCCATTATTCTTTAGGATCCAGGTGTTGGTGGTGGCTCTAAAAGGTGGCAGTAGGAGCTAAAAGATGAGACTGCCTGGGTTATTGACTTACTTAAGAGGGCACAAGTGAATAAAATGACTGCATCTAGTCAATACCTCTTTGCTGATTTCAATTTGCTCTGCCATGCAAAGAAGCAGCTTGCTGGGCTCAGCAGTAACTCGGGCTCTATTCCCCCTCTAACTGGGCTTGGTTTGGGAATGCCCAACAATGTGCTCTCTGTTTTTGCATAAATGCCAGTTTTCCCTCAATGCCCTTGTCTAAGGTTTCCTTTGGAGGAGAACGCAAAAGACAAAGAATGACAGACAGAATAAATTATTTTAAAAATTTGCTTCAAAATCTGTTACTTGAAGTGATCTAAAATAGTGATTAATGAGTTAAAGGGAAACCAATATAGATATAAAAAGTGATATAATATTGGACATCCGTTCTCAAAACTATGACTTCAGTTGGCTTTAAGAAAGTAGGATGGACAGAAGGGAGACATCTTTTCTAGCAATTCTGCAAATCAATACCACCATTTTCTGCAAAGCAGACAGGAGGAAATTGAATGTTTCATTGCAATGTTTCATATTAATGAACCAAAACATCATTTCAGCTTTCCCATATTCTAAGGAAACTAATATTCAGTGCAAATATGTATTATTGCATTAAATATTTACTGAGTACTTACTAAATTCTGGACAATGAGCTAGTTAGTGGAATTACTAAAATACATTGTGCAAAGCCTCAAACGAAATATGCTTTCTCGTTTAATTAACAGAGCAAGACTATGAGACAGAAAATAATACCTGAGTAAAATAATACCTCAGCCTCCCGAGTACCTGGGATTACAGGCATGTGCTACCATGCCTGGCTAATTTTGTGTTTTTGGTAGAGATGGGATTTCTCCATGTTGGTCAGGCTGGTCTTGAAATCCCAACCTCAGGTGATCCACCCACCTTGTTTATAATCTAACCTAATTAGAATCTTTTTAAAAGCAGGACAAAAAAATTCAACAATTTGTATGATTATAGCTATGTTAAAATATGTCTAGAAAATACAGCCAGAGGAAATAAAAACTTTCATTGCCTCAAATTGCCGCAAAGCCAAGGGGCACTGCCCATGGCCGGGGAGGGTGAGCCCGGGAAGCACCGAGGTTGCTGACTCCCAGCCCAGGAGCAGCTGGACCTTCAGCCCCCAGAGCCTGACTTCTCCTTGCACGTAAATCCAGGTCCCAGCATCTTGTCATTGATGGGAGCAGCCCTGGCTCACCCTCTTGGAAAACAGAAAGATGCTCATGGATGCTGGCTGTGAGGCAACCTGAGGGCTCAAAGACCTCCTGTGGGGCTTACACTGGGGCCAGAGCCTCAGCCTCTGACACTTGAGAATGGGGTGGACAGGATGGGTGGGGCAGAGAAGAAGAAAGTTCTCCGGATGTCCTGGTTAGTCACCCTGATGCTGGGAAATGCACACTTATGGCTGAATCAGGGAGAATCAAGTCTCTTGGCCAGAGAAACAAGCCATTATGGCCAGCGAAGCGCTCACTAAGCACATGCAAATACACATATATGTGCACCCACAAACACATAGAATTACACACATGCCCAATACACACATGTGTACATGCACACTAACTCATTACACATATGAACATGTATGCACATGACACACCTATACACATACACTTATGTACAGATGCCCAAATGCACACATATTCACACCCTTACACAATACACATGTATATACATGTACTCCTGACACACATTCACACACATGTGCACTCACACCTACATACACACCACAGTATAATACGCTTAGTAAAGTAGTATCTGGGGGCCTCAGTTATGGTCAGATGGCCTGACACTTAGTCTGAATTGTTAATAATTGGACTGTGTGATTTTGTCTAAATCTTTTCATCTCTGCTTCCAGCCCCCAAAAGAGTGCAGTTGACTCAAACCATCTGGAAGTTCTCTTTAGTTGTAAAATTCTGTGATTTCAATGGGAAAAGATGGTATCATCCACCCAGAGCTCACCTGAGCTCCTTCTCTGAACCCTGAGGAGGATCCTGGGGGCTGGAGTCACAGCACAGGGTGCTTGTGAGGCTGTCCTCATCCAGCACCAGTCCCAAGAGTGTTGCCACCAGGGATAGCCCAGCGTCCCCGCTGACCTCTGCTGTGAGCATTCCTGTGACTTCTTCCCTGCCTCTCCTCCCCACACCCACGCACTTCTTCCCTCCTTTCTGATCAAGAATATGCCTTGGGAGCAAGTAGGCAGGAACCAGCAACCTTCTGAGGCCCAGTGCTTCCAGAAAGAGGTCAGCAGCTGTCTGTCCTGGGGACTTTTCCTGGTGGAGGTGAAAGGGGGCTCACTGCTCCTTAACACCCTCTTTCAAGAGTGCCTCCTTGGTTTACTCTTTCTGGCCAGGGCAATCATCTGGAGCAGACAAGCCCGTTCCCTGTCCCAGCTCAACATCTGGAAGTTGCTGGGTCATGGGCTCCAGGTGTTGTTTGGAGCCTCTCATCAGCACGTGACTTTTGGTTGTGATGATAAAGTCTGACCGCACCTCAGGTTGTCACCCAAAGCTCAGCTACAATCTCTACAAATTACTCCTGAAAGCAAATTTCTCAGGCAGCTGTGGAGCTGAGCCTGTGGCCTGGTAGGTGAACAAGGGTGTGGCCCTCACTGAGTATTTCATCCCTCTTGCCAGCGTGGGGCGGGCACCATAGTGGTACCCAACAGCCCCTTGTTGGAAGGATGAATTTGAGCACCCTACTCCTCATGGACAGCTTGGCCTGACTAAGTTCTCAAAAATCCAAAGGCCTGCAAAGACTGTGACATCCTCCCACATATGAATTCAAACTGAACGAAAACCCTGCAAACTAAAAAAATAAAAAATAAAATGAGCCAAGGAACAATCACTTCTTCCCATTAGGAAGACCACTCTATAGGTGGTTATTTTGGAAATAACAATCTTTCACTTTTCTTATCCCCCATTTCTCTAGGGGGCTCTGCTTTGCTGGGCTGCTGTAAATACAATGGGTAGTCCTATACGTTACTCTGCCAGCTTTATTATTACCTGGACATTTTTAGGTTCCAGCTTTATCTTTTTATTTTTATTTTCAAAATGTGGTAAAATATAAATAACATAAAATTGATAATTTTAACCATCTTGAACTGCACAGATTGGTGACATTAAACACACTCACATTTTTATGCAACCAACACCACCATCCATCCATGAATACTTTCATCCTGCAAAACAGAAACCATCTTTTTACTCCCCTAGTAATCATGCCCTCCTCTTTAGCTTATCTTTATTTTATAGTACATAGAATATCCTAGAAGCAGAGCATCTGAGCAGTGGAGAGCACCTGGTAAGGTTACCTCTTCCAAACACCTGCCCTGCAGCAAAACCACACCCAGGGTAGACTGAGCCAGACAGAATCAACCTTGTTTTTAAATGTACAAAACTAGGCCTTCTTTGGAAGTCACATATTTGAAATATCAAGTCAGAAAATTCTTTTTCTAAAGTAAAAGTGTTCTTTGTCATTTCCTCAGTTACTCTTTTTTCTTTTCCAGATTGAAAATAACCCGTTACTGTCCTCAGGGAATCAACAATTTCAAGAGCAATAACTCCCTGGGAGGCTGTGGTTCTCAAATGTTAGCCTGCCTCAGTGTCAGCTGGAGGGGTTACGAAAGCACAGATCACTGCACCTACCCCCAGAGTTTTAGATCCCAGAAGTCCAAGGAGGGTTCCAGAAGTTGCATTTCTAACAGACTCCCATGTGATGCTGATGCTGTTGGACTGGGGACCCCATTTTAAGAAATGCTGCTCTAAGGTCCAATGCTAGGAAATCTGAAGGATAGAAATATGCAGGTACCTAAAAGGTGGGAACGAATGGAATTAACAAGGTAAATGGGTTAACCTCCATGTGGAAAGTGCCAAACGCCCTTCGCATAAGCCCTTTGCTGTCACAGAGCTCACAAGCTCAGGGTGCAGTGCCGGAGGCCGAGGTGAACAGTAGTTTGGGATGTCAGCCATTCACAGCAGGAACTGTGTGGACCCTGCAGGGGAGCACAGCGCTCAGGCTGGGTGAGGAAGGGGTCGGGGATGGCTTCCTGCAGACCTAGAAGCATCAGAAGCTGTTCCTGGGTAGATTCTTAAAGAAAAGAAGGTGTCCAGACAAAGGGGCCGGGCGAGGCACGTGCTCTTCCAGCAGAGGAACGTGGAACTGAAAAGTGGACGCGGAGCATTCATGGGGCAGCAAGCTGTGCAAGTGTTCCCAAGGGGAGCGTGGAAGTGAGGCAGTGAGGACAGAGTGCAGAGGCGGGCAGGGCGAGACCCAGAGGGCATGGTAACACAAGAGGAGGAGCCCAGGTGATATTCTGAAGGCTCCTTTGACATCAAGGACAGAGAAAGCTTTGCTAAGACTCCATATAAGGGGGTATCAGAGAGGAAAGGAGAAGCGGGAACACAACTCTCCCCAGTCCTCTAGGCCTTCCACTATAGGATAGCCTAGGTGCACACAAAATTTCCTTTCCTTTTTGTTTTGTTGAAAGATTTTGGAATTGCATGGAGGGAAACTTGTAAAGACACTGGGCAAGCCTAGAACCAAAATTAACACAGAGAGAATACAGAAGTTGGGTCTGGAGGTGAACAGAGGAGGCTTCCAGCTCCATCTTGTGCAGGCTGTACAGCCTTGAGCATGTTACTTCTTGTGCCGCAGTCTCTGTATTTAAATAGAGACCTAATTCCCTCACAAGACCCATAGGATCTCACAGGGGCTGGCCTCCCTGCCGTTTTCAGCCTGGGCTCACAGGCGCTGGCCCTCACTCTTCCTGCTCCCGCTCCATAAGCCTCTTCCGAACTGGGCTTGCCAGGCTGTCTTCTGCCCCAGCCCTTTCCCCAGGTGGTTTTCTCTGCCTGGAGTAGTCTTGCCCTCGCCTGACTAATTAACTACATTATATCTAAGACCCACTCCCTCAGGGCAATCTGATCTACCTGCATAGATTCAATCTCTACTCTTAGAGGGTTTTAAGCATCGGAAACTTTTACTTGATAGCACTTAGTGGTGGTTATTTGTGCAATTAGTTGTTGAACGTCTCTTCTACTAGAACAAGGGTCAGCAAACCATACCAGCTTTGGCCTGAAGCCTGATTTTGTAAATAAAATGTTAATGGAGGAGATCAGGTGCCTACAGGGTCATATTGCTGGAGATGTGGAGTAACCGATCAAGATCAACATATTTTGGTTCATTTGGATGATCAACTTAGCAGAGAGCTTCCATATCCTCTTAAGGTCTACATTTTTATCTATTTAACATTTCTTTAGTGCCAGGGAGCGACATTTTCTTTGTTATAGAGATATATTTAAAAAAATGCACAGGGAGTTAATATGAAATATTGTGTTCTCACCAAGTGAAGGCCAAAAGACTTCATTGCAGGATGTACAAAGGAAGCCTCTGTGTAACTTACACAGGGACAAGTGGTGGAAGCATCCAGTTACTGCAATGCATGCCGCCAACAGGCAGATCTCAGGAGAGTCTGCATGTGGGCAGAGAGTGCCATTTTCTCAGGGTGGAGGGGAGTGACTGTTCTGCCTTTGTTCCATTACATTAAAATTGTCATTTGAATTTTATGAGGTCCCTACATTTGTTGATCTGCAAGTTTCTTTAGGTTTCATGGTTGCAAGATATCTATACGCCTACATTCTTTATATCTAATGTTAAGGTTACATATAATTAATATATATTTAATAAAAATATAAGATATATATTACAAAATATATAGACACATGAGCAGAGGCAGAGCAACAAGAATAAGGTTTTAATACACACAATCAGGAGAGAGGAGGGCCCATCAAAGTGAGCAGGCAAGGGGAAGAGGGGCACCTGTAAATAGCAGTGGGCCTCCTGCTAGTTCAAAGAATAGAGACCTGGCTGGGGACTTTGGTCAGCAAGATGAACGGTCAAGCCACGGAGGGCACAGCTGATGATGACACATGCTGGCTCTTCTTCTGTCCACAGGGGAGCGTCTCAAATACACTATGGTTCTGATTGGGTTCATCAGCCCCACATCCTCCAACACACACACATACACATACACACACACACACACACACACACACACTTTGAGGTTTGGGGCCTCTGGCTTGTGTAAGGAGAGAGCAGCTTAAATTTAACTTCAAGGGACTGAGCCCCTTCCTCCAGCAGCAATGTCCATTCATGGGAACCATATGTGGAGGGAGACTTGCTTCTTATTTGTTCCCCGTCCTAACACCTGTGTGTACCAGTGGGCCTCAGGTGCTCTTTCTGAATGGGGACCCTAATTGTGTTCAGTCGCAGCAGTTATGGTGCCGTCCCCATCGCACCATCTGTTCTGCAGGAGGATGTTGCAGAGGCGCTGCTCCCTAAACTGGAGGTACCTGGAGGAACCCTGATGGGAAGGCTCAGAAAAACAGGGGCACTGGGGACAGAGGCTTTTCACTGTTGCCCATCAGGGGGCCCCAAGTGTGGGCTGAGGGGTGGGGCTGGAGAATATGAATGTAGCCAGGCAGACGCAGGCCAATGTCTTTCCAGGGTGCCTCTACTGTGCACTGAATTTGGGAAATTAAGAGACTGCTCACTCTGGAGCTTGGTGAAGATCTGAAAACAGCAGCGTTAATAGTGGGAGTCGTGTCCATAGCAAAGAGTTGAGGGCTCAAGGAGGCTGCAAGGCCAGGTTGGCAGATAGCCTTGCTGTGATGGTGGAAATGGCTGCTATGGAATTCATCTGCTGATGGGTGATAGCAGGGATCCCAGTGGAAGGTGCTGGAAGAGGAGTAGGGGAGGAAAGAGGAGAGGAATGCACACATATGGGTATAGGAGGCTCCCTTCTGAAGGGAGGTTGGAAGGAGAAAGATGCGGTACTAGGAGGTATGGGTCAGGGGTGAGAGGTCAGAGGTGCTGAAGCTGCAACTGAATGAGGGCAGCCTCCTTTCTCATTAGGTGGAACCCCCAAAATGGGGGCAAGGTCAGTGGGAAGAGCCAGGGGAGAGTTAGGAATTATGGATATCAAATTTTACTCAATTCTTGGTGTGGGCGAAGGTGGAGGGACAGGCAGGGTGAGGGGTCCAGCAGCCATGTGGGCCAAGTCAGAGGTAGCAGGAGGTGCTGGGATCTGTGAAGTGTAGGTGGCCAGGGGCAGGGAGTCTCAGCAGGTGTGGAGACAGCAGGGGCAGGCTGGGTGGCACTGCAGTTTGCCATGTCTTCTTCCTTTTTGAGGTGGAATCTCACTCTGTCGCCAGGCTGGAGTTCGGTGGCACTCACTGCAACCTCCACTGGATCTCCACTCACTGCAACCTCGCCCCCCGGGTTCAAGCCATTCTCCTGCCTCAGCCTCCCGAGTAGCTGGGATTACAGGCAAGAGCCACCATGCCCGGCTAATTTTTGTATTTTCAGTAGAGCCTGGATTTCACCGTGTTGGCCGGGATCTCTCGACCTCATGATCTGCTCACCTCATCTCCCCAAGGTGCTGGGATTACGGGTGTTAGCCACCGTGCCTGCCCTGTCATGTCTTCTTTATCCTTTTAAGTGACTGTTTTAGTCTCTGGATTCTGATGTTCTACTTACTACACACATGTTCTTATCCATGTTGCCCAGGAATCCCTCAGGAGATAGGCAGGGAAGCTTAGCAGGTGGGGGCAGGTCATCTCTATTCCACCTTTATTGCAGGGGAGGGGTCGGTGGCAGCGGTGGTCCTGACAGTTTTCTTTCGCCAGACCCGTGGCCGGCAGCTCTAGGTGGAGAATATCTACT
>NW_012119232.1:31590-33651 GCF_000951035.1 Colobus angolensis palliatus | reverse complement strand
AGTAGGGAAAACTAACCCAGAGCTCCTTAACCTGACATTAAAACACAAAAGAGAGCTCAGGAGAGGCCACCACGCCCAGCTAATTTTTGTACGTTTAGTAAAGACAGGGTTTCACCATGTTGGCCAGATAGGTCCCAATCTCCTGACCTCAGGAGATCTGCCTGCCTCTGCCTCCCAAAGTGCTGGGATTACAAGCATGAGCCACCATGCCCGGCCTTCATTACCCTTTATTACTCATTTTTTGATTATTGTTTGTGTCTGCCTATCAGCCACTGTGCTCATCACTCACCTGACAAATATCACGTCTTGAGTAGATACCTGTGGAATGAATGATTATGATCTCGCTTCAAGACCTAAGGAGTGGAGGCATAATGGTGGACTACTAGAACAGGTGTCTCTAGACCTCTAAGTGTGTGAGTATAAGACATTCTAGACCTCTAGAATGTCTCTTCTACTAGAATTCAGCTTTGATGACCTTAACACCCAGCGATGGAGAACATTCATGAAGCCTTGAAGGAGGCTGGCCTGCAGGGAAGCAGTCTTGGACAAGTTCAACCTGCCCCCATGCCACTTCAACAATCAAAATTTGTATCACTCCTCCTTGCTTCCTTTACTCCTTCAAAAAGCATAGAGTTTTTCATGGGGTTGCACATCATTCATTTTACAGACACTATTAACATCATTTCATTTAAAAAACGACACCCTAACCCCAATTAACCAAGAAGTACATAATGCAGAATAAGCAGCAGTTTGCCCTAAGACCATTAGCAACATTCAGGGACATACACATTTTCCTCAGTTTCTTCATTGTGCTAATGGGCAGTGAAGAGTTGGTGTTTGAGAACTCCTCAGATAATTGCTGTGCTATCAGGGCCATTGCTGAAAGCAGGAATCTTAGAGGCTGGGAGTCACTGTGTGGGCAGAGGAAGAGAGGAGACAGAGACAGTGTGGAGGGGTGAGGCTCTGTGCTGTCAGTGAGGGCTGTTCTCTGCCCCCATCTCTTCCAGTCCCTTCTTATCTCTGCCATCCCAGGAATGATGGAAGTGCCTGAGGAAGACTATCTGGGCTTCCTGATGAGTTACTGGCAGACTGCCTCAGTGGGACAAGAGGGTCACCTGCAAGCCAGACAGTCCAACCCTTCCTGAAACACATCACTCTCCACCCACTGCTTACCAATTCCCTTCAAAGCTGCTCCAGTTGCACATTTTTAAAAGTTCTTCTATTCAATGAGAACGCATAGACACAGGGAGGGGAACATCACACATGGGGCCTGTCAGGGGTTGGGGGCAAGGGGAGGGAGAGCATTAGGATAAATACCTAATGCATGCAGGGTTTAAAACTTAGATGATGGGTGGATAGGTGCAACAAACCACCATAGTCCATGTATACCTATGTAATGAACCTGCACATTCTGCACATGTATCCTGGAACTTAAAGTAAAAGAAAATAAGAACTTTTAAAAATGTTGTTCTATTAAGATATGGTCTGTGGTTTGGGAAAATGGTGACTTCTTGTCCTGTTCTTGGAGAAATATGTCATTTTATAGGGATGACTGGCCCAGGGGCCCAAAATCGCACTGTCAGTCTGCTCTGGTTCTTCAACAAATGCTTTGAATCAGGGTTGATGGTGGCAGAGATGGGTGGTCAACACCTTCACCATCGTGGCCCTTCCCTGGCATCACTGGCCAAGTTTCACTCCAGTGAATTCCAAATATGAGGCTTGTCCAGCCCTTTCTCATTCTCTTGGATGAGCCACAGCCATGCTACCCACCAGGACCAGGCCCTTCCTCTGCACACTCTGTGGATAGCAGTCATTGCCCTGAATCTATGAAAGCGTCATCTGCTTAAACCACTATTTCTTAGTGCTGCTTTTTGCAAATTTCAATTCCACAATTTCTGTTTCATTCTCTGTATAAATTGGAGAACACTTGTGAAAATTCCTCATCTTATAGTCCATTTTCTGTAACATTAGTCTTAGCCCTTTTAAAATCATGGGCCTTGTTCTCTTGAAGTTTTTCTGGGATTGAGGCCAGCGGGATGGCAAAGCTGCTGTCAGTGAGGT
>NW_012119232.1:30352-31540 GCF_000951035.1 Colobus angolensis palliatus | reverse complement strand
TTGTCTGCCTCTCCTCTCCCCTGCCTGTGATGCCCCCTCAGAAGGTGTCTCCCCATTCTCAGTGCTTTGCTGATAGAAAAATGCTGTACTTTCCACACAAGGCTCTAGTTCCAGACATGCTTCCAGAATTCTTGGGAAATCCCCTCCTCTCCCCTGAAAACCCTGCCCTTGCACATAAGGTATCCCGGTCTTCCTGTTGGGGTCCCATTATGGCCCCCATAATATCATCAGCAGATGGGGCACAGGCTCCTGAGGACTGGGGGGAATCTGTCCCAGAAACCAGGGTGTGGGGACCTCTGACTCAATCAAGGGAAGGTTTTCATGGAGAGAAAGTCAACAAAAAGTAAACATTCTAATTTCAAAAATAGTCTCGTCATTCCACTTCAGATGAAGGGACTTGGAAAAAGGGGAGCAGGGAGCTGGGTGTTTAATGGGTTCGGTGTCTGATATTGGGATGATAAGAAAGTTCTTGAGATGGATTGGCGGTGATGGTGAGAAAACAATGTAAATAAACTTAACACCAATAAATCCTGTACTCAAAAATGATTAAAATGGTAGTTTCTGTTAAATCTGTTTTACCTCAATAAAAAGTAAACAGTTTTGTTCCCAGTGGGCAGGTAAGTAGGGAAAACTAACTCTCTTGCCATCTCTTGGCAAGAGCCTGAGAAACAGTTGGGTACACCAGCAGTGTGAGCTCTTCCGAGGGCAGTGGTGACAGCCCAAGAGACAGTTGAGTATAACAAGGGCAGGTGCAGGTCCCTGGTCCCAGAATGTGAGTGTGGCAAGGCAGCCTCAACTTCTGCCTGCCTAGGAGGCATCCTAGGAGGTGAGCCTGAGTGAGCAGGGGTGAGCTCTGTGTGTCCTGTGTGCAGCAGCAGATTATCTGTCCGCCTGTGCAGAGAGGAGAGAAAGCCATGATGATGGGACCTGGTTTGGCTGAGAATCCCCAAAGGCCCCAGAGATCCTTAACCTGACATTAAAACACAAAAGAGAGCTCAGGAGAGGCCACCACGCCCAGCTAATTTTTGTATGTTTAGTAAAGACAGGGTTTCACCATGTTGGCCAGACAGGTCCCGATCTCCTGACCTCAGGTGATCTGCCTGCCTCTGCCTCCCAAAGTGCTGGGATTACAAGCATGAGCCACCATGCCCGGCCTTCATTACCCTTTATTACTCATTTTTTGATTAT
>NW_012119232.1:24282-25752 GCF_000951035.1 Colobus angolensis palliatus | reverse complement strand
CAGCGGGATGGCAAAGCTGCTGTCAGTGAGGTATGGCCTGGAGAGTCCTTGGGTGTCTGTGAGAGAAGGCAGGGCCACCAGCATGGGAGCCAAAAATAGGGGACAACTCCAGGGGATGAAGCCCAAGGAAGACTCAGCATGTCAGGTGTGGATCAGCTACGGGACCCTGCGCAGGATGAGGCCCTGAAGTGTGGGTGACCAGCCACTCACACGGGGAATGAGGCTCTTTGGCCCTATTTCTCATAGGGCTGGTATGTAGGGTCCCAGGTGTCCCTGTGTCAGAGCCTCAGCCTGCAGGGACCCCCTGTCAGCCCCTCCATGGGAGTTGGGAGTTAAAGGGGGCCATGAGCAGCTCTCCTGGGGGAAGTTCCTTGTCCTGGGACAGGGGCATCTGTCCCTCAGGGCCCACCTGTCCTTTTGGGGCTCCAAGTGCAGAAAGCCGCAATCTCGGTCTTCACATGGAGACCAAATGTGTCCCAAGCCAGGCTGTAGCACACACATGAGGGTATAGGTAAACAGGCCAAAGCCCACTGCTCCCCCTGACAAGGGCAACTGTAAGAGAAAAGGAAATGGACAGACTTTGGAGAATGTCGGGGAGCTGCCCCAGAGGTGGAAGCCAGGAACGTGGGACAATTGGTGCCTGACTGAGGGCGCCCATCACCACGGCCCATGTCCTTGTGCATTTCCATAGGGTCAGTCTGGCTCCAGCATTTGCTCTGGAATAATAGGGCCCCACAGCGCAGACGATCACGACCACCTGTCTGCCAGAGAGATGCGAGAGAGCCTGAAGAGAGGAGTCCCCTGTGTGATGCTCCCTGGGCCAACTGGCAGGACAGGGCTTCTCGGGCACACAGGCCCCAGACTCAGCATTTATATCTGACTCATGAGCCCAATGACTCTAGGCAGCACAGTAGCACACGGTGGACACATGCTCTACATTGAGTTAGGCAGGCCAGGAGCTGGCCGCTGACAATTGGCCTGGCCACATCCTTGCACTTCACTGTACAAGAGTCTCAGGGTGGAGTGAGGTGAGCTCTGAGATCACACCACAAAAAACTCATTGCTGAGAAGACCAAACATGCCCAGGACAGCTATATAGAATGTGGTTGTCGGGTCCTTCACACCATCTAAAGCAGAGGCTCTTAAATAGCTTGGGTTAGGATGCTCCCAAATCTTCACTGAAATTTCCAAGCACATCACAGACTCCAAATTTTGTCTAGACTGCCCTGAGCATCCATGGACTCCTGGACAAGAAGACCATGTACTGGTCAGCAAAGTTGCCATGACAGAGCCTGGAGGGTCTTGCCTTCAGGACCCTGCCTGATACCTCCTCCCAGAGAACCATCTTCCAGCCCCTAACATATTTTCCCATCCCTGTAATCATGCTAAATGGAACTGGAAGACACTGTATTAGGGTTTGCCAGAGGGGCAGAATCAATAGGATATATAAGGGGAATTAGCTCACATGAC
>NW_012119232.1:21977-24232 GCF_000951035.1 Colobus angolensis palliatus | reverse complement strand
TAGATGATGGGTTGATAGGTGCAACAAACCACCATAGTCCATGTATACCTATGTAATGAACCTGCACATTCTGCACATGTATCCTGGAACTTAAAGTAAAAGAAAATAAGAACTTTTTAAAAAGTTGTTCTATTAAGATATGGTCTGTGGTTTGGGAAAATGGTGACTTCTTGTCCTGTTCTTGGAGAAATATGTCATATTATAGGGATGACTGGCCCAGGGGCCCAAAATCTCACTGTCAGTCTGCTCTGGTTCCTCACCAAATGCTTTGAATCAGGGTTGATGGTGGCAGAGATGGGTGGTCAACACCTTCACCATCGTGGCCCTTCCCTGGCATCACTGGCCAAGTTTCACTCCAGTGAATTCCAAATATGAGGTTTACCCAGCCCTTTCTCATTCTCTTGGATGAGCCACAGCCGTGCTACCCACCAGGACCAGGCCCTTCCTCTGCACACTCTGTGGATAACAGTCATTGCCCTGAATCTATGAAAGCATCATCTGCTTAAACCACTATTTCTCAGTGCTGCTTTTTGCAAATTTCAATTCCACAATTTCTGTTTCATTCTCTGTATAAATTGGAGAACACTTGTGAAAATTCCTCATCTTACAGTCCATTCTCTGTAACATTAGTCTTAGCCCTTTTAAAATCATGGGCCTTGTTCTCTTGAAGTTTTTCTGGGATTGAGGCCAGCGGGATGGCAAAGCTGCTGTCAGTGAGGTGTGGCCTGGAGAGTCCTTGGGTGTCTGTGAGAGAAGGCAGGGCCACCAGCATGGGAGCCAAAAATAGGGGACAACTCCAGGGGATGAAGCCCAAGGAAGACTCAGCATGTCAGGTGTGGATCAGCTACAGGACCCTGCGCAGGATGAGGCCCTGAAGTGTGGGTGACCAGCCACTCACACGGGGACTGAGGCTCTTTGGCCCTATTTCTCATAGGGCTGGTATGTAGGGTCCCAGGTGTCCCTGTGTCAGAGCCTCAGCCTGCAGGGACCCCCTGTCAGCCCCTCCATGGGAGTTGGGAGTTAAAGGGGGCCATGAGCAGCTCTCCTGGGGGAAGTTCCTTGTCCTGGGACTGGGGCATCTGTCCCTCAGGGCCCACCTGTCCTTTTGGGGCTCCAAGTGCAGAAAGCCACAATCTCGGTCTTCACATGGAGACCAAATGTGTCCCAAGCCAGGCTGTAGCACACACATGAGGGTATAGGGAAACAGGCCAAAGTCCACTGCTCCCCTTGACAAGGGCAACTGTAACAGAAAAGGAAATGGACAGACTTTGGAGAATGTCGGGGAGCTGCCCCAGAGGTGGAAGCCAGGAACGCGGGACAGCTGGTGCCTGACTGAGGGCGCCCATCACCACGGCCCATGTCCTTGTGCATTTCCATAGGGTCAGTCTGGCTCCAGCATTTGCTCTGGAATAATAGGACCCCACAGCGCAGACGATTACGACCACCTGTCTGCCAGAGAGATGCGAGAGAGCCTGAGGAGAGGAGTCCCCTGTGTGATGCTCCTTGGGCCAACTGACAGGACAGGGCTTCTCGGGCACACAGGCCCCAGACTCAGCATTTATATCTGACTCATGAGCCCAATGACTCTGGGCAGCACAGTAGCACACGGTGGACACATGCTCTATATTGAGTTAGGCAGGCCAGGAGCTGAACACTGACAATTGGCCTGGCCACATCCTTGCACTTCACTGTACAAGAGTCTCAGGGTGGAGTGAGGTGCGCTCTGAGATCACACCACAAAAAACTCATTGCTGGGAAGACCAAACATGCCCAGGACAGCTATATAGAATGTGGTTGTCGGGTCCTTCACACCATCTAAAGCAGAGGCTCTTAAATAGCTCGGGTTAGGATGCTCCCATATCTTCACTGAAATTTCCAAGCACATCACAGACTCCAAATTTTGTCTAGACTGCCCTGAGCGTCCATGGACTCCTGGACAAGAAGACCATGTACTGGTCAGCAAAGTTGCCATGACAGAGCCTGGACGGTCTTGCCTTCAGGACCCTGCCTGATACCTCCTCCCAGGGAACCATCTTCCAGCCCCTAACATATTTTCCCATTCTTGTAATCATGCTAAATGGAACTGGAAGACACTGTATTAGGGTTTGCCAGAGGGGCAGAATCAATAGGATATATAAGGGGAATTAGCTCACATGACCCCAAGGGCAAAGTCCCATGAGCTGGAGAATGACAGCGTGGCTCCCAGGGGAGCCAGCATCATGGCTCAATAGTTTGAAAGCCTCAGAACCAGGGAA
>NW_012119232.1:15428-17027 GCF_000951035.1 Colobus angolensis palliatus | reverse complement strand
GCTGGCGCTCACGCCGTGAGAGGGAAAACAGAGGTTAAAACCAAGAAATGGACAAAGCCTCCGAATGAAGGCAGCCCTTTAAATGGAGTAAATTTGGTTTCATGGCACATTAACGGGGCATCTTCTCTCCGAAGACACAGAGACAACTGCAGATTAGGGGGCCATCAGGGATTGGAGGAAAGAAGGTAAAAAGAAGAAGAGGGAACCTGCTGCATTCAAGAGGATAACGTGGGACTTGAGCATTCTGGTGCACTGCTCAGCATTCTCCAAGAAGATCATTAAGGCAGACCCTACATGTTAAATTTCAATCAGTTTCATCGAGCAAATATGCTGTTAAACAGAGAATGCTGTGTGCTGCGTCAGAGTGCCTTATGGGCAAATGTGATGGGAACTATAAATGCAGACCAAGCAGTCCTTCCCACACTGTGTACACAAAGAAATGAGCTCTGGAACTGGGAGCCAGGACATCTGCAGGAGGAGAATTCTGAAGTGAAAGGAGGCCTGGATATTGTTTGCAAGGCCTTGTCCCTAGAGCCTGGATGCTCTCAGACCTTCCACCTCTGGGCCTCAAGGTCCAGGACAGTGCCAGGGAGAGTTCACAGAAACAAATGTGTTCCAGACCTTGGCAGCTGTCTGACTCTGAGACAGTAACCTGGCCACTCTAAGTTTCCTCATTTTTTTTTTTTTTTAATTTTACTTTAAGTTCTGGGATACATGTGAAGAACGTGCAGGTTTGTTACATAGGTATGCGTGTGCCATGGTGGTTTGCTGCACCTGCCATCTAGGTTGTAAGCCCCACATGCATTAGGTATTTGTCCTAATGCTCTCCCTCCCCTTGGCCTACCCCCTGACAGGTCCTGGTGTGTGTGTCGTCCTCCCCCAGCCCCCGCCGTGTCCATGCGTTCCTATTGTTCATCGCCCACTTATGAGTGAGAATATGTAGTATTTGGCTTTCTCTTCCTGTGTCGGTTTGCTGAGGATGATGGTTTCCAGCTTCATCCATGTCCCTGCAGAGGACATGATCTTATCCTTTTCAGGGCTGCATAGTATTCTGCGTTGTATATGTGCCACATTTTCTGTATCCAGTCTTCCATTGGTGGACATTTGGGTTGGTTTCATGTCTTTGCTGTTGTAAATAGTGCTGCAATAAACATGTGTGCATGTGTAAAAAAAAAAATCAATCAAGTCACACACCACATTAACATAATGAAAGACAGAAATCACATGATTCAGACAAAACATTCAACAAAATTCAACACCATTTCATGATTAAAAACACTCAGCAAACTAGGAATAAAAGGAAAATACTACCACATAATAAAGGCCTTACATGAAATGCCCACAACTAACATTATGCTTACTAGTGGAAGACAAAGCTATTCCTCAAAGTACAGGAGAAAGTTAAGGATGCCCACTCTTGCCACTTCTATTAAACATAGTACCGGGCCAGAGCAATTAAATAAGGAAAGGATATATATAAGGCATTCCAACTGGAAAGGAAGAAGTAAAATTATTTCTATTTACAGATTATATGGTTTTATATGTAGAAAACCCTAAAAATTCCACCAAAAAACCTGTAAGAACTAATAAATGATTGCA
>NW_012119232.1:14018-15378 GCF_000951035.1 Colobus angolensis palliatus | reverse complement strand
TGAAGTTAAAAATGCAACATTATCACACAAAAATCCATTGCAGTTCCATACCTTAGCAATGACCAATATGGAAAGGAAATTAAGAAGAAAATTTCAGGCCAGATGTGTCAGCTTATACTTGTAATCCTAACATGTTGGGAGGCTGAAGCAGGCGGATCACTTGAGGCCAGGAGTTTGAGACCAGCCTGGCCAACATAGTGAAATCCTATCTTTACTACAAAAACAAACAAAGATAGAAACGAACACAAACAAAAAACCACAATTTTATTTATAATAGCATGAAAAAGAACAAAATACCTAGAAACAAACTTAACCAAGGAGGCAAACAACTTGGATACTAAAAGCTACAAAACAACAATGCTACAAGAAAACAAAGAGTATATAAATAAAAGAAAAGACATCTCCATGCATGTGGATATGAAGACTTAATATTGTTAAAATGTCCGTATTACCTAAAACAATTTACAAATTCAATACAATCCCTATTGCAGCATTATTCACAATGGCCAAGAGATCCAATCCAAACGTCCATTGGTGGATGAAAGGATAAAATATGGTATATACATACAATGGAAGACTAAGCAGCCTACAGAAAGAAGGAAATCATGTCACATGTTAGAACATGGATCAATCTCAAGAACATTACGCTAAGTGAAATAAGCTAATCACAAAAGGACAAATACTTTCCTTCACATGAAGTATTTAAGGTAATCAAAATCACAGAAACATCAAGTAGTGGTTGCCAGGGCTGGGGGTGGGAGTAGGGGGAAAATTAGTATTTAATGTGTACAAAATTTCAGTTGTGAAAGATAAAGTATTTCTAAAGATCTCAATTTCACAATGATGTGAATACACATAACATTACTGAATTGTACGCTTTAAAATGTTTAAGATGATTTTTAAAAAAGGAAAAGGCATAGGAACAAATTTCATGACCTAGGACTAGTTAATGGTTTCTTAAATATGACATCAAAACCACAAGTAACAAAAGAAAAAATAGATAAAATGGACTTCATCCAAAGTAAAAACATTTATGCTTCAAAGAGTACCATCAAGAAAGTAAAGGACAACCCACAGAATGGGAGAATATTTCTGCAAATTATATCTTGTAAAGCATTTTTATCTGGAATATATAAAGAATTCTTATAACTCAATGACAAAACACAAACCAGTTAAAAATTACTAAATGTTGAGTAACATTGCTCCAAAGATGATATACAAGTGGCGAATAGGTACACGAAAGAGCTTCAACATCACGGAAACACAAATGCAACTATGATGAGATACAACTTCAGAACCACTAGGATGACTTTATCAAAAAGAGAGTTGATAGTAAATGTTGGCTGGAATATGGAGAGAC
>NW_012119232.1:11989-13968 GCF_000951035.1 Colobus angolensis palliatus | reverse complement strand
TGATGAGATACAACTTCAGAACCACTAGGATGACTTTATCAAAAAGAGAGTTGATAGTAAATGTTGGCTGGAATATGGAGAGACACTGGGACCCTCACAAAGCTAGTGGATATATAAAATGGTTCATGTACACTGGAAACAGTCTGGCACCTTCTGAAATGGTTAAACACAGAGGTTCCATATGGCCCATCAATTTCACTCTTAGGTATGTAGCCATGAGAAATGGAAACATACATCCCCAGAAAACCTTGTACACAAATGTTCTGAGAAGTATAATTCACAATAGCCAAAAAGTGAAAACAACCCAAATGTTCTTAACTGATAAATGGATAAATTTTAGTATATCCATTAATGGAATATTATCCAGCAACAAAAAGGTTTGATGTAATGATACAGACTAAAAATGTGGATGACCTTGGAAATATTATTCTAAGTGAAAGAAGACAGATATGAAAGACACACATTGTATGTTCCATTCATAGGGCATCATGCGACACTGAAGTTAGAATCAAAGTGAGCTAGAAAAGGGCAGCCACCTGGATCAAGTCCATTCTGGCAGCTGTCAGAAAGCACAGCATGCTCACTAACGGGGGCCAGCCTTACTCACGTTGTCAGATGGAGTTTCCCAGGAGGCCATGGCTTCTTCAGGGATCTGTCATCCAGTGGTGAACGGAGGGGTCTCTGGAGACAAACTGACCTGGGGCAGCTCCAGCCGCACTGGTTCCCAGATAGTGACCTGGGTGCGTAAGCAGGGAGGCCAAGTCGACCGAGAGCCTCAGCACACCCCCAGCACCTGCTGTGAGCAAGCTGTATGGCTTCCCCAAGCGTGGATGTGATGACATCATGGGTATTTACAGATTCCCTTTCATTGCATCCCAGGCTCTCCTGGTTCATGTGTGATACACTGCACTTGGGGTGGAGGTGTACTGACAGTCGCAAAGGGCCAAGCCTTTCTTTCCCGTGACTCTGATGCACGGTATCCAGATACCAGTCAGGAAGGAAGTTCTTGAGATTATGGACCTTGTCCTAGTCACATAGGGCTGCTAGAACAAAGTACCATAGATTTGGGGGTGGTGGCGTATAGTAAAAAATCAAATGTATTTGTCACAGTTTGTAGAATGGAGGTCTGAGGTTAGCATCCTAGTGTGGTGAGATTCTGGTGAGGACTCTCTTCCTGGCTTGCAGATGGCCGCCTTCTCACTGTGTCCTCGTGTCAGGGAGAGAGAGAGCTCTGGGGTCTCTGCTTCTTACCAGGGCCTTAATCCCATCATTAGGATCCCACCCTCATGGTCTCTTCTAACCCTGAATAACTCCCAAAGGTCTCATCTCCAAATACCATCACGTTGGGGGTTAGGACTTCAACACAGGAACTGGGCGGCGGGGGGTGACGTGTGTTCAGTCTGCCAGAGCCCTCCAGTCAGCCCCACTGTGCCTGTTTAGGGGCAGATTGTAGGGCTCAGGTGGGACACAGAGGTGGAGGAAGCACAAGTTCTGCTTCCTAGAAATGGCTCAGCCAACACAAGGACAGGGACAGTGGGATAGACAACAGCCAGTGGGGTAAAAAGCAGGAGCCCCAGGGTGTCACTTTCACCCTTAGGTGAGGAAGTTGGCTGGGGACCCACACACGCCGGAGTATGGACCATGTTCCCTTCAAACACGGCTCATTTAACATTCCTAACTCCTGCAAAAGGGCAGTGCTACCTTATCTCCTGAGGATGGCCCTGAATGTAGAGGAGTCATGGGAGTTGCCCACATCACCCACCGGTGACTCTTCACTCCCCACATTTTCCCCGAGGGCCTGATGTGCACTGAGCTGGGGAAGCCCTGCCAAGATACACTCTCCGTCCCAAAGGCCACAGAGGACGGCAGGCATCCAACACTGCCCACGTCGAACAGAGGGGAGGGGGCAGAGGGGCATCTGTCCGGCTGACTGCTGTGTTCTGTGGGTAGAGGGGGCCAGAAAGGACCCAAACATGGCT
>NW_012119232.1:10309-11939 GCF_000951035.1 Colobus angolensis palliatus | reverse complement strand
AATTACATATTCCTTTTCTTTCAATACTCCATTCAATTCCATATTCCAATCCATTCCATATTTCATTCCATTTCATAATCCATTGCATTCCATATTCCATTCCACATGCAGAAATCACCGGCCTTCTGTGTCCTTCGCGCTGGGAGTTGGAGACTGGAGCTGTTCCTATTCGGCCATCTTGCTCCGCGCCCCCCCCAGAAAACCTTGTACACAAATGTTCTGAGAAGTATAATTCACAATAGCCAAAAAGTGAAAACAACCCAAATGTTCTTAACTGATAAATGGATAAATTTTAGTATATCCATTAATAGAATATTATTCAGCAACAAAAAGGTTTGATGGATACATACTACAAATGTGGATGACTTGGAAATATTATTCTAAGTGAAAGAAGACAGATATGAAAGACACACATTGTATGTTCCATTCATAGGGCATCATGTGACACTGAAGTTAGAATCAAAGTGTGCTAGAAAAGGGCAGCCACCTGGATCAAGTCCATTCTGGCAGCTGTCAGAAAGCACAGCATGCTCACTAACGGGGGCCGGCCTTACTCACGTTGTCAGATGGAGTTTCCCAGGAGTCCATGGCTTCTTCAGGGATCTGCCATCCAGTGGTGAACGGAGGGGTCTCTGGAGACAAACTGGCCTGCGGCAGGTCCAGCCGCACTGGTTCCCAGATAGTGACCTGGGTGCATAAGCAGGGAGGCCAGGTCGACCGAGAGCCTCAGCACACCCCCAGCACCTGCTGTGAGTAAGCTGTATGGCTTCCCCAAGCGTGGATGTGACGACATCATGGGTATTTACAGATTCCCTTTCACTGCATCCCAGGCTCTCCTGGTTCATGTGTGATACACTGCACTTGGGGTGGAGGTGTACTGACAGTTGCAAAGGGCCAAGCCTTTCTTTCCCATGGCTCTGATGCACGGTTTCCAGATACCAGTCAGGAAGGAAGTTCTTGAGATTATGGACCTTGTCCTAGTCACATAGGGCTGCTAGAACAAAGTACCATAGATTTGGGGGTGGTGGCGCATATTAAAAAAAAATGTATTTGTCACAGTCTGGAGAATGGAGGTCTGAGGTTAGCGTCCCAGTGTGGTGAGATTCTCGTGAGGACTCTCTTCCTGGCTTGCAGATGGCTGCCTTCTCACTGTGTCCTGGTGTCAGGGAGAGAGAGAGCTCTGGGGTCTCTGCTTCTTACCAGGGCCCTAATCCCATCATTAGGGCCCCACACTCATGGTCTCTTCTAACCCTCAATAACTCCCAAACGTCACATCTCCAAATACCATCACGTTGGGGGTTAGGGCTTCAACACAGGAAATGGGCGGCGGGGGGCGACGTGTGTTCAGTCTGCCAGAGCCCCCCTGTCAGCCCCACTGTTCCTGTTTAGGGGCAGATTGTAGGGCTCAGGTGGGACACAGAGGTGGAGGAAGCACAAGTTCTGCCTCCTAGGAATGGCTCGCCCAACACAAGGACAGGGACAGTGGGATAGACAACAGCCAGTGGGGTAAAAAGCAGGAGCCCCAGGGTGTCACTTTCACCCTTAGGTGAGGAAGTTGGCTGGGGACCCACACACGCCGGAGTATGGACCATGTTCCCTTCAAACACGGCTCATTTAACATTCCTAACTC
>NW_012119232.1:8514-10259 GCF_000951035.1 Colobus angolensis palliatus | reverse complement strand
GGTTCTGCCTCCTGGGAATAGCTCAGCCAAACCAAGGACAGGACAGTGGGGTAGACAACAGCCAGTGTGGTAACCAGCAGGAACCCCAAGGTGTCACTTTCACCCTTAGGTGAGGAAGTTGGCTGAGCACCCACACACGGCAGAGTACAGAGCATGTTCTCTTCAAACACGGCTCACTTAACATTCCTAAACCCTGCAAAGGGGCAGTGTTACCTTATCTCCTGAGGATGGCCCTGAATGTAGAGGAGTCACGGGAGCTGCCCACTTCACCCACTAGTGACTCTTCACTCCCCACATTTTCCCCGAGGGCCTGATGTGCACTGAGCTGGGGAAGCCCTGCCAAGATAAACTCTCCTTCCCAAAGGCCACAGAGGACGGAAGGCCTGCCACACTGCCCACATCGAGCAGAAGGGACGGGGCAGAGGGGCACCTGTCTGGCTGACTGCTGTGCTCTGTGGGCAGATGGGGCCAGAGAGGACCCAAACATGGCTCCCTTTGTCACTTGGCCAAGGGGCCAGGCCGCTGTGTACCAGGCAGCTTTGTCCCACAAGCCTCTGCTGCTGGGCCAGACCCCAGTGCCATGACCACAGCTCTGCATGCAGGCAGTGCTGGGACCTGTGCCCTGGCAGTCACAGGGGTCCTGAGCCAACAAGGGCCCCTCCTCCCCTGGGGGGAGGAATCAGAACTCAGACTGTGGAGAAGAAGGTGTTGGCCAGGAGGGAACCAGGGCGGGTGCCAGGTCCTGTCCATGCTGGGATCTGAAATTCTAAGAGGTGAGTTAGGGGTAAGGGGGGCAGAGGTTGGCCCATGGGGTGAGGGGAGTTCAGCAGAGACGGGGAGGACAGGACAACCTGGGAAAGAGCAGAGTGTCCTCCCCAGCCTCGGTCCCTCTCCTGATGCAGTCCTCATCTCACTCATGGACTCTGGAAGTCTCCCTTCGGCAAACACCTGGCCCCCGACTCCCAGGGCACTTCCCGAGCAGCTGGTGCCACATCCCAGGCAGCCCCTGCTCTGCTCTTGGGGTCTGTACCTGGCAGAAGGGTGGCTGACCCTCGGCCCCTCTCAGCCTGGGCCCCAGCTCCTCCTGGCCCTGGGACGAGCAGACACACCCACCCTGGGCCTGATGGGCTGGTCATACTTGTTCCCATAGGTGATGGTGTGTTGGGAGGGAACTGTTTTAGATACCAATATAAATCTCTGTCCACATCAATTCCACACGACTTCAGTCATCATATAGGAAGGGAATCAGAGCTGTGGGGGGCTCCATGCTGGACCCCGAGGGCCCCTGAAGCCAGTCCCTGTGGCCACAGCAAGGAGCATCTGCTTCAGCTAGTTGGATAAGACTCTCTCCTGCCCAGAAACAGGCAAAGGGACTTCCCCCACTCCCCACTCACCGTTGTATCCCAAACACACCCGTGTGGACGGTCACCTCAACGTCTCCCCTCAGCCCAGTGCCCACGCTCTTCCTGATGAGGGTTAAGCAGGAGCGGCTGCCTCTCCCCATGTCCATGTTTTAGGCAGCTGCCTTCTCCTCAGCTCCCACCCAGCAGAACAAAAGCCAGCCAGCTCTCTCTATCCCAGGATTTTCCAGGGATACTGATAATGATGGGAGGCCCTGAGAAGACTCCCTAAAGCAGGCGGGGCCTTGTGAGTGGGTGGTGGGAGGGATCAGGGCTTCCTCAGCAGCTGTCAGTCCCTGGAGCATCTGAAGGGGCCCCCTACACCAGGAGGAAAGAGTGGGGCCC
>NW_012119232.1:0-1104 GCF_000951035.1 Colobus angolensis palliatus | reverse complement strand
GCAGGGAAGCCTGAGGCAGCTGGGCTTTATGTCAAAGAGAGAGGGTGTGGCCCTGCTGGGCGTCCCCTTGGGCTTCACTGCAGCTTGCAGCCTGACTCCTCTCCCTGGTTCCTCTCCATCCCACTCCCTCTGAACCTGCATCTTCCCACCCCGGAGTGGCTCCCCAAGAAGCCAAGCATCCCCAGCAGGGTGGGGTTAGACATTCAGGTGGGGCTTGTGTGCTGGGCCCCTCCTGCCCCTCCTGCGCACCTGGGCAAGGGTGAGTCCTTCCTCCTGCTCCAGCTCCTGGCTTAAGGCCAAGAAATCCATCTGTAGATCTGGGGAAAGCAATTCTTCCGGGAATCAGGGGTGAATGACGGCCTCTACCTGGGACCAGAAGGAAGAAGGTGTGAGTTTCCTGTGCAGGAAGTGACCTGGAGCCAAGGACACCTGGAGGAGATGCAGAAAGCAGCGAGCGCCCCGTACCCACCTTCCTGGGGCTGTCTCATATCATGGCAACCACCAGCTACACACACAGACCACAGACCTGGTAGCATACACACATACAGACAGAGACACACAAAGCACACACAGACACACAAACAGACCCACATGGGACACAGGAAAAGACACAGACACAAGTAACCTACACACTCCACACTCACACCCACAAAGACACATAGAAACAAATCACAGACACAAACACACAGCAACACACAGACACACACAATCACATACACAGACACTGAAATCCATGGAAATACACACACTGCTGAATAGCTAAGGAACAGAGCTTAATTCCAAGGACCTGGGAGTGCCACCCCCCGGAATCCTGCAGACCCCAGCACTCCAGGCCAGCCCACCTCGGTGACAAAGTCTTTCTGGGAACACAGCTTGTCAATGTAGCTTAGGAGGCCCGGGTCTGGGGGCATCCAATCCTCTTCCTGTGGCTGCTCCACTTCGCCCTCTTCCTGTTGTTTCTCGGGCTCCCCCGTGGCCCCGAGGGGAGGCCCCAGCAGCTCCTCCATGATGTCCACATACTCCTGCACCACTTCTGGTGGGATCTCCTCAGGGACCTTGGTCTCTGCTCGCCGGTGGGGCCTGGGTGGTGGCAGGGTGGCAGTC
>NW_012119231.1:5104-5580 GCF_000951035.1 Colobus angolensis palliatus | reverse complement strand
TGGCTCTCCACTCCCCAGGCAAGAACTAGCAGGGCCTTTCACTTGGTTAGACCTGAGTGTATCCAGGGGCAAAGCAGCCAAGGAGTGGCTGGAGGGGTGTGTGTTCTGTACATTCCTTATGAAAACTCCTGGGGCTCTGGTTCTGTCTCAGGACCCGCGACCTGTGATGATTTCCTGTCCCACGCTGGTCCCTTTCTTCCTCCGTGTTCCTGAGAAGGAGAACGATTGTCTGTGTTTGCTTCTGCTTCCAGGAGAGCCCGTCCACCAGCTCTCTCCTGCTAATGTGCTAAGCAACGTCTTGCCGAGTCTGTTGGGAAAACACTTGCCCTTCTTCACACACTTAATTGCTATTTTCATCGCTATTAACATTGCAGAGTGTGACACTTTATTATAATTAAGACTCTATTTTGACCAGACTTCTGCTCCGAGACATCCATTTGTAACATTATTTAGTGGTGGGGATCGCAGCGACCAGG
>NW_012119231.1:0-584 GCF_000951035.1 Colobus angolensis palliatus | reverse complement strand
TTCAATTACTTCTTGCTCCCCATCTTTGGGCTCTAGACACACAGTGTAATTGGCATTTGAATGTGACCTCACCAAGGGCCTCCCACATTCCCCTAAGCCTGTAATCTCACCTTCTTCCCAATCAACAGTCAGAGAGCTTCAACTTCCACAGAGGATGTCATGGCTGCACACCCCAGATCCCAGACTCTCATCTGATTGGTTCCCTTAATCACTTTTTCTCTGTCCACCCTGGTGGAGTTGGGACTTCTCTTTGAAGGCCCCAGGATACTTTGCATCGTTTTTCCTTTAATTATCTTAGAAATACATCAAGACAAAAGCCTTTTAATCGCTTTGTTGGTCTTGTTTTCCTACCCTCTGGTCCCTCTCTCCCAATTCTTGCTAACAATTCCATCCTCTGGGCCTCAGGAGGTCCCTGTGGAACCATCCAGGCACACAGATAGCCTTCTGGCTCTTACAGAGTTTTCAGGACAGAGGTCCTTGCCGCGCAACCTTGACTAATGGGAATTTCTTCCTTGGGCCTCGCTAGAATCTGTGGGGATGCATCTTGGGCTCTGGTAGGTTTGCCCTGCCTCACGGGCAACAAG
>NW_012119230.1:5942-6228 GCF_000951035.1 Colobus angolensis palliatus | reverse complement strand
AGCTGTTCCTATTCGGCCATCTTGCTCTGCCCCCCCAACTCTGTGCCACATTTTCTTAATCCAGTCTGTCGCTGATGGACATTTGGGTTGGTTCCAAGTCTTTGCTGTTGTGAATAGTGCTGCAGTAAACACACATGTGCATGTATCTTTATAGCAGCATGATTTATAATTCTTTGGGTATATACCCAGTAATGGGATGGCTGAGTCAAATGGTATTTCTAGTTCTAGATCCTTGAGGAGTCACCACACTGTTTTCCACAATGGTCGAACTAGTTTACAGTCCCAC
>NW_012119230.1:0-1327 GCF_000951035.1 Colobus angolensis palliatus | reverse complement strand
TAGGTTTTTTGATGTGCTGCTGGATTCGGTTTGCCAGTATTTTATTGAGGATTTTTGCATCGATGTTCATCAGGGGTATTGGTCTAAAATTCTCTTTTTTTGTTGTGTCTCTGCCAGGCTTTGGTATCAGGATGATGTTGCCCTCATAAAATGTGTTAGGATTCCCTCTTTTTCTGTTGATTGGAATAGTTTCAGAAGAAATGGTACCAGCTCCTCCTTGTATCTCTGGTAGAATTCGGCTGTGAGTCCATCTGGTCCTGCACTTTTTTTGGTTGGTAGGCTATTAATTATTGCCTCAATTTCAGAGCCTGTTACTGGTCTATTCAGGGATTCATCTTCTTCCTGGTTTAGTCTTGGGAGAGTGTATGTGTCCAGGAATTTATCCATTTCTTCTAGGTTTTCTAGTTTATTTGCATAGAGGTGTTTAGAGTATTCTCTGATGGTAGTTTGTATTTCTGTGGGGTCAGTGGTGATATCCCGTTTATCATTTTTTATTGCATCCATTTGATTCTTCTCTCTTTTCTTCTGTATTAGTCTTGCTAGTGGTGTATCAATTTTGCTGATCTTTTCAAAAAACCAACTCCTGGATTCATTGATTTTTTGAAGGGTTTTTTGTATCTCTCTCTCCTTCAGTTCTGCTCTAAGTTATTTCTTGCCTTCTGCTAGCTTTTGAATGTGTTTGCTCTTGTTTCTCTAGTTCTTTTAATTGTGATGTTAGGGTGCCAGTTTTAGATCTTTCCAGCTTTCTCTTGTGGGCATTTATTGCTATAAATTTCCCTCTACACACTGCTTTAAATGTGTCCGAGAGATTCTGGTATGTTGTGTCTTTGTTCTCATTGGTTTCAAAGAACATCTTTATTTTTGCCTCCATTTCGTTATGTAACCAGTAGTCATTCAGGAGCAGGTTTTCAGTTTCCATGTAGTTGAGTGGTTTTGAGTGAGTTTCTTATTCCTGAGTTCTAGTTTGATTTCACTGTGGTCTGAGAGACAGTTTATAATTTCTGTTATTTTACGTTTGCTGAGGAGTACTTTACTTCCAATTATGTGGTCCATTTTGGATTAAGTGTGATGTGGTGCTGAGAAGAATGTATATTCTGTTGATTTGGGGTCGAAAGTTCTATAGATGTGTATTAGGTCTGCTTGGTGCAGAGCTGAGTTCAATTCCTGGATATCTTTGTTAACTTTCTGTCTTGTTGATCCGTCTAGTATTGACAGTGGAGTGTTAAAGTCTCCCTTTATTATTGTGTGGGAGTCTAAGTCTCTTTGTAAGTCTCTAAGGACTTGCTTTTTGAATCTGGGTGCTCCTGTATTGGGTGCATATATATTT
>NW_012119229.1:4216-5062 GCF_000951035.1 Colobus angolensis palliatus | reverse complement strand
AAGATGGTGAAACCCTGTCTCTACAAAAAAAATACAAAAAAAATTAGTCTGGCATGGTGGTGGGCGCCTGTAATTCAAGCTACTCGGGAGACTGAGCCAGAGAATTGCTAGAACCCGGGAGGCAGAGGTTGCGGTGAGCGGAGATTGTGGCACTGCACTCAAGCCTGGGCAACAAGAGCAAAAGTCCGTCTCAAAAAAGAAAAAAAAAGTTAACAAAATCCGATACTCATTTGTGATTTAAAAAACCCACAAAACCTCTGAGCAAACTAGAAATAAAATGAAACTTAAACAACATGATATACGGCATCTGCAAAGACCTACACCTAACATCGTATTTAATGACTGTTTTGAGCTGAATTGTGCCCCCTCAAAATTCCTATGTTGAAGTCCTATCCTCCAGTACCTTAGCATTTGGAGACAGGATCAAGTTAAAATGAAGCCATTAGGGTAGGCCCTATTCTAATGTGTCCTTGCAAGAAGTGGAGATTAGAACCCAGACTATGTTCTATGGGAAGACTGCGTGATGACACAGGGAGAAGGCAGCCATCTGCAAGCCAAGGAGAGCAGCCTCAGAAGAAACCAACTCTGCTGACACCTTGATCTTAGAATTCTAGCCTCTGTAATTGTGAGAAAATTAGTTTCTGTTATTTAGGCCACACAATCTTTGACACTTCGTTATGGCAGCCATAGCACTAGCCTAGCCTTAGTCTCGGTGAAAGACTTAAGATTTGGGAGAAGCTAGGGTGTCCACTCTGAGCACGTTTAGTTATGTTGCTGGAGATTCTAGTTAGCACAATTAATACCATTTAAAAATCAATAAAAGGTAGTTAAATTGGAAAGGAATAA
>NW_012119229.1:0-697 GCF_000951035.1 Colobus angolensis palliatus | reverse complement strand
CTGGACAGCAGCTTCCTCTATTCCCTTTTTCTTCAAATGTTCACCTTATCATATGTAAAATGTAGATTTACTGGGCTCTAAAGTCTTGTAAGTGTGTAATCATTTATCTCACTGCTGCCTCTTGTTTTTTAAGGAAAATGTATAAATGCTAAACCTCCCGAGAACCTTTTTGGAAAAAATAGCCACAAATGCTTCTGTGACTTATGTTTTTCCCAGGCACACCCTTAAGCTGGCTCAATAAACCTGGATGATTTGAGATTTATGCCTCAATCACTTGTTTTGGTTGTCACTCTGTCTCTGCTATGGTTTGAATGTATACCCCAAAGTTCATGTGTTAAAACTCAATCCACAATGCAACAGTGATGAGAGGTGAGATCTTTAAGAGGCGATTATGGCAGAGCCCTCATGAATGCATTAATGCTAATATCTTGAGAGGAGGTTAGTTATTGTGGGAGTGGGTTCCTGATAAAAAGACGAGTTGGCCCTTCCAACTTTTCCCTTCTCTCTCTCTCTCATGCACACGTGTGTGCATATGTGTTCTCTTAACCCTCTGCTCTTCCACCATGGGAAGATACAGCAAGAAAGCCCTCATTAGATACAGTCTCTCGACTTTGACTTTCCAGCCTCCATAACTGTCAGGAATAAATCTCTGTTCTTTGTAAATTACCAAACAGAAACCATTCTTTTTTTTTTTTTT
>NW_012119228.1:0-1329 GCF_000951035.1 Colobus angolensis palliatus | reverse complement strand
GGGTTCAAGCGATTCTCCTACCTCAGCCTCCCGAGTAGCTGGGACTAGAGGCACAAGCCACCACGCCCTGCTAATGTTTGTATTTTTGGTAGAGATGGGGTTTCACTGTGTTGGCCAGGGTGGTCTGGGATCTCCTGACCTTGTGATCTGCTTGCCACGGCCTCCCAAAGTGCTGGGACCGAGCCTGGCTGCAATTTCTTTTTTATCAGCGGTTGTTTTTTTGTTTGCTTGTTTGTTTTTTTGAGACTGAGTCTCACTCTGTTGCCCAGGCTGGGGTGCAGTGGAACCATCCTAGTTCACTGCACGCTCCGCCTCCCGGGTTCACTCCTTTCTTCTGCCTCAGCCTCCCGAGTAGGTAGGACTACAGGCGCCCACCACCACACCCGGCTAATTTTTTTGTATTTTTAGTAGAGACGGGGTTTGACCCTGTTAGCCAGGATGATCTCGATCTCCTGACCTCGTGATCCGCCCATCTCGGCCTCCAAAAGTGCTGGGATTACAGGCATGAGCCACCACGCCCAGTCTATCAGCGATTGTTTTAAAATTCAAGACAACCAATTGAAACATAAGGAAATCTATTGATAATTAAATTTATTGTCCAGCATTTGTCAACAGATTTCATGGTAAAACCCAGCCCCTCTGAGCCTAAGTTTCCTCATCTATCAAATAGGGATAATAACGTCTGCTCCATTGACACTGGAGAATTACCATGAGAACTGAAGACATGAAAGCAATTTGAAAGATGCCAAACAATTTTATCTTATTTTATTTTATTTTTTTGAGACAGGGTCTCACTCCGTCACCAGGCTGGAGTGCAGCAGCACAATCACAGATCACTGCAGCCTCAACCTGTCAACCTCCTGGGCTCCAGCAACCCTCCTGCCTCAGCCTCCTGAGTAGCTGGGACTGGAGGCTACTACAGGCATGTGCCACCACACCCAGCTAATTAAAAAACAAAAATTGTAAAGATGGAGTCTGGCTACATTGCCCACGCTGGTCCCAAACTCCTGGGCTCATGCGATCTTCCCCGCTTAGCCTCCCAAAGTGCTGGGATTGCAGGTATGAGTCACCGTGATCGGCCTACAATTTTAAATAGACCATTATCATTACTTATTTTAAAAGAGGCAACCAGTCCCTTCTAAATATATCCAAATTGCCCAATTCATCTGTCTTCACTGACACCAGGGTTGCAGTGTTGAGCACTTACTTGGTAGTTTGATTTCCTGCCCAGGAAAATGAAAATGTAACAACTAGATGCAACCCAATCCCCTTCCCTGCCTTTCCTTCCCTCCCACGATTGATCCCTAGAGTCCTCCCTGGATCTCAGCT
>NW_012119227.1:6356-6841 GCF_000951035.1 Colobus angolensis palliatus | reverse complement strand
TAGCCAGGATGATCTCGATCTCCTGACCTCGTGATCCGCCCGTCTCGGCCTCCCAAAGTGCTGGGATTACAGGCTTGAGCCACCGCGCCCGGCCTTGAATTTTTTTTCTGAATTATTTTTTTACGTCTCTTTCTCACTAGAGATCTGAAAACTCATTAGAGATGTTGAGTCTTATCAAATAAAAAGCATGAGACATCATGGCCAGTAATGTATTTGGGTGGTTTTTCCCCCTCTCCTTGGATATAGAAACCATTCAGCTCAATTCAGTCTCTAGCATTTGTTGAGCACCTACCACATGCCAGGTCCCACGCTCCAGCCTTGGCACTTGTTCTCTCCTATCAGGATGTGAGAAATTAAGGATAGTGTGATGATTAAGAGCTCAGAGGCCATGCTCAGTGGCTCATACCTGTAATCCCAGCACTTTGAGAGAATTGCTTGAGCCCAGGAGTTCAAGGCCAGCATGGGAAACCTGACAAAACCCTGCC
>NW_012119227.1:0-841 GCF_000951035.1 Colobus angolensis palliatus | reverse complement strand
TAATGGTGTCACTGCACTTCAGCCTGGGTGACAGAGCAAGACCCTGTCTCAAAAAAAAAAAAAAGTCAAATTGAAGATAAACTTAGAACTTAGGCCAGGCGCAGTGGCTCATGCCTGTAATCCCAGCACTTTGGGAGGCCGAGGTGGGTGAATCACCTGAGGTCGGGAGTTTGAGACCAGTCTGACCAACTTGGAGAAACCCCATCTCTACTAAAAATACAAAATTAGCCAGGCATGGCGGAATGTGCCTGTAATCCCAGCTACTCGTGAGGCTGAGGCAGAATTGCCTGAACCAGGAGGTGGAGGTTGTGGTGAACCGAGATTGCACCATTGCACTCCAGCCCGGGCAACAAGAGCGAAACTCCATCTCAAAAAAAAAGAAAGAAAGAAAGAAAGAAAGATAAACTTGTTTCTCATGACCATAGGGGAAGCCTGTGTTTGGAGCCTTTCTCCTCTTCTCCCCACCCATCCCTGTCATGCCCCTAATTCCTTCACGCTTAGTCACAGACACACACACAGCATGATGGTGACGATGCAGGTTTGTGTCTAGCACAGGACTCTGCCTTTTTTTTTTTTTTCGAGACGGAGTCTCGCTCTGTTGCCCAGGCTGGAGTGCAGTGGTGCGATCTCGGCTTACTGCAAGCTCCGCCTCCCGGGTTTACGCCATTCCCCTGCCTCAGCCTGTAGCTGGGACTACAGGGGCCCGCCACCACGCCCGGCTAATTTGTTTTTTTTTTTTTTTTGTTTTTTAGTAGAGACGGGGTTTCACCGTGTTAGCCAGGATGGTCTCTATCTCCTGACCTCGTGATCCACCCATCTCAGCCTCCCAAAGTGCTAGGAT
>NW_012119226.1:6600-6901 GCF_000951035.1 Colobus angolensis palliatus | reverse complement strand
GTGGTGGCAGTGCCTATAGTCCCAGCTACTCAGGAGGCTGAGGCAAGAGAATTGCTTGAACCCGGGAGGCGGAGGCTGCAGTGAGCTGAGATGGCACCACTGCATTCCAGCCTGGTGACAGAGCAAGACTCTATCTCAAAAAAAAAAAAAGAGAGACAGAAGAGAAATCTGATATGTCATTTGACACAGTATGACAGCTGACATGACCATCCCAAATTTCCCAAGGGAGCTAGGTTATACCCAGTTGAAAAAAAAGAAAACTCTATTAAGTCCTGGGTATTTAATGTGAAGACAGAAGGTA
>NW_012119226.1:0-1300 GCF_000951035.1 Colobus angolensis palliatus | reverse complement strand
TACTAAAAATACAAAAAATTAGCCGGGCGTGGTGGTGGGCACCTGTATTCCCAGCTACTCGGGAGGCTGACGCAGGAGAACGGTATGAACCCAAGAGGCGGAGCTTCAAGTGAGCCGAGATCGTGCCACTGCACTCCAGCCTGGGTGACAGAGTGAGACTCCGTCTCAAAAAATAAATAAATAAATAATAAAAATAAATTTAAAAATCTGCTCTTATTGGTCTGTAAAGATATCTGCAATCATTTTAGTGAAAAAAGCAATCCAGAAAACAATTAGAAAAGCAAACTAGGCCAGGAGCAGTGGCTCACGCCAGTAATCCCAGCACTTTGGGTGGCCGAGGCCGGAGGATCACCTGAGGTCACGAAATTGAGACCAGCCTGGCCAAAATAGTGAAACCCCGTCTCTACTAAAAATACAAAAATTAGCTGGGCATGGTGGCGGGCACCTGTAATCCCAGGTACTTGAGTGACTGAGGCAGGAGAATCACTTGAACACGGCAGGCAGAGGTTGCAGTGAGCCAAGATTGCGGCACTGCACTCTAGCCTGAGCGACAAGAGCGAAACTCCATCTCAAAAAAAAAAAATTAAAAAGTATTTCTTTATATGCATCATGCATAGAAAATGTATGGAAGGGAACACACCAAAATGTTAATACTGTGTTTTCCCTCTTTTTATTGAGATGGAGTCTTGCTCTGTCACCCAGGCTGGACTGCAGTGACACGATCTCGGCTCACCGCAACCTTCGCCTCCCAGGTTCAAGCTATTCTCCTGCCTCAGCCTTCTGAGTAGCTGGGATTACAGGTGCACACTACCATGCCCAGCTAACTTTACATTTTTAGTAGAGACAGGGTTTCACCATGTTCGCCAGGCTGGTCTCGAACTCCTGACCTCAAGTGATCCATCCGCCTCCGCCTCCCAAAGTGCTGGCATTACAGGCATGAGCCACCATGCCCAGCCTCTATTCCTATTCTTTTTAGTTAAATCATAATCTATCCAATAAATACCAGAAAGTTGTTTTTAAAGTTAAATCAAATTGTAATCCTGATATCACAATCATCATCCATTACTACAAGTACTGAAAACCACAGAAAGTTTGGTAGATCACCATATTAGAAAGAAACACACATACACACACACACAGAAGCAATTATTCAGTAAATCTTCCGTATCTAGTACTCATCTCTAGAAGGCAGTACTGGTAACACCAACAAGGAAACAAAACTAATTCCTGCCTCGTCCAGTCACAAAATTCTTGCCAAGTCAAAACAGAAAAGCAAACAAGAAATGAGAAGGGGCCGGGC
>NW_012119225.1:2578-3917 GCF_000951035.1 Colobus angolensis palliatus | reverse complement strand
TGTGTCTCTGTCTCTTCTCTCTCTCTGGGTCTTTCTCCTGTGCCTCCACCCCACTCCCAGGCTCAAGTGATCCTCCCTCCTCAGCCTCCTGAGTAACTGGGACTACAGGCATGAGCCACAACATCCGGCTAATTTTTGTTTTTTTAGTAGAGACGGGGTTTCGCCATGTTACCCAAGCTGGTCTCAAACTCCTGGAATCAAGTGATCCGCCCGCCTTGGCCTCTCAAAGTGCTGGGATTACAGGCGTGAGCCATTGTGCCCAGCCTCACCCCACTCCCTTGATCCCTGCTCTATGTCTCTGTTCTTCTCTCTCCAAATTTCTTTCTCTCTCTGGCTCTCTGTCCCCATCGTCACTGCCTTCATCTCTTTTTTCTGTTTCCCTTTACTCAAGCCCCTCCTCCCATCTCTATCCCCAGGACAGCTCGGGGCTCCGTCTCTGGAAACGCCGCTGGTTCGTCCTCTCCGGCCATTGCCTCTTTTATTACAAGGGTCAGTGGCTGGCTGGCTTGGGGTGGGAGGGCCCCCCCACCTGCCCTTCTCTCTAGCGTCTTGGCCTCCTGATCCCTGTGTGATCCTTGACCCCAGCCCCTCTTTGCAGACAGCCGCGAGGAGAGTGTCCTGGGCAGTGTCCTGCTCCCCAGCTACAATATTAGGCCAGATGGGCCGGGAGCCCCCCGAGGGCGGCGCTTCACCTTCACCGTGAGTCCGTCCATCCGTGTTGTGCACCAGGCAATGGGAACTGGAGATGAGGGCGGGTAGATATCTGCTGAGGAAACTCCAAGTCCTGACAAGCACTGGAGTATCCATTACTGGAGATAAAAGGTCTTGACAAGCGTCAATTGCATCCTCCTTTGATTTTGTTTTGGTTTGTTTTTTTTGTTTTGTTGTTTTTTGAGACAGTCTCACTCTGTCACCCAGGCTGGAGTGCAGTGGTGCGATCTCGGCTCACTGCAACCTCCGCCTCCTGGGTTCAGGGGATTCTCCTGTCTCAGCCTCTGGAGTAGCTGGGATTACAGGTGCACGCCACCATGCCTGGCTAATTTTTTTGTATTTTTAGTAGAGATGGGGTTTCGCCATACTGGCCGGGCTGGTTTCAAACTCCTGACCTCAGTTGATCCGCCCACCTCAGCCTCCCAAAATGCAGGGATTACAGGTGTGAGCCACCACGCCTGGCCAGTTCTTTTCTCTTTTCTTTTCCTTTCTCTCTCTCTCTCTCTTTCTTTCTCTTTCTCGCTTTCTCTCATTTCCCTTCCCTTCCCTCTTTTCCTCTTTACTTTCTTGACGGTCTTGCTCTGTCACCTAGGCTGGCGTGCAGTGACGCAAAGTGCAGTCTTCCAGC
>NW_012119225.1:0-333 GCF_000951035.1 Colobus angolensis palliatus | reverse complement strand
TGCCAAGACAGTGCAGTGAGAGGTTTGCATCTCCCTTGTGTCCCCAGTTCACCTTGCAAGTTGGTTGCCTGCTGTTTTGTCTGAGCATAATGGGACTGTAGCTCAGAATATCCATAGCTGACTGCAAGTCTGAGAGTGAGAGCAGCAAATTCTGTCATCCCGTGGGGCTGTTTTGCCAGGCTGGTGTATTTATTATCACCCTCTGTGTCCCCACAGTGGCACACAGCTGGAGAGCAGGTAGTTGAGGAAGTTGAGAGGGCCCAGTTCTGAACCTCAAAATATCTCCTAAAGCACTTCAATTATGGACACGTCCACTCTACTATTCGTCACTAA
>NW_012119224.1:7162-7732 GCF_000951035.1 Colobus angolensis palliatus | reverse complement strand
CTCGGCCTCCCAAAGTGCTGGGATTACAGGCGTGAGCCACCGCCGCGCCCGGCCTATTTTAATCATTTTTAAGAGTGCAGTTCACTAGAGTTAGTTCATTCAGATTGCTGTGCAACCATCATCACTAGTTCCAGAACTTTCTCATCTTCCCAAACTGAAACTCTGTCTCCATGAAACACTCACTCCCCATCCCCCTCCCCAGCCCCTGGTATCCCCATCCTACGTTCTGTCTCTGTGAATCTGGTGACTCTAGGGCTCTCCTAGGAGTGGGGTCACACAGGATTTGTTCTTTTGTGTCTGGCTTCTCTCACTGAGTGTGATGTCCTCAAGGTTCATCGACGTCGTCGCCTGTATCAGAATGTCCTTCCTTTTTAAGGCTGAGTAATATTCCATTGTATGTATAGATCACATTTTGCTCATCCATTCATCTGATGAAACGCTTGTGTTGTTTTCAGCTTTTGTCTATTGTGACTCATGCTGCTATGAACGTGAATGCACAAGTATCTGTTTGAGACTCTGCTTTCTATTAAATTTTGTTTTATTTAATTTAATTTTTTTTTTTTTTTTTTT
>NW_012119224.1:0-883 GCF_000951035.1 Colobus angolensis palliatus | reverse complement strand
ATAATAATAGCAATAGTATTTGTTGATCACTTTCTATGTGCTAAGTACTCTTGTAAATGCTGTACTTCAGAAGTCAGCCAGGGACCAATACAGCCCAACACCTGTTTTTAACTTTTTTTTTTTTTGAGACAAAGTATTGCTCTGTCATCCAGGCTAGAGTGCAGTGGCACGATCTCAGCTCACTGCCAGTTCCGCCTCCCGGGTTCACGCCACTCTCCCACCTCAGCCTCCCAAGTAGCTGGGACCACAGGCACCTGCCACCATGCCTGGCTAATTTTTTGTATTTCTAGAAGAGACGGGGTTTCACATGACCTGGTGTCAGCCAGGATGGTCTCGATCTCCTGACCTCGTGATCCGCCTGCCTCAGCCTCCCAAAGTGCTGGGACCACAGGTGTGAGCCACCACACCGAGTCAACTTTTTTAATAGTTGAAAAAACAAAATAATAATATTGTGGTGCTGAACACAGTGGCTCACGCCTGTAGTCATGCCAGTGGTTTGAGAGGCTGAGGCAGGAGAATTGCTTGAGTCCAGGAGTTTGAGACCAGCCTAAGCAGCATAGCAAAACCCCATCTCTACAAAAAATGTAAAAATTACTGGGTGTAGTGGTGTGAACCTGTAGTCCCAGCTACTCATGAAGCCGACGGGAGAGGATCCCTTGAGCCCAGGAGTTCAAGGCTGCAGTGAGCTATGGTGGCACCACTGCCCTCCAGCCTGGGTGACAGAGCAAGACCCTGTCTCTAAAAAAAAATAGTGCACATAAAATAAAAACAAAAGATTGTCTTTTGGAAATACCAATGTCAGCATCAACAAATAAAGTTTTCCTTTTTTTTTTTTTTTTGAGACGGAGTCTCTCTCTGTCGCCCACGCTGGAGTGCAGTGGTG
>NW_012119223.1:6377-7631 GCF_000951035.1 Colobus angolensis palliatus | reverse complement strand
TTATATAGTTTTTTTGTTTTGTTTTGTTTGTTTGTTTTTTTGAGATAGAGTCTGTTGCTCTGGTTGGAGTGCAATGGCACGATGTTGGCTCATTGCAACCTCCACCTCCTGGGTTCAAGCAATTCTCCTGCCTCAGCCTCCCGAGTAGCTGGGATTACAGGCACACACCACCTCGTCCAGCTAATTTTCTTGTATTTTTAGTAGGGACGGGGGTTTCGCCAGGTTGGGGGGCTGGTCTTGAATTCTTGACCTCAGGTGATCCTCCTGCCTCAGCCTCCCAAAGTGCTGGGATTATAGGCGTGAGCCACCGCACCTGGGCTTATCTTTTTGTTTGTTTGTTTGTTTTTTTAGAGACAAGTTTTTTTTGTTTTTTTTTTTTGAGGCGGAGTCTCGCTCTGTTGCCCGGACTGGTGTGCAGTGCCGCCTCCCGGGTTTACGCCATTCTCCTGCCTCAGCCTCCCGAGTAGCTGGGACGACAGGCGCCCGCCACCTCGCCCGGCTAGTTTTTGTATTTTTAGTAGAGACGGGGTTTCACCGTGTTAGCCAGGATGGTCTCGATCTCCTGACCTCGTGATCCGCCCGTCTCGGCCTCCCAAAGTGCTGGGATTACAGGCTTGAGCCACCGCGCCCGGCCGAGACAAGTTTTTTTAAAGAGACAAGTTTTTTAAAGAGACAAGTTCTATCACCCAGGCTGGAATGCAGTGATTACAGCTCACTTCAGCCTCGAACTCCTAGGCTCAAGTAATCCTCCTGCTTCCCGACTAGTTAGGACTACATCCTCCCATCATGCAGAGCCTGGAGTCGCTCACACCCGGGATGCCCACTGGGTCAGAAAAGTGCTTTTGAATTTGAGGGATTTTAAAACACTAAATATTTTTTGTCCTATTAATTAAAAATGTAAAAACTCAAGAGTTACAACTTCCTGGTCTTTTTCCATCCCTGAGTGAGACGGCCCAAGGCGTTTAACACATCCTGTTCTCTCCAGCTCTCCCCTTTCGACCCAAAGGGCATCTCTCCTTTGCTCTTAGGATGTCAGCAAAATGCTGAGACTTAGTGCAGCTGTGAGTGTACTCGGAACGGCTCCAGTCCACATTCTCAGGGGCCACTCTACAGGTGCACTGATTTTTTTTTTTTTTAATTTTTTTTTTTTTGGAGACAGGGTCTTTTTCCATCCCTGAGTGAGACGGCCCAAGGCGTTTAACACATCCTGTTCTCTCCAGCCCCTTTCGACCCAAAGGGCATCTCTCCTTTGCT
>NW_012119223.1:0-997 GCF_000951035.1 Colobus angolensis palliatus | reverse complement strand
CCCCGCCGCAGGCGGATCTGGCGTACCGCGCCCTCGAAGAGCTCCCGCGTGTTGTGGTGCAGTGCGGCCGACGTCTCGATGTGCTTGCAGCTCAGCGTCCCGGCCAGGTGGCGGCCCTCTGCAGGAAGGGACCGGCTCAGGCGCCCGCTAGGCCGTATGGGACCTGGGGCGAGGGTGGGTCTAGGGAGGGCCTGGGCGTGCGGTGGCAAGGGGTTGGTACTAGTGACTCTTGCAACTGAGAGAACTTGGCTGAGCTCATATGGTGGGGCGGTGGAGGTGCGAAGGAGAGGGAGAAGGAGGCCTAGTAGAGAGGTGAGGGGAAGTGACAAGAAGGGATTCTCAGGGTCCCCGAGTGGGGCATTGGGAGTGTGCCCTTAGCCTGGGTCTGATTGCAAGTGAGAGCGTCTGCAATGGTAAAAAGGCCTTAGGGAGAAGAGGTGACCTGGAAGGGAGAGCGTTCCCCTGAGATCGCAAGTATGGAATCTGTTCAGGATACACACCCTCCAGTGATACCTCCCGGGAGCGGGCCAAGTCGCTCTTGTTTCCAACAAGGATAACGGGTAGGTCGTGGTGCGGCCTCCCAGCCCGGAGCCGAAGTAGGGTCTCTGGAACTTTGGAGAAGCTTCGTCGGTCAGTGACTGAGAAGACGATGAGAAAGGCGTCCCCGGTCTGAAGGCAGTGGTCCTGCAGCCACCCTCCTGCATCCCCCTGCAGACAGGCAGAGGAACGTTAGGGCTGGAGGCATAGGAGATCCTGTCCAGCACCTACACCTCAAAGAGGAGGAACAGGGCTATGAGGGAGAAAGAAGCCACCTGCTTAGGATAGTAGAGCTAGTTAATGGCAGAATCTCCATACCCAGAGTGTTTGTGGAGGAGGAAGAAGTTAGTACTATGAGGATCCTAGACTAGGGTAGCCATCCTAATTTCTTTTTTTTTCTTTTTTTCTTTTTTTTTTGGAGACAGAGTCTAGCTCTGTCGCCCAGGCTGGAGTGCAGTGA
>NW_012119222.1:0-2307 GCF_000951035.1 Colobus angolensis palliatus | reverse complement strand
CTGGAGTGCAGTGGCGTGATCTTGGCTCACTGCAACCTCTGCCTCCCAGGTTCAGGCGATTCTCCTGCCTCAGCCTCCTGAGTAGCTGGGATTACAGGCGCTCACCACCACGCCCGGCGAATTTTGTTTTTACTTTTAGTAGAGATGAGGTTTCACCATGTTGGCCAGGCTTGTCTTGAACTCTTGACCTCAGGTGATCCGCCCACCTCGGCCTCCCAAAATGCTGGGATTACAGGCGTGAACCACCACACCCAGCCTTTTCTTTTCTTTTTGAGAAAGAGTTTCACTCTGTTGCACAGGCTGGCTGGAGTGCAGTGGTGCAATCTTGGCTCACTCCAATCTCCTCTCCTGGGTTCAAGCAATTCTCTGCCTCAGCCTCCCATGCCCAGCCTTTTCTAAAATATTTTAAAGAAAATGTTAGACATCAAGTCATTTCACCCATAAATATTCCAATATGCATTTCTAATAGATAAGGATTTTTGTTACATAATCACCATGCCATTATGTTAACAAACAATAATTAAGGTTTTTTTTTTTTTTTTTTTGAGACAGGGTCTCACTCCATCACTCAGGCTGAGACCTCTGTTGTTTTTGTCTCATGGATCTCTTTTAAACTGTAACAACCGTCATCCCTCTCTTTCTTCTGTGCTATTGATTTGTCAGAGAATTATTCTGGGTATTATGGTTCTCATTTTTGCATATCAGGCACTGAAGCTTAAGTGACTTGTAGAAAGTCACCCAGCTAAGCAACAGACCTGTCATTTAGAATTGCTCCCAAAGTCTGTGTCACAAGTGTAGGAAGCTGTAGTGTCTTCTTCCCAGCTGGGTAGAAGACAGGCAAGGCATCAGGGAGAATGGTCTAGGCCTGGCAAGGAAAAAGGGAGGTAGAAGGTAATTGCAATTATAGTGCTATTTTTTATTGATTCAATGCTTGCAAGTGGCTGTACATCTACAAAGAGTTTTGAGGCACTATTTTATTCGGTCCTCACAACAATCATAAATAGGTTATACTTAAATTTTAATCGACAAGTAAAAATTGCACATATTTATGGTGTACAACATGATGTTTTGATATATGTCTATATTGTGGAATGGCTAAATCAAGCTATTTAACATGCATGACCTCACATACTTACTGTTTCGTGGTGGGAACACTTAAAATCTACTCTCTTAGCAATTTTCAAGTATACAGGTCATACTTACTGTCCTTGTTTTACAGATGAGGCACAGATCAGGGTATGGAGTTGCCTCAGGACCCACAGCTCATGTAGGCAAAGCTGCAACAGGCCTGTTTAACTCTCAAGGTCTAGCTTTTTCTTTTTCTTTTTCTTTTTTTTAGACAAAGTCTTGCTCTCTGTCACCCAGGCTGGAGTGTAGTGGTGCTATCTCAGCTCACTGTACCCTCCACCTCCTGGGTTCAAGCGATTCTCATGCCTCAGCCTCTCAAGTAGATGGGATTACAGGTGCCCACCACCATGCCTGGCTAATCTGTTGTATTTTTAGTAGAGATGGGTTTTCACCATGTTGGCCAGGCTGGTCTCAAACTCCTGACCTCAGGTGATCTGCCTGCCTCAGCCTTCCAAATTGCTAGGATTACAGGCATGAGCCATCGTTCCCAGCCTATGCTTTTTTTTTTTTTTAATTGTCTCTAGAAAGGGGACTTTTCAGAGATCTGAAATCTCTGCTCACTGCAAGCTCCGCCTCCCGGGTTCACGCCATTCTCCTGCCTCAGCCTCCCGAGTAGCTGGGACTATGGGTGCCTGCCACCATGCCCAGCTAATATTTTGTATTTTTAGTAGAGATGGGGTTTCACCATGTTAGCCAGGATGGTCTCGATCTCCTGACCTCGTGATCCGCCCGTCTCGGCCTTCCAAAGTGCTGGGATTACAGGCTTGAGCCACCGCGCCTGGCGGGTCAGGAATTCAAGAGCAGCTAAGTTGGGTGGTTCTGGATCTGGTCTCTAAGGAGGTTGTAGTCATGAAATTGGCTTGGGCTGGGCACGGTGGCGCAAGCCTGTAACCCCAACACTTTGGGAGACTGAGGCAGGAAGCTTGATCCAGGAGTTTGAGACTAGTGTGGGCAACAAAGGAAGACCTTGTCTCTACAAAAAAAAAAAAAAAATTTAGCTGGGCATGGTGATGCGTGCCTGCAGTCCTAGCTACTCAGGAGGCTAAGGTAGGAGGATCACTTGAGCTCAGGAGGTCAAGACTGCAGCGAGCTGTGATAGTGCCACTGTACTCCAGCCTGGGCAGCACAGTGAGACTCTCACTGTATTTTTTTTTTTTTTTTTTTGAGACAGGGTCTCAC
>NW_012119221.1:1425884-1448899 GCF_000951035.1 Colobus angolensis palliatus | reverse complement strand
GTGCTAATAGTAGTTATTGCTGAAGAATAAGTGGTTTTTATTTATTTATCATAATGTATTAATATTCTACAATAAAGCGTAATTTCTGCAATAAGTGAAATTATTTTAAAGTTCTTTTACAATAAGATAATTCAGTATTCTAATTAACTTGAATGATGTCAAATTATATATTCACTTAAAGATATAATTGATTTTACATATACATTTTTATTTAACTTTACCTTCCAAAAGCTGTGAGCTAACATTGACAAAATCAATTTTCTTCCGGAGATATCGCTGATTCAATTTCCAAATGCATGAAATAAATGCATTCTTTTCAGCAGTGCTGCTGGCAACCCATTTATATATTTTTTCGAAGTGTAAATCAAATTCAGGATTTTCCTAAAATAAAAATACACAAAAGATATTATTTTTGATCACGTCCTTTTACATTGTTAAAGTAAAATCTACGTTAAAAAAAGGAATTTATGCTGTTTCTGGAAAATAAAGGGTATTAAAAATCAGCTAAGCAACTGGAAGAGAAAGGTTTGGAGAATTCAATTTATAGCAAAAAGTTTACCACCCCATAGAAGCTGGATGAAAAAACAACATACTGTTGTGGTCATTTTCTTCCCATGCCCTTTAGGTCTATGAGCAGAAGTATAGGATGTATTAATGGCTTTCTAGCTTAGCTTCCTCATCAGTAAGATGACAATGGTCTTTAGCTTTGACATGGATCTAATTTTTCTTTTTAAATTGCCTACCGAGTTTTAGTTATAAATTTTCTTTAATAATGTACTACTATTCGAAACCGTAATTGGACATTAACTCCCTAATAAGGACTATATTTTCTAAGCATAAAACTTGAGAAAAACGTAATGTATATCCTGGTGTACTTTCTTTTTTTTTTTTTTTGAGACGGAGTCTCGCTCTGTCGCCCAGGCTGGAGTGCAGTGGCTGGATCTCAGCTCACTGCAAGTTCCGCCTCCCAGGTTTACGCCATTCTCCTGCCTCAGCCTCCCGAGTAGCTGGGACTACAGGCGCCCGCCACCTCGCCCGGCTAGCTTTTTTTTTTGTATTTTTTAGTAGAGACGGGGTTTCACCGTGTTAGCCAGTATGGTCTCGATCTCCTGACCTCGTGATCCGCCCGTCTCGGCCTCCCAAAGTGCTGGGATTACAGGCTTGAGCCACCGCGCCCGGCCCCTGGTGTACTTTCTAAGAACAAGTGAGGTGAAAAGCAGAGATTGCTCCTAATTATTTTCTATTTAGAAAATAAGGAATGATCAAAGATACCTCAAAAGCTAAAAGTGCTGCTGGGTCTTAAAGTTTATTTTTTTGACACAGGGTCTCACTTTGTTGCCAAGGCTACAATGCAGTGGTGCAGTCATGGTTCACTGAAGCCTCGACCTCCTGGGCTCAGGCAAACCTCCCGCCTCAGCCTCCTGAGTAGCTGGGCCCATAGACACATACCAGCATGCCTAATTTTTAAAATTTTTTTGTAGAGACAAGATCTCCCCATGTTACCCAGTTGATCCTCCTGCTTCGGCCTCCCAAAGTGCTGGCATTACAGGCATGAGCCCTGTTCCTGGCTGAAAGTTCCTTCATGTGACAAAGAAGCTCAACCAATCTGAGAGAATTACACTATACTTTCTACAAGTCTCTTAAGCCATGTTACAGCAGGCTAATATTTCTACACACCAGGCTAATATTTCTCCCTTGAATGAATAGAACTAGTTGACTATTATATAAAAAACCAGGTTGGGCTTGGTGGCTCACACCTGTAATCCTAGCACTTTGGGAGGCCGAGGTGGGTAGATTGCTTGAACCCACGAATTTGAGACCAGCCTGGGCAACATGGCAAAGCCCTTCTCTACAAAAAACACAAACATTAGCCAGGTGTAGTGGCATGTACCTGTAGTCCCAGCTACTTGGGAGGCTGAGGTGGGAGGATGGCTTGAGCCTGGAAGGTGGAGGCTGCAGTGAGCCAAGATTGTGCCACCGCACTCCAGCCTGGGTGGCAGAGTGAGACCCTGTCTCAAAACAAACAATCAAACAAACAAACAAACTTATGGATGTATACTTCACATCCAAGGAATTAAAAAATAGGCTAAAATATTCTTAATGTTCTACAGGATAAAAGAATAATAATATATTTGATTCATTTAAAGTGTTATTTGGGGGAAATGTAAATACATTAAAATAAGGGAAGTTAAATCAGACTTTTACTGTGAAGAACTGGAATATCTTAGGAATCAGGATTTGACCTTTGGTACAACAATCATATTACAGCAGCATGGAACTACTAATTAGTTCAATGTATAGTTTAACAAACAGAATTAAAGCGTCAAAAATTTAAAACCTGCATTTACAATGAAAAGGTAGTTGCATTATTACTTAAAAAAAATACAATAGGAATATTGGCAACTAATATGAAACTTGATGGGAAATAATCTCTTCCCTGGGAATTTTCCCATAATACCATAAAAGAAGCTGAGTGCGCTAGTGGCAACACTCACACAAATCAATGTGTGATACTAAATGGCTAATGTTAAGTTATGTATAAAAATTTTATGTTTTATATCCATATATAGTGTACACACACCAAGGTGCGTACATAAAATGCAAAAAAAAAAAAAAAATCCATTAAGCAAGTTGGCAAGAGGCGTCAGCTGTGAGAATGCATTCAAACAAGCATTCAGCAATGTTACTGAATTATGCAAGTCAACAGGGTTACGAAGTGCAAAACTACTGAAAGGAAAAATGGTTCTTAATAAAGGTACAGTTTTCAAAAGCCCTTAAGGTGTTTTGTCTTAAACAGAAAACAACCAGAAAAGTTTCCACTCTTGATCCCTCCCCATGGTAATAAAAATTACTTATTAAAGTATGCTTTTTTTTTTTTTTTGTGGAGACAGAGTCTCGCTCTGTCGCCCAGGCTGGAGTGCAGCGACATGATCTCGGCTCACTGCAACCTCTGCCTCCCAGGTCCAACAATTCTCCTGCCTCAGCCTCCCAAGTAGCTGGGACTACAGGTGCATGCTGCCACACCCGGCTAATTTTTTGTATTTTAGTAGAGACAGGGTTTCACCGTGTTACCCAGGCTGTCCTGAACTCCTGAGCTCAGGCAATCCACCAGCCTCAGCCTCCCAAAGTGTTAGGATTACAGGCGTGAGCCACCACACCTGGACTAAATTGTTTTTTAAACATTCCATTATAATTTTCTTTCCAATCTCCATCTTTCTAAATTTCTGTCAAATCCTGTTTCTACATTTCACATTTTTCTAAGCATTGGGTGGCTCCTTAGGGATAAAGCAAAGGGCCAGTAAGCCTAGAATACTTAAAGAAAAGGCATGATTTACATTTGGAAGAAATCTGAATTATACAGATATAGAGGGCTCTCCTCAAATTGTTCTTACTTCATTTTTCTGCACCCAACTCAACTACCTGTCATTTTGTCCAGATTTCTGATCCTTGGAGGTCTGTACCAAAGTAAGGGTAAAATCAGAATTTTATTTTACCAGATTGCTTTACACAGCAATTTTTTTGTTTTTGTTGTTTTTACTTTATGCCTTTTTAGTAAATGTATGAGATTTGTAGAGCTAAAGAGCGCCTGTAGTTTCACTAGTGTAAGCCTTGCTATTATATTAGTCCCACCGACAGTACAAGTAGTTGTGGTACAAAGTATTCCCTAGTGCTCTGTACGTGTGTTAGGGCTGCAGAGAAAGATGAAGGGCAGAGTGAGAGAGGCTGAGGGGGGAGGAAGCACCTAATTTAATCAAAGGAGGCCTACTTGATTGCTTTGAAAAAAGGGCATTGCTGTGAAAAGCCTTGAACTGTCAGGAATATAGGTGGTCCTTTAATGTGATTATCACATTATTCAACTTTCTTGGAGTTTAAGTGTGGTTCATGTATAAAGTGTAAGATTTATATCTTTATAGATCTTATTATTTACATTCCTTAAAAAAAGGTATGTAACCCACTATCACTTCTGTTTTTTTGTTGATCCACAAACATCAAAGCCATGGTGGCCTCGAAAGGCTAGTCTGGCTGCCCCAGCTGGTGATTCTATGTTTACTCATGAACACTAAGGAAGGATTACTTTGTTTATATGATTTTGATTAAAAAAACAAACAAGCAAAAAGATTCATGACACACCACTTTAAAATCCATACTATGTATAGATTTTATACAAATTATACTTAATCTAAACACAGAAATGTATACAGTCAAGGTTATTTTGCTCTAGTTTATGTAGCTTGTGCATAAACATAATTATAGCTTAAAAAAGCAAAAAAATAAGAAAACAAACATATACATTAATTTGTTTTTAGATCATCTTAGAATACGTAATACCATGTTATAAAATGAAAGATGCTTTCTGAACACAGGTCAAAGAACTGAGAAAAACCTACCTTGATAGCATCTTTGGCATCTACCACAGCAAGGTCTCGAAGGGCCCATGCAATCTGCCTTTTGTAGAAATCTCCCTTATCGGATTTCTTGACTTTGACCACCTTAACCTGCACAGGGCGTTCAGTTGTCACTGTTGAGTAAAACACACACTTTTATTAGAAACATCACTCCTTTCACTCATTCTTCATTTGCTCCTTGCAAGTATAGCTTTCAGGTGCCTAGTAGCTGATACTAAAAGAGGTGTACTACTTTGCAACAAGGGCTTTGACTGAGGAAAGCACAGAATCCTAATAGAAGCATCTCAGTCAGACTAGAGGATCAGAGTAGACTCCTTGAGAAATAAAGGAATGATATACTAATAATACATTAATTCAGACCAGTTTTAAAGAAAAGTATGAGGTAAAAATCTAAAGAATGATTGACATATGTAGTCTGCGAGGCTTGAAAGAGCAAAATAGTATTTCAAAGAGCAACAATATATTTATATATAAAGGTCTTACTATGTTGCCCAGGCTGGCCTTAAACTCCTGGACTCCGGCCATCTGCCCACCTCAGCTTCCCTAAGTGCTGGAATTACAGGAATGAGCCACTACCCCTGGCCTAAGAATTTCTTTATAGCAATGCAAGAATGGCCTAATACAGATACATTATGATTGAGTGAGGTCATTCTAAAAAGTCAATTTATCATTTGAAAAACCAAGTACAATTATACACTACACTAACAAGGGAGAAAATTTTATGATACTATCAATGATACAAAAAGCAGTTGATAAAATTCAACACCCATTCATGATTTTTTAAAAAAATTGGAAGAAATCAGGAATAGAAGGGAACTTACTTAACACTATAAAGATAGCTATAAAAACCCTATACCAAATATCATGCTTAAAAATGAAGTCATTCCCTTTGAGATGGAGCCTGGATGTATAGTCCTAACTAGGAAACTAAACCAACAAAAATAAATAAAAGATATAAAAACTATAAAGGAAGGAAGAAAAATATCACTACCTTCAAAGAGTCTACAAATAATTAGAATTAATAAGAAAGTTTGGCAAGATTGATAGATATCCATATAAAACACCAACAATTCATTGTAGAATTCTAACAATATATGATTTTAAAATGTATTAATGTTAAAAAGAGCTTTCATGACTATCAAATAAAATCTAAGAATAAATCAATACCCAGGAATAAAGCCAACAATATACATGCCAAACCTTTAGAGAAAATGATGAAACTCATAAAAGTTATAAAACACCTAAACAGAGAACTGTACCATGTTCATCGACACAAAAGATTCAATACAATAAAAATGTAAGTTCTCTCCAAATTGAACTATAGGTTCAAAACAATTCCATTCAAAATCCCAACAAAGTCTGAAACTTGACAAGTTGTTTCTAAAATTTAGGTGGAATAAAGAACAAAAACAAAATAAAAATAAGATACAAGATGATAACCAGAAATGCTCACGCACACCACGACAGATGTCGACACAGGTGAACTAAGACTAAAATGTAAAAGGCAAAATTATAAAACTTTTAGAATTTAGGAAAATATTTTTATGACTGTACAAAAGATATCCGGGAAGGATCTTTAAGACACCAAAAGGGAAAGCCATAAAGGATTAATTAATTTCGTTTAGTTTAAATTATAAATTTCATTAGAAGACATCATAAAAAGTGAAAAGACAAGCCACTACCTGGGATGCATACAACCAACAAAAGACTGATACCCAGATTATAGAAAGAACTTGTACAAATCAGTAAAAGGACAAGCAACACAATAGAAAAGTGAGTAAAAGGCTTAAACAGGTAAATTTCACAGACAAGAGAATGAAATGACTAAGAAATTCACAAAGATGCTCAATCTCATCATTATAGGGAAATACAATTTAAAACCACAATGAGATACTATTTCACTGCCACCAGATTGGCAACAATTAACAGCCTGTCAAAGCCAAGTGGGAATTTGTTGACCCAACAGTTTGTCCCATTATAGAGACTATTGGGATATTCAAAACAAAAGGAAATATCTCCTAAATAACAAAAGGATACAAAACAAGTACTCTTTCTTACTAAATACCCACCTGTGGCACATAAAAAACAGTTCTTTTTCTTTTTTCCTGCTTTGCAGACATTCACAATGCTCAGCAGGCGTTCATCATTTGGTGTAAAAATGTCTCTTTGTAATGCATGCTTGATCGCTGTCATCTTTTCTCAGCTGAAAAATTTGAAGTATAGATATTAAGCTCACTCCAACATCATTCCACCTTATACTTCTAAATTTATGATTTGAAAATGATTTTTGGTTAACAAGCCTAGGAAAAATGATTTAATATATGAATACACCTATGTCACAAAAATATAAAGCTGGAAGTTTGGAAATAAAATTAGAGAACCAGTGTTATCAAACTCTAAAATGTTTGGAAATGCTCACCGAGTGTACACACACACATACACATGCACACACACACACACACACACACACAAGATTTAAGAAAAAAATCTTCAACTTCCTGCTCAATCTTTAAATAGTTTTCTACGTAAAGAACCCTTACAACTCAACAATAAAAAGACAAATAACCCAATTAAAAATTGAATAAAATACCTGAATAGACATTTTTCCAAAGATATACAAATGGACAATAAGCACATGAAAACATGCTTAACATCACTGGCCACTAGGAAATGCAAATCAAAACCACAATGAGGTGTCAACCACCTTATACTCACAAGGGTGGTTAAAATAAAAATGATAGAAAATAACAAGTGTTGGTGAAGATGAGAGGAAACAGAACTCTCGTACGTTGCTGGCGGGATTGTAAAATGGTGCAGCCACTTTGGAAAACAACTTAGTGGCTCCTCATAAAGTTAAACATGGGCTACCCTACAATTCAACAATTCCACTCCCAGGAGAACTGAAAACATGAGTCCACACAAAAATTTGTACATGAACGTTCATGGTAGCACTATTTGCAATAGCCAAAAAATGGAAATAACAGAAATGTCCATCAAACGATATAGAAGTAAAATGTGGAATAGCCACACAATGGATTATTATTCGGCTACAAAAAAAAAAAAGGAAATGAAGTAATGAAACATGCTACAGTATTGATGAATCTTGATAAGATTATGCTAAGTGAAAGGAGCCAGATACAAAAGACCACGTATTGTATGATTCCATTGATATGAAATATCCAGAATAGGAAAATCCACAGATACAGAAATACAAGTGGTTTTCAGGAGCTGGAGGGGAAGGTGGAAAGGAGGATTGACTGCTAATGGGTATGGAGTTTCTTTTTTGGCGTGATGACAATGCTTTTCAACTAGATAGTAATGATGGTTGTACAACCTTGTGAATATGCCAAAAATCACTACATTATATAATTGAAAAGGGTGAATTTTATCATATGTAATCTCAATTAAACTGTTATAAAAATAGGTTTCCACTTATCTCCTTTTTCTTATCTAACTCAGCATCTTTTCAAACATCAACTTAAGTTAAAATAATTTTTAATCTCTATTTTATTTTTCATATACATATTTGTGTGGATATATATTACTATTTTTTCAATGCAAATGTGTAGTATTTCATACATGTGAGCTTGCCTAGGACACTAACTTCTAAAACACTATTTCTTTCTATTGGAAAATGAAGAAATTATGATTTTTAAATAAATGATTTACAATGCATTTTTACAGCACAATGACTACTTTGTAAACCAGGTCTTTCCAATATTTTACTCAATCTGTAAAACTTCTATCTCTACTCCAATTTCAAAAATTGCTTTTCTCATAAAATTTACATCTTCCCACTTCCACTTCATCTCAGCCTCTAGTCTTCTGACACTGCCCTCCTTTCTGTTCTCTTAATCTGGCCTCTCCAAGTTTACTTCTTTTCCAAACTAGCCTGGAGACAGTGCTCATTTCCCTATACCTAAACTATCCCCTACAATTATTTCACCCTGTTTGTAGACCAGTTGATCTTGTTTTTATCAATCTCCATAAACTGTATTCTTTTCTTCACTTCTCTTGGACTACCAGATGCCGCTTTCAAAAGCCACATATCCATGCTCATTGCATGCATTACAAATATCTACAACCAGTGAAAGCTAGACTTTCAATGCTGCTCAGCAATTAATCCCTCATTTGATGATTCCTTTTCCCATTCCCCATGACTTTTGTTGCAAATCCTTATTACTCTCCTTCAGTTCCCAGCTCTAGAGGTTAGCCTCCTTCCTCTCTGCAAATGACTTAACAACCTACCTTGCAGAGAATATAAAAGCCATGAAATGCAATTTTCCCCAATTGCTCGCTTCTCCATCTCTCCACACCTTCACTCAACCTATCCTCCTTCTTGCCTGTTATAGTGTCCATGCTGCTAATCCCTTAATATGTTGTAGGGCCCAGACACTACGTTATATTTTTTCCTAAACCCAAGCCACATTGGCACTGGCCAGTTTACTTTTCTATCTCTGGGCTTTTGTTCAAGCAATTTTCTTTTCCTAGAATTCTCTTCTCCCTAGGAAATTACAATTCATCTCTCAAGATTGTGCTAAAATGTCATCTCTTCTGTAAAGCAGCCCCCTCCCTGCCACCACCCTGTGCAAAGAGTAATTTCTACCTCTCTAATATTTCCCCTCTACTCTGATAATACGGCATTTATGAACTGTATTTTCTAGCTAGCTGTATTTTATCTCCTATTAAAAGTAGGACCATGTCTTAATCATCTTTGTACTTCTAGAACTTGGCAAACTAGGCATTTAATAAATGCCTAAATTAACTAACATAACAGTATAGCTCCTCTAAGATTCCCCTTTTCTAATTTTCATATCTATAAGCAAATGTCCAGGTTCAAAATCCACCATATTTGCTTCCCTATTCCCTTGTCAACATGAAATCTGCTACCACATTCTGCGATTTCCCCCATCCACATGTAATTTATTCCTTTCTTTTCCCACTGCAAATATACTAACCCAGGTTCATATCAACTTTACTTAACCCTACAAAATCTGGTTATCTCTTCGCAAGGTCCCACAACCCTGAACAACAAGATAATTTTAAAAGACAGTTTGTATCACATCACACTCTTACTCAACGTTTTCCTAATGGTCTCAAAAACATTGCACTCCAAGCACTCTTGTTCATTTTGGACGTCAAATCTTTACTTTGGTACTTCCCACCATGTAAGGAATATCATCTCCGCCCTATCCAAACCCTAATTACACTTCATGATTTACATGAAGTTGATTCAATGAAGATCTTAATCCAAAGTGATCTCTCCTTTAAATTTCTACAGCTCTTACCGCATTAGCTAAACAAATCAAGCATTTGCCGTCTAATGGGCTCATTAAATCATAAGCTTCTATATCTCAAGAATTCTCTTAAAGAGAAAGAAGGGAGGGACGTTCATCATAGTTTTGTGTTTAGTGGATACTTACATATCTCTTAAGGTAATTAGAACTGAATAGTAAAAACTGGTCAAATGAATAATAGGGACCAACGTTTACCACATACTCCCTCTCTGGCTACAAGCAACAACTGAGTGTACAGTAAGTGGCAAAACAAGACAGGATTGGGCATACATCATAAAGGAGTTAGGCATAATGAAAAGCAGTATGTGACTCTTCACTCATTCAGCAAATACTGATGCTTATTAGGTGCCAGGCGCTATTCTAGCTTATAGCAGTCAACATGACAGATATGTTTATGAAGACCTGAAGCCGCGTGCTTCTATGGCATTTACACCCTGAGAGTCGAGTGATTAACTCTTCAGTCTTTACGGTACTTTTCTGAAAGTCAGTAAATAAATCCCTAGAGGTCCTCTAAAATTATTTTCCAGGTCTGAGAACCCATGTCTGACCACGTTCCAAAGGCAGGCAGCCACTGCTTACTCTGTACTGGTTAACTTTCCTTAAGCTCAGTTGGTCCACTACACTGTGTGACAAAGAGCTAGTCAGTGTGAGTGCCTGTGTGCGATGGGCCCTGTATGCTGCTGAGACATATTAGTGCATGGAGCATTGTCATCCAGAAGATAAAACTGTGCACGGAAATAGAGAAATACACTTAAGAGATTTGGCGGGGGTTGGGGGGCCGGGATGTGAACTTGGAGAAAGAGGAAGGCACTGTCACGCTCTCCTCTCCTGGTCCACGCCAAAGAGCTTACGATCAGGGTCATTTTGCACAAATAAAATCTGGTTCTGATGGGCGGAACCGTAATGGGGAGCGTGAGGACTGCCCTCCCAGCTCCGCATTCTCCTAGACCCGAGAACGAGGGGTTGGAGAATGCTCTGACCAGCCTTTGCGTCTTACCAGGACAAACGGGGAAAGGAAGGTCAGAGGGAGCGGTGCCCGACCCCAGGCGTGGAGACAGCAGTCGGACTGAGGAGCCGCCTTAGACCCTGGTGCCTGTCTGTCAGCTCTTCTGTCCACCCCCGCCGGGACTACCGGGCAGCCGCGGCCGAAAGCTTACCGCAAGGACTGGGCCCGGCTGTGCCGAGGCGGGTCTTCCAAAACGGAGACCGGATGGGGTCACTTGGATGCGCCCCTCAATAAAGCGTTGAACGGGAAGCGGCCGTTCCCCTAACACTTCCTATATCCGGGCACGTGATAAACTCCGCGCCGGAAGTTGACCCCGTAGAGAAGGAAGAAGCTGTAAGGAAAAAAGGGCGTGGCCAATAGACACGGGGGGCGGGGCCCAACCGACGGGCGTGACCGGGAGGAGCTAGGCCTCACTGGAGGGGGCGTGTCAGGGAAGGGAAGGGGCGGGGCCTTTGTGACACAGAAGCTGATTTGCGAGTTGGGGATTAGATGCTGTGTGGTATTTACTTTCTCCAAAATAGTTATTTATTCAGATGTTTGCAGCAATTCATTTAAGAAGAAATTCGATTAAATGTTTTCTTTTTTCATATGTAAAGCTCTATTAACTCTAGCTACTTTAGAGAGCTTAAATGAGTTAAATCAGAATCTCTGCGGGTGGGACCCAGACATCAGTACTTTTAATATCTTCCCAGATGATTCTCATATGCAGGTAATGTCAAGAACCATTGTCCTCATGACCTTGATACTCAAAGTGTGGTCCGTGGATCAGCTGCTTGGGCATCATCTGGGGGCTTTTTAGGAAATGCAGTCTCTCTGGCTCACTTAAGATCTACTGAATCTGCATCTTAGCAAGATGATGCTTATGCATGTTTAAGTTTGGCCATGCCAAACATCAATAAATGATGCTAATGTTGCTTTTTGCGAGGTAGGTGTTTTATTTATTCCATAATCCTGGCACCTTTCTTTAATGCTAGGCACTTTGATTGGAGCTACAGAGGTGATTCAGGCATGAATCTTACCCTAAAGGAGTTCACAGTGTGGTAGGACTAGACAAGGTGTAAATACAAATATATATAAAATAGGACACAAAATAAGTGACCAAAGAAAGGCACAGATCAAATAACTGTGCTAGAAATTTAAAGGAGCAAACAGTAGTTAGAATACTTTTCACTTTCATCAAATGACTTCCCTTCTATGAGCAGGATCTGGTTATATCTTTACAAAGACCCTTTCCTGCTTGGTACCAGAATGCTTACTGTGGACACTCTTTCTATGACAATTGCGTGTGTTTTTTGGTCCTATTATCTTTCTTTTATTTACCTGTATGTTTATAGCCTTTCAGAAGCCTAGATCTCTTTCTTGAACCTCAAGATTTGGGTATATACTGCCCATCGCCTGACATTTCCACTTGGATGTCTTATAGACACCTCAAACTTGTGTGTCCAAAAATTAAATTATCCTCTCTCCTCTTGGATTCCCTGCAAAGTGACACTTACGTGCAATAGTTTATTTGGAAATTTGATCGCAGGGAGCAAAGTGAGGGAAGAGGAAGAAGACAAAACAAAGAAGAGGGAGATGCAGTATAAGAATGTGTTACTGAATTGGTCATCACCGTATTTGAATGTTTTCTCAGTCCCTTAGGACCTTCTAAGAAGCTTTATGAAATGAGTCTCGGAACTGTTCATTAAAGGAAAGAATGGAGGAAGCATTTTTATGTCGGCTCCTGTCCTGTTTGATCGAAGGTTAATGCCCTTGGGCATTAACTACTCCACACTTCCAAATCGCACAGTTATGAATGCCAAGCTGACTCCCACATCAGAGACACGCTGGGGCAGGAAGTGAGAGGAGAGGTGCTGTTATTTAGCATTTGTTCAAAGCTCGTCAAACCTGCTCCGAGCAGGTTGCTGCAGCAGTGGTTAGAATAATAGGCTGGGCCGGGCGCGGTGGCTCAAGCCTGTAATCCCAGCACTTTGGGAGGCCGAGACGGGCGGATCACAAGGTCAGGAGATAGAGACCATCCTGGCTAACACGGTGAAACCCCGTCTCTACTAAAAAAAAAATACAAAAAAACTAGCCGGGCGAGGTGGCGGGCGCCTGTAGTCCCAGCTACTTGGGAGGCTGAGGCAGGAGAATGGCGTAAACCCGGGAGGCGGAGCTTGCAGTGAGCTGAGATCCGGCCACTGCACTCCAGCCTGGGTGACAGAGCAAGACTCCGTCTCAAAAAAAAAAAGAATAATAGGCTGAAGGGATTTGAAGTCGTGGCCTAAGTTGCACAGAAGGACGTAGAAGGTGTCCATACCTTGCAGCGCTCTGATCTGCTTGTGCCCTCTGTTATGTTCAGTCCTTCACAGAGGTCTCTTCAAGGTGATGGCCAGCCACAATCTCAGCAAAGCCTTAATATAAGAGAGTTAATAGAATAAGCTTCAGTTTTTACTGCTGCACCGATATCAGGACCATACTTATATTAACTCCCTCTTCCACTACCCATTCTAATTTTCCCTCACCATTGGCCAGCACATCAGCTGGTCTACGTTGTTTCTCCGGTGAGATGACCCCCACTTCAGCCTTTATTTTCCTTTCTCTGGTTAAGCCATGATTGCTGTAATTGCCTGTTCAAATTATCCCTGGGTACAGAAACACCAAATAAGCCCCAGCGAATTCTTTAGATTCCAAATTCCTCCCTAGTGCTATCGTGGAGCAACAATCCCAGATCCTTTTGCTAATCACAGTTGATTACTCCCACAAGCATAGCAATTCCTTTCTTTGTCAGCTTGTCCGCTTCCATAAGAAGCACAAAGTAACCAAGTAAAAGTTTGAAGTGCAATGAATTCCATAGTGTTTATACTGGTGGCAGCATTCCCCACTCAACTCCTGAAGAACCAATTATTGCAATCCAGCAAATTCTAATTTTTTTTTTTTTTTTTTGAGACAGAGTCTTGCTCTGTCACCCAGGCTGGAGTACACTTACATGATCTCAGCTCACTGCAACCTCCTACCTCCTGGGTTTAAGCAATTCTCGTGCCTCAGTCTCCCAAGTAGCTAGAATTACAGGTATGTGCCACCACACCCGGCTAACTTTTGTATTTTTTTAGTAGAGACGTGGTTTCATCATGTTGGCCAGGTTGGTCTTGAACTCCTGACATCAGGTGATTCGCCCACATCTTTGGCCTCTCAGAGTGCTGGGATTACAGATGTGAGCCACCTTGCCCAGCCCAAATCCTAAATTTGAGAGGCAAGAAACACAAATTCTGTAAGTGGGTCACTGGGAATGATAATAAGAAGGACCAATCCTTCTCCCATTCCTGGTTTCTGGAGCCATGTCTTTAGCTGTTAGGTGCACACTTTACTAGTCAATTCAGTGCATTTACCATCTCCTGTAGGACAACACCCCAATCCCAAGAAGACATATTAGCTGAGTCTGTAACAGGCCATTCCACCATTTTGTAAAGCTAGCTGAGTCTGGGTGATGAGGGATATGGCAAGATACGTGAATATCTGTGGATTCTATGGTATATTCAATGTGTACATTGTTACTTTTGGCGGACTATAAAGTGGATTCCTTTGCTGAGGTAATGTTGATGAAGAATGAAGTAGCTCTGGTGATTATAGATGTTGGCAGAATCACTGTAGGCAAGAAAGGAAAATCTAGAAGTCTGTAAATATTTTTGCTTCAGGCCACTTATCCTTCTATATAAAGTGAACAACAAAGTGTGCTGCTCTAAGCTTTGCCAACTGGAAAAGTATTCCTACAGGCTACCATTCCTTTTTTTTTTTTTTTTTGAGAAAAAAAAAAGAGTCTTGCTCTGTCGCTCAGGCTGGAGTGGTGGCACCATCTCAGCTCACTGCAAGCTTCGCCTCCTGGGTTCATACCATTCTCCTGCCTCAGCCTCCTGCGTAGCTGGGACTACAGGCACTCACCATCACGCCCAGCTAATTTTTTGTATTTTTAGTAGAGTCAGGGTTTCACCATGTTAGCCAGGATAGTCTTGATCTCCTGACCTCATGATCTGCCCACGTTGGCCTCCCAAAGTGCTGGGATTACAGGCTTGAGCCACTGCACCTAGCCACAGGCTACCATTCTTAGAGCTATTCCTGAGTAGGTCTAAAGTGTAGCAGTTCACTTTTACCTACCCACCAAGATAATGTGCCAACCCGTCTGTGAACCAGGCTCAAATGTTTAATTCTGTGTGAGGTTTTCATAAAGAACTCCCGAGAGGCCATAGGAGTGAATTGAGGAAGAGATGTCAATGCTATAAAAGTACGTGCCAGGGGATTCTGAGTCACACATTCATGTAATTTACTTGTGTCTTCTGGACCTACTTAGACTAGAACCTATATGATTTCCATACTTCAGTAGACTGTTTCTGTACTTACGATTTGGTTTGACTGTTAATATCCAGCCCTAGTTTTCTCAATGGAGAACAGTTCTCTGCCTTGGAAGGCATGGTCCTGTAGACCACTAGGGAACTGTGCTGCAATGCTCTCGCTGGAGCTTTCCAGGGATTTCATAAAGTACTCTTATTCATAGCAGGTCCTTCTAGCACCATCAGATCTGCTGCAACAAATGGCCTGAACATTAGGACAACTTTGCATCTCAACCCTTCTGGGCAACATATCCAAGTGGTGGGTATTTTAGTTTCATAGTTAAGTTTATTCTAATATTTTTCCTCCTGGGAAACTGTCTAGTGGTGATTCTTCACTCACACATAATAAATTCATTCTAACATTCCTGATTCTTTGAGTCTTCTGAATTCCTTCTCAATACTCATTCAAGATTGTTCTAGCATCTCAACCTCATTTAGCACAGGCCATCATTATGCCCAACATTTAAGGAGACCCCAAAGTTGTCTACTAGAACTAAAACACTAAATCCACAATCATAGGTGCATGGCGCCACATCTAAAATGTCCCCTGTCCAGCCTTACAATCTGATTCTTGTGCTGTAACACGCTAAATATTCATTCTCACTCATGTCCCCCTAGTTCCTATTAATATATGCTAGCCCATTTTGAAGTTCCTTTTGAGTTCATCTAATTCAGCAAATTTCAAATGGGGATGATTTTTTACCCCCAGGGGGTGTTTGGCAATGTATGGAAACATTTTTGGTTATCATTACTGAGAGAGTTCTACTATCATCTAGTGGGTAGATGCCAGAGATGCTTCAAAACAATCTATAATACATAAGACATCCCTCCACCACAAAGAGTTATTTGGCCCAAATGTCTCTAGTATCAAGGTTTGGAAACCCTTTTCTAGCTCTCCCTGATCAGAGATTGCAATTCCCCACATAGATTGTGATGAAATCTGACACCAGTTATAGGCTTGAGACAATGTGTGTATGTGGCAAGGGGGTGGTAAAAGGGGTATTGTGGAAAATGAGGCCATATTGCAGCATTTTCAGAGAAGGCAGGCTGTTTTGTTTTGTTTTGTTTTGTTTTTGTTGTTGTTTTGTTTTGTTTTTTCTAAGAAGATGACTTGATATAGCGGAAAAAGGAAAATCTGGGAATTTAAGATTAAAGGCCCACACAAATGCCCCCATTCCAGATCTCAAAGGTCTATTATTTTTCTATTAGGGACCTGATTTAGCATGAATGATGTTTACAGGCTGTGCATTTGCAGCTATGGTTGGAATGGAGTATAAGCATAACCCTTATGATTAGATCCTGGGGATGATTTTCAGTACAATGTGCTCAGTGGCTACATTGCCTTCAAGGCTTTCATAGTGTTTCCTGATTAGATAGTTGGGTGGACTGAGCCTGTCATTTTCTTTGGTTAAGATCTCCAAAGCGGTTAACAGAAGTCAGCTTGCTTTATAGTTATAGTTGCTTCCATAATGGTCAAGTACCATATCTACCATATAATCGAATGCCTCATCTTCTGCTTGTATCTCATTCCATTCTACTACTGTTGAGTGTCTGAGTAATTGCGACTCTATTGCATGCCAGAGGTTGCCATCACTTACAGTTTACCGCTCACCACTTACCACCAGCAGGGTTCCTTATTGTCTTGTGATCAGTTTTGTAGGGTCAGATTCCAAAATTCCACACTGAAGGTTTGCTTATTACAGTCAGTTTTGGTGCCTGGATTCACCTGAAAGCAGAGCCTAAGACACAGGCTAATGTGCTGGTAGTTTGCTTGAGAATATGAATTCATTGACTAGGATTGGAATTCAGAGGAAATAAAACAGAAAAGAAGGAAAAGCCAAGTCAAGGGTACATTGTTGAATTGACTCCCACCAAGGGCAATTAGTTGATAAATCCTGTAGTGCCTACTGAAATGTGTGCCTTATGAAATGTGTCTCAGAACTCTGTACTGGAGTGAAGAAAGAGGAAAACGTTTATCCATTGGCTCCTGTCTGTCATTGGTCAAAGTTTTCACCACATACTTCTTCTAGTTGCATATATACATGTAGGGTTGACTTCTGCAGGTATTCCATACTATGGCATGAGATGCAGTATCCTATGTCATGGATAGGGGGTGAGAGAGGCAAGGTGCTGTTACTTGGCCTTTGAATGAGGGCAGTTAATGCCTGCACAGCATTCATCACTGCAGCAACACCTAGAATAAAGAGTGAGGCTGGGAGGATTTAAAATGCTAAATGGGAGATGTTCAAATACTGCTCATGCCCCAGTTTTCTCTATTTCAGTTAATGTCATCTCCATCTTTACAGATACTCAGACCAGTCTTTGACACCTCTGTTTTTTTTAAGAGATGGTGTCTTGCTGCCTTGCCCAGGCTGGCCTCAAATTCTTGGGCTCAAGGGGTTCTCTTACCTCAACCTCCCAAGCACCTGAGGCTATAGGTGTGCACTACTATGCCTGGCTTCGACTACTATTTTTCTCTCATACTTTATATCCAATCATTCAAAAAATCTTGTAGATTCTGACTTCAAAATATATTTTAGACCACTTCTCACTATCTTCACTGCTTCTCTTTCTTGGATTATTGCCAACATCATGTCTCTCCTGAATTATTGCAAAGCCTCCTATACTGTTTGCGCTCGCTCGCTCTCTCTCTCTCTCTCCCACTCTCTTTCTCTTTTCAGGAACACGGTCTTGCTCTGTTGCCCAGGCTGGCTCAAGCAATTCTCCTCCAGAATAGTTGGGTCTAAAGGTGCACACTACCACACCTAGCTAATTAAAAAATGTGTGTGTGTGTGTGTGTAGACAAGGTCTCCCTATGTTGCGCAAGCTGGTCTTGAACTCCCAGGCTTAAGCAATCCTCCCACCTCGGCCTCCCAAAATGCTGGGATTATAGGCATGAGCCTATAAAGCACCACATGCTTATCTGTCTACAGATTATTCTGAACACAACGGTCAGCATGATCTTTTTAAAAGCATGAGTCAAATCATGGTTACCCTTTGCTCAGAACCATCCAATAGCTTCAGACTAAAAGCAAAAATCCTTATAGTTACCTGTGAGAACTACAAGTCCTCTTTTCCCCGCCACTGGGACTTGATCTTCTACAACCCCCTTTTGATTGGTCTACTCCCGTTCCTTTGACCCACGCCCCCCCACTGTACCCATTGTTGGTTCTTCAAAAGTCCAGGCAAACTGCCTCAGGACTTTTGCACTTGCTATTCCCTCCACCTGGAATGATTTGCCATTAAATATCTGCATGGCTCACTACCATGTCACTTCCAAGTCTTTGCTCAAATGTTACCTCACTGAGGCCTTCCAAGATAACCCTGTGTAAAACAGTTCCCCAACCACCCTCCTCCCAGCATTTTTTATCTTCCTTTTTTGCTTTTGTTCTTCATGGTTCTTGCTACATTTTGACATACTATATATATTATTTGTTTGTTCATTTGCTGTTTCTCTAGAATGAAGTTTTATAAAAGCAAAGATTTTTTATCTGTTTTTTTCACTGATATATCTCTGATTCCTGGAACTCAGAATAATATCTAACAATTATATAGCACTTATTATGTGCTATGTACTATTCTAAGCATTTTTCATGTATTAATTAATTTAATAATCACAACTACCCTGTGAGGAAGGAATCTTTATTATCCTCATTTTAAAATCAGAAAACTGAGGAACAAATTGTCTAGTCCTAGGACACACGGTATACCATGGTCGTCTCTCAATGAATATCTTCATGTCACCACAGCCCACTGCATAAAGTAGACTTAAGAAGCAACGTGAAATAATGAAAAGTATATCATTACTGGAATTGACGTGGGAGTGGGGCAGGCAAGTGCTGGGAAGGGAAAGGCGTGGTCCCTGGCTAGTGCTCCACCCCTGGGCCTGTGCCCACGGACCTAGGTGAGGATAGGCACTCCTGGCTTCGTGTCCAAATGTTCCATTTTCCAAGACCACCCTTGCCCACCACACCCCTGTCTTGTGCCTATAAAAACCCTGAGACCTATCAGGCAGAGACACAAGCAGCTGGGCTTTGAGAGGAACACATTGGTGGGTGTTGAGAGGAATACACAAGCGACTGGATGTGCATAGAAGTATGCCGGGGGAAGAGCACACCAACAGATGCAGACAGGCCATCAACCAGCAGGCCATCCACCGGCGGAATGATGCAGATTTTGCTCCCAGGTGGTCAGGGGAGATCTGGGCTGCTAAGCAGCTGGACTCCACGGAAAAACCACCTTGCCACTCCATCTCCCTTCTGGCGTCCCCGTCTGCTGAGAGCTACTTCCACTCAATAAAACCTTGCACTCATTCTCCAAGCCCACGTGGGATCCGATTCTTGTGGTACACCAAGGCAAGAAATCTCAGGATACAGAAAGCCCTCTCCTTGCGATAAGGCAGGAGGTCTAATTGAGCTAGCTAACACAAGCCATACATAACTATACTAAAAGAGCAACCTGTAACAACGCCAAGTGGGGCTTCAGGAGCTGTAAACATTCACCCCTATATGCTGCTGTGGGGTCAGAGCCCCACAACCTGCCCTTCTGCATGCTCCCCCTAGAGGTTTGAGCAGTGGGGCACTGAAGAATTGAGTGACACCTTCATCGCATGCCCTGCGAGGGGGATGAGGGAACTTTTCCTGTTTCAGAATCACACAGACCGGGGGTTCAAGTCTAGTCTTTACCCTTTACTGAGTCAATGACCACAGGGCAAGTTACTTAACTCTTCATAGCCTCAATTTTCTCATCTGTAAATAAAAAACAGTAATCCCATCTTGGGAAGATTTGCTAAGATGTTTCTTGTAAAGCACTTGTCACATTGCTTGGCACAAGTGTAAGCATTCAATAAACGGTAGCTGTTATTACATGCAGATTGGTTTAGTAGACTAAATTGGTCAGATTTACCTTCTTGTAAAACATATAATAGTCACCCAGTTCTCTGCCCAAGGAGGTTCTGAGGTCCTGCTTCCTTTACCTAGAAAGAAGGATGCATATATATATATATATATTTTTTTTTTTTTGAGGCGGAGTCTCGCTCTGTCGCCCGGACTGGAGTGCAGTGGCCAGATCTCAGCTCACTGCAAGCTCCGCCTCCTGGGTTTACGCCATTCTCCTGCCTCAGCCTCCCGAGTAGCTGGGACTACAGGCGCCCGCCACCTCGCCCGGCTAGTTTTTGTATTTTTAGTAGAGACGGGGTTTCACCGTGTTAGCCAGGATGGTCTCGATCTCCTGACCTCGTGATCTGCCCGTCTCGGCCTCCCAAAGTGCTGGGATTACAGGCTTGAGCCACCGCGCCCAGCTCATATATTAACATATATCACATATGAGGGAATCTCATATTTACATAGCATGAAATAACTTTTCTATTGTTAGTAAGCTCCAAGGGAAAAGTCTCTTCTAAATGGTCAAGAGTAGTAAATATTGATGATTTATAGAAGTTAATTGTTCCCTCAGAGAACTCACTCTTGTTACTGTGCACCAGTAAAGCAGAGGCTTGAAGACTGTAAAGACTTCATGTTCTTCTCAAGACCTGAATCTATTTTGTACCTTTTGAAGGGGGAAAGAGGCAATCCTTTTCCTCAGCTTGAACCCCTGAAGGAGGAAGGGCAAGGGCGCCCCACTCCCTCTAGGGCTCTCTCTGATGACACATCCATTGGTGGTAGCTCCACTGGCTTTGAGGACATTGTTTAGTGAGAAAACTCATAGATTTTATGGAAGTGGACTTTCATATTTCATATTTGGATGCCTCTTTTACTGTCATCCAAACTGTCCTTTGATATCAGTCTGATTAATTTTAATTTGGGTATAAAGCTAAGGGATCTTCAAATGTTTAAAATGTTCAAATGTTTAAAATAATGTAGATTTATATAATTTCATTTTGAAATTTGACATTTTAAACATTTGACATTTATTATGACATTTACTTTGATTTTTCTCTTCTCTATTTCTTAGCATTGTTTTCTTATAATTTAATTAATGATGCATGTTCCTGTTTAAGAAAGAAAGAACTTTTTTTCAGAGATGTAAGACTATTAGTATCAACACAAAGAACACCAAGTAACTCTTTGTGGGGGTGGGGGGTGGACAATGAGAGTTACAGTGCTGCACTTTCCAGATTCTTCATTTCTTTATTTTCTTTTTCATTCTTTTCTTTTTTTTTTTTTTTTTTGGACAGAGTCTCGCTCTGTCACCCAGGCTGGAGTGCAATGGCGTTAGCTCACTGCAACCTTTGTCTCCCAGGTTCAAGCGATTCTCCTGCCTCAGCCTCCTAAGTAGTTAGGACTACAGGCACACACCACTATGCCCAGCTGATCTTTTGTATTTTTAGTAGAGACAGGGTTTAGTAGAGATGGGGTTTTGCCATGCTGCCCAGGCTGGTCTTGAACTCCTGAGCTCAAGTGATCTGCCCACCTCGGCCTTTCACCAGATTCTTTATTTTCTAAATATCTTTAACAACTGCAGCAAAGAAGAAATGTCTCTACTGTTAAATACATAAAGCAATTGGTGTTTGTTTTAGGTTTTGTTAGAAATAGATGTAAATATCCCCACGTGATACTTTCCATTTCTTTGTAGCTTTATGGGAGGAAGTCAGGGAGTCACTAAATGAGGATGGTAATTATCTGTATCAATACTAATTAAGTAAATATTATAAATAAATATTAGTAGATGCACATTTGACATCATTATGATAAAGTAATATAATGTGACATACAAATAAATATAAGGAAGGTAAAGATTGGCTTGCAGAATCACAATGTGTCTCAATGCTTTTCTTATGCAGCTGCCTTATTTAATATACATATTGTAGAGTGATATACAATAAAGAGCAGTCATTACAAATGCACAGTGCTGAACTCCTTACACACATTCTAGGAGATTCTCTCAGAAGTGCAGAGATCATCTCTTACCTAATTCATTCTGCATCTCTTCTAGGAATTGGTCACCATAGATATTATATGCATATTTTGGCTGTAAGTGGAAGTTAATGATTTTCAGTGTGACTTTGTTAACACACTTAGGTCAAGCACTGGACATAGGATTTTCTCTTTTCTGTACTTGGGCAATTCAGGAGCTTTGCCACTAGCAAGCCTAGACGTGCACCCTAAAAGTGTAAGCAAACCAAGATAAACGTAATTGCTTACACAGGCTTGACCATATTCATTTTTATTAAAAATCAGATTTAATGTTGAATATTCTGCTTTAAACTTATACCCCTCCTTTATCCCAAAGAGTTATTAAATTGTTCAGCATTTGAATGGATTAAATTCAGTAAGAAGATATATTTTCACATGTATTAAGTAGTAAGTGTTTAAACAGTAGTTAGTAACTTTCTGATAAGTAGCACTTAAACTATACACTGAAACTATCCCATCTGAGAGGGATTTCCAGAGCCTAGGCAGGCAGAATGCCTTCTGTGTGACCAGTCATCCTCCAATCCCTATTAGGTGAGGAGACAATAGCAGGCAGGGCTCAGGCGTCTGAGAATAGCGTGTAAGCAAGAGAAGCAACATGAAGCATCTGTAGATTGAATTATTAGTCCCAGTGGTAACTTTTAGGAGAGGGTATGTTTTTTCTTTTCTTTTTTTTTTTTTTGTGTGTGTGTAAGGGTGGGATTTTTATTATTATTATTTTTTACTTTAAATTCTGGGATACATGTGCAGAACATGCAGGGTTGTTACATAGGTATACATGTACCATGATAGTTTGCTGCACTTATCAACCTGTCATTTGGGTTTTAAGCCCCTCATGCATTAGGTCACATTTGACCTAATGATCTCCCTAAGGGTGGGAAAATTTTTTGAAAGCACAGGAAATTGTTTATTTTCTTTTTTTATTTTTATTTTTATTTTTTTATTTTTATTTTTTATTATACTTTAAGTTCTAGGGTACACGTGCATAACGTGCAGGTTGACCTAATGATCTCCCTAAGGGTGGGAAAATT
>NW_012119221.1:1347728-1419438 GCF_000951035.1 Colobus angolensis palliatus | reverse complement strand
GTTCAAAATGCAGAAATCACCGGTCTTCTGTGTCCTTCGCGCTGGGAGTTGGAGACTGCAGCTGTTCCTATTCGGCCATCTTGCTCCGCCCCCCCGTTTATTTTCTTAATATTTTCAGTGATATTTTCTTTTTAAAATTTTCATTGTGTTAAAACACATAACATAAAATTTACCATTTTAATCATTTTAAGTGTACAGTTCAATGGTGTTAAGTACATTCATAATGTATAACCTTTACAACCATCCATTTCCAGAACGCTTTTCATCTTGAAAACTGAAACTCTATAGCCATTAAACAGTAAGTCCCCTTTCCCCTCCCCTCAACCCCTGCTAACCACTGTTCTATTTAGTGTTATTTTCTTTGAATAGAATTTTTTAGTAGAGAATTAGATGATTTTAAAATACTGTGTAAGATAAACAAATATTTGTCTCTTTAAGCACTTCTACAATCTCTGGGAAATAATTATGTTAATTCATAATTTCTTGACTGAAACTTCCCCATGAAGGGGCAAATGACTGTTCTCACATCATGAATAAGCTATTCTTAGAGGTTATCTAAGCAAATGGTCACAGATCCATCAGTTCTCTTTTATCAGGGCTTGACTTCACTTCAGGCAAAAACTGAAAGTTTTCAAGCTTCTCCCACAACCAGACTTCAAGGGGAACTTTTTTGTAATTAAAAAAACATAGTCAATGGATTTGCAGAATCATAGACCCATTTGCTGCTTGAGTAAGGATAAAAAATGTATATGTTGCAAATGGGAACTATGGCAAATATCAATCAACGAAATATCTTTAAAATTTAGGTCTCCTTGTTACAAATAATAATAATAATAATAATATTTTCCAAATCTCACTTATTTCAAGCAATGAAGACATAAGACAAGTATTGAGGCAGACAGTATATTATGTGCCATAAAGAGCCCAAAGATGAACCAGCTTTCAATGTGCCTTCAAGAATCTTGGACGGAAAACTGATGACCTTGGCTATATTCACTCTGTGGGGCCACCACTTCCTTGCGCATGAAATACCTTGGTGTGAATTTAAGTGAAGCATATGTTATGCTTTTTAAAAGTAAAAGTAATAATAAAAATATAAGCAGTATGTTCTCAAATAGCTTGAATTATGCAAGGGATTTCCAGAACCTAGGCAAGCAGAATGCCTTCTGTGTGACCAGCCTTCCTCCCAATCCCCATGTAGGTGAGGAGACAACAGCAGGTAGGGCTCAGGCCTCTGAGAGTAGCATGTGAGCAAGAGAAGCAACATGAGGGGTCTGTAGATTGAATTATTAGTCCTTATTATCCCCCTTTGTTCCTACTATTCATTCAAATCCTTGATATGACCTCATGGTAGTTCCCTGTTCTTTAACTTTGGACTTGGCCTAGTGACTTGCTTTGAACAATGGATTACTAGCAGACATAACGTAAGTGAAAGCTTGAAATGTGCTTGTATACTTGAACTTGACTTTTGTGTTTCTGTCTTTGACCATAAGAAAAAAAAAACTTTGCACTGGGCATGGTGGCTCACGCCTGTAATCCCAGCACTTTGGGAGGCCGAGGGGGGCAGATCACCTGAGGTCAGGAATTTGAGTCCAGCCTGGCCAACATAGTGAAACCCTTTCTCTACGAAAATAATGCAAAAGTTGGCCAGGCGTGATGGCTCACACTTGTAATCCCAGGACTTTGGGAGGCCGAGGTGGGCGGATCACCTGAGATCAGGAGTTTGAGACCAGCCTGGCCAACAGCAAAACCCCATCTCTATTAAAAATACAAAAAAATAGCCAGGCATGGTGGCCCACGCCTGTAATCTTGGCTTCTTGGGAGGCTGAGACACAAGAATCACTTGAACCTGGGAGGCGGAAGTTGCAGTGAGCGACATCACGCCACTGCACTCTACCCTGGGTGACAGGGTGGCAGACTCCATCTCAAAAAAAAAAAAAAAAATTAGCCAGGCATGGTGGCATGCGCCTGTAGTCCCAGCTACTTGGGAGGCTGAGGCAGGAAAATCACTTGAACCTGGGAGGCGGAAGTTGCAGTGAGCGACATCACGCCACTGCACTCTACCCTGGGTGACAGGGTGGCAGACTCCATCTCAAAAAAAAAAAAAAAAATTAGCCAGGCATGGTGGCATGCGCCTGTAGTCCCAGCTACTTGGGAGGCTGAGGCAGGAAAATCACTTGAACCTGGGAGGTGGAGGTTAGAGTGAGTCAAGATGGCACCATTGCACTCCAGCCTGGGCAACAGAGCAAGACTACATCTCAAAAAAAAAGAAAAAAGTAAAAGAAAAAAATGTTTTGGGTAGTTGTTGGTAGCAGGAGGAAAGGAGAGGCAGAGCAAACCTGAACCTAACCTGAAGCTTGGAGCCCAGCCCAGTCCAGTCCAGTCCAGCCTAATCCAGCCTGGATCAACCATATTGCAGTCAACCTACAGATGCATGAGCAAGAGCTAACTACTTGTTTTTAAGCCTCTCAGTTTATGACTGTTTGTCACATAGCATTATTGGGAAAATAACCAGATTGTAACCAAGCATCTCAGCTTTGGGATGCATTTTAAAACTTTTTTCTTGGGTCTTAAAATATGACCTTGAAATGTACTTTGAAACTCTGTTTCTCTCCCTTGCACCATGCATGCTTCTCTAACTATATGCTTGTTTAAAATTTCAGGGGCTAATTTTGAAACAACCCAGGCATGAAGCCCCTACAGAATCCTCCTGCTCAGGGGGAGTTGTGAACAATTAGTCCATCATCATCTGGTTGAAGTCAAGATAACACCAACCAGACCTCCAGATGGGCAATTACCCAAGACAGCCATTGGAACAAGACATACAGACCCTGCAGCCTGCACCACTCCCATGTCTCCCATACCAAGTTTCCCTTTAAAAATCCTATAGTAAGTTTTAAAACTTGAGATGGTACCTTAGAATGCTAGTTCACCATCTTCTCAGTTTGCAGGCTTTCCAGTGAAAATCTGCTTTTTCTCCCACCAAACCTCACTTCTTGTGTTAGGCTTTCAAGTGGCAAGCAGCTGAACCTGGGTTCAGTTACAAGCTAATACAAAGAGATGCTCAGAATGTGGCTGAGAGAGGATGCAGGCCAGGTGCAATATCTCATGCCTGTAACCTCAGCACTTTAGCAGGCCAAGGCAGGAGAATTGCTTGAGGCCAGGAATTCAAGATCAGCCTGGACAACATAGTGAGACCCAGTATCTAAAAAAAATTTAAAAAAAAAATTTGCCAGGTGTGGTGGAACGTGCCTATAGTGCCAGCTACCGGTGAGAGAATCGCTTGAGCTCAGGAGTTTGAGGCTGCAGTGAGCTATGATTGCAGCACTGCACTCCAGCCTGCACATTAGCAAGGCTCTGTTTCTTAAAAAAAAAAAAAAAAAAGAGAGAGAGAGAGAGAAAGAGAGGGCAGACAATTGTTGGAGTGTGCACCAGTGAAGACGTTTATGGGTATTCTCTGTGTGTGCTGATGAGGGTTTATGAAGGAGGCAGCTCTTGTCCGCTGCTTCAGAACTCAGCTGGGTGGCCTAAAATTGTAGAGCTCACTTGTACTTTGTCATCTGACTTAATTTACATCTATTATAGCACTGATTCTCCTTTAGGTGTGGTGTACAACCTCAATGCCAGTATGGGTGACCCTGTCACTCTTGGTGCCTAGGCTCTAGGAGTTTCAAACTGCTTGCAATGTTACAGCAAAAAAGGAGTAAAAGAAAAAATATATAAGGACAGAGTGTAGATAAATAAAGATATTTTGGCTTACAGAGGAATTAAACAGAAAGAGTGGGGGGAGAAAAGAAGACAGAGAATGCAAAGGGGAGAGAAAAGAAACATAAGAGGAAGTAGTGCTAATGTGATTAGGTTTTCAACAAATACCTCAAAAGTCATATTTCCTTTATAAAAATTATATGTCAAAAATTAAATACGTATATCTTGAGTGCCTCCTGTATATAATCCAAAGGTGAATGAGATACTATCTTTATTCTCTTTATAAAGACATCACTCTAATATAGGAAGTGGTCACTTTTGTTAACCACAGTCTGAACTTTTCCCCCAAGAAGCAAACACATGAACTATATAGATGGGTTTTTATTCATTGGAGAGGGCAATGCAAGACTTGGCATAGGATATATGAGATTTTTTTAAGCACATCATCATTTTCACTCCCCGCTTTGATCAAAAGTTGTTTTTACCTCTTGCCCTCTTTGTTAACTCTCAACAATATGGACAATTCTCAGCACAACTAGATACTAGATGATTTGTTTTCAGGGAATAAGATTAAACTAACTAATTTTTCCACATTTTGATGCTGTCTGTAAAATGATGGCCTTTGTATTTTAGCTCCTTCATAGGAAATAAACTGGAATAGATCTTTACTTTATTATTTTGAAAAAAAAAAAAGCCTTACAGAACAATTGCAAAGATAGTACAGAGAACTCCTACACACTCATCACCCAGCTTCCCCCACAGCTAACACATCTCACATAACCATGGTACAATGATCAAAACTGAGAAATTAACCTCAGTATAATACCACTAACTAAATTATAGACCTTATCAGATTTCGCCAGCTTCTTCACCAATATTTTTTTTCAGCTCCAGGATCCATTCTAGCAATCTACGTTGTACATCATTTTCATGTCTCCTTAAACTTCCTTCCAATCTGTTCATCAGGGTTATGGATTGAATTGTGTTTACTTACATCCAATTCATATGTGGAAGTCCTACCCTCCAGTGCCTCAGAATGTGACCTTAATTGGAGATACTATCTTTATACAGGTAATCAAGTTAAAATGATGTCAATAGAGTGGTAATCCAATACTAATCCAATATGACCGGTATCCTCATAAAAAGGGGAAATTTGTACAAAGACATGAATGAAGATGATGTGAAGACAAGGAGATGATGGCTATCTACAAGCCTGAGAGAGAGAGGCCAGGAACAGATCCTTCCCTCATAGTTCTCACAAGGAACGAGCCCTGCAGCCCCTTAATTTTGGGCTTCTGGACTCCAGAACTGTGAGACAAGAAATTTCTGTTGTTTAAGTCACTGGATTTGTGATAGGTGGTTATGGCAGCCCTAGCAAACAAATACATTCAGTTCTTCTTTGTCTTTCCTGACCTTGACACTTTTGAAGAGTGGTACCTTGTAGAATGTCCCTGAATTTGGGTATGCCTGATATTGTCTCATGGCTAAACTAGGGTTATGGATTTGGGAGGAATATCAGAGGTGATGTGCCTTTCTTAGTGCCTCATATCCAGTGGCATGCAATACAGATATGTCCCCATACTGGAATGCTATCCTTGATCTCTGGTTAAGATGATGTCTAGCAGGTGTCTACATTGCAAACTTACTATTTTTTTTCATTTTTAGTCAACAAATATGTTATGGGGGACACTTTGAGGCTATTAAAATATCCCATCTCTACCTAAACTTTTACCCACTAATTTAAGCATTAATTTGTTGGTCATGTCTGCAGCAATTACTTCCATGTTTGTTTATTTATTTATTTGTTTGTTTATTTTAGAGACAGAGTCTCACTCTGTTGCCCAGGCTGGAGTGCAGTGGTGCGATCATAGCTCACTGCACCCTTGACTTCCTGGGCTCCTGCCTCAGCCTCCTGAGTAATGGGGATTATAGGAACATGTCACTGTGCCTGGCTAATTTTTAATTTTTTTCTAGAGTCAGTGGCTTTCCATGTTGCCCAGGCTGGTCTTGAATTTCCTGGGTCTCAAGCAATCTTCCCACTGCGGCTTCCCAAAGCACTGGACAAAATTGTATATATTTATGGTGTACAACATGATATTTTGAAATACGCATATATTGAACAGTGGGTAAATCAAGCTAAATCTATTCTCTTAAGCAAATTTCAAGTAAACAATATGTAATTATTAACAGTAGTTATCATAATATATAATACCATAGATCTCTTGAACTTGTTTCACCTAACTGACATTTCGTATCCTTTGAACAGTATCTCCCTAATTCCTCTAACCCTCCCTACCCTCTCGTTGCTGGTAATCACTACTCTACTCACCTATGAAATCTGATTTTTTGGATTCCACATATAAATGAGATCATATGGTATTTGTCTTTCTGGACCTGGCTTATTTCACTTCATATAACGTCTCCCAGGGTTATCTATATTGTCACAAATGACAAGATTTTCTTCTTTTTAAAGACCACTTTTTCCCTTTTTAATAGGCTTAGATATAATTATAGATTATAGATCTGGTTATATAATTATGTAGATACTGATATAATTCACATATCATACAAATTTACCCATGTAAGGTGTACAGTTCAATGGTTTTTGGCTTGTCACATTTTTTTAAAAACTCGTGGTTATATATAACATTAAATTTGCTATTTTACCATTTTAAATGCACACACAATTCAGTGGGATTAATTACATTCACAAGGTTGTATAACCATCACCATTTTCAAAGCTGTTTCATCACCCCAAACAGAAACTGATAAGCAATAACTCTGTAACTGATATGCAATAACTCTCCAGTCTTCTGTCCTCCCAGTTCCTGTAAATCTTTAATCTACTTCTGTCTCTGAATTTGTATATTCTAGATATTTCACATAAGGAGAGTCATACAATATATATCCTGTTGTGTCTGGCTTATTTCACCTAGAATAACATGTTCAAGGTTCATCCATACTGCAGTATGTATCAGAAGTTCATTTCTTTTTGAGGCAGAATAATATTCTATTGTTTGGTTGGACCACTTTTTGTCTATTCATTCATCTTTCGATGGACACTTGAGTCGTTTCCACCTTTTGGCTGTTGTAAATAATGCCACAGTGTACACTGGTGTACAGATATCTATTCAAGTCCCTGTTTCCATTTTTTTGTGTGTATGTATACCTAGGAGTGGAATTGCTGGGTCATATATTAATTCTCTGTTTAGCTTTTTGAGAAACTGCCACTGTTTTCCATAGTGGCTGCACCATTTTACATTCCCATCAGAAATGTATGATGGTTCCAATTCTCCACACTCTTGCCAAGACTTATTCCCTCCCACCCCTGCCATTTTTAAAACAATAGTCATCCTTAGTGATATCTAAGTGGTATTGTCAGTGCTATGGTATCACTTTGCAGTTCTGATTTGCATTTTTCTCTTGACTAATGATATGAAACATCCTTTCCTGTGCTTATTGGCCATTTGTCTATCTTCTTTGTAGAAATGTCTATTCAAGCTCTTGCCTATTTTTAAATTGCATTGCTTGTCTTTTTGTTATTGAGTTGTAGAATGTATTTATATAGTTTGGATATTAAACCTTTATAAAATACATGATTTGTAAATATTTTCTCCCATTTTGTAGGTTTTTCACTTTTTTGATAATGTCCTTTGATGCAAAAAGATTTTCATTTTAATAAAGTCCAATTTATCTTTTTTTTTTGGCTCATGCTTTTGATGTCACAAAAACCCATTGCCAAATGCAAGGTCCTATAGATTTACCTCTATGTTTTGTTCTTGTTTTATGTTTTTAGTTAATTTTTGTATATGGTGTGAGGTAGGGGTCCAGCTTAATTCTTTTATATGTAGATATACAGTCATCCCAGGACAATTTGTTGAAAAGATTATTCTTTCTCTTTTGAATGGACTGGGCATCCTTGTCAAAAATCAGTTGACTATAAATGTATGAGTTTATTTCTGAACTCTCAATTTTATTTCATTGATTTATAGGTTTGTCCTTATATAGGTACCACACTGTTTTGATTACTATAGCTTTAATAATAAGTTTTGAAATCAAGAAGTGTGAGTTCTCCAACTTTGTACTTCTTTTTCTTGTACTTTTTCTTTATCTATTTGGGACCCCATGAAATTCCATATGAATTTGGAGGATCAACTTTTCCATTTCTGCAACAAAGGCTATTGGAAATTTGATAGGAATTGCATTGAATCTGCAGATCACTTTTAGTAGTATTGACATCTTGATGATATTAAGTCTTCTTATCCATGAACACAAGGTCTTTTTCCACATACTTAGGCCTTTTAGGGTTTTTCTTCACACACTTTAGGAGAATACTAATTTAGTCAAAACCGCATAGTTCCTTCCAAAGTTACCAAGGATCACATTTGCAAGAAGTCTTGAATGTTGAATGATTACATTAAAATATATTTCACTGCAATTCACAAGCATTACTTTATTTTTATTTAAATTATAATAATCACTGATGAAGGGAAAAAGAAAATTATGACAATCAGTATTTACTTGGGAAACCATTTTCATAGGTCACTGAGGAAGGAATGTGGTACACAGCTTCAGAGTGGCAAGGGACATAGGGACAAGCACACAAGATTGAAAGCATAAAAGCATATTCTCATAAGGACCAAACAATCCTTATTATTGGAAGACCAAATGGAATCATCGTTAATGTATGTAGAATCAAAGTTCACAATCTGTAAGTCCTTCTTAAGATATGCATGATTCAGCTTATTTACTGTTCGAGCAAAGGCATATTTAGAAGCACAGCTATATGCCTCCAAACTGTACACTTTCTTGAAGTGCAGATCAAAAAATGGATTGTCCTGGAAGAGAATGAGAGACATGATTTAGTTTGTAGCCAAGAAAGTAGCTAGGTTTCCTGGATTCTCTCACATTCTCTTGGATATGTTTATTGATTGTAAAGTATCAGTATCAAACATATTTCTAAAATCTACAAATGGGCTTTCCAAAGCTACTTACTTCAAAGTAATTGCTTCTAAAAATCAACAATAAGAAAGGTTATTTTTGAAGCATCTATGTTTTTTCAAGTATACAAATAAAATGTGCCTCAGACTGTGTAGTTATTAAGTCTTCTCAATGTAATGAATTGGAGAGGATGAGTAGGGAATAAATAAAGCACAGAATAAACTCACAGACTTCTGGAAAATAGAAAAGGTTTCTCTCCCTTTTTAGTAGGAGGTTGGTTCCTTGTGCTATTTCAAAGGTAGAAGGAAGAAATACACGATAGCTAGCTATTGGCATGCTATAGATCACCAATTTGCTGTCTTTGAAGTTTTACAGCAAGGAATTACTTTTGAAGGTAATAGCAAGGACCATTGAATCATTCGACTGAAACTGACAAATTTACTAAAGACTACCTCTGGGCTTTTGCTATATCTGTAGCGGAAATATTTCAAGAAAAAGTGGAAACCAAACCTGATCTAGGTCCTACATGTTAAAATAATAACTACTACTGTTAATAGCAGTAACAATGATGCCTTGCATTTATAAAGTTTACAAAATGCTTTCACATTCATTATCTGCCTAATTCCTAACTCTCCTTTAAGACAGAGATTTTGCATTATTTATCATCATGTTCTTAGTACTTATGCATGATGACTACTAATTTCTCAACAAGTATGTGTTGAACTGACCTGAAGTAGTCCTAAGACAGGAGAAGTGGAGGCAAACATTGCCCCAAATAACAAATAGGCAGAGAAGGACTAAACCAAACCAAAGTATTAATAATTCACCAGCACGTAGTATGTAACATCGTATACAAGCAACTTACATATTTGCAATTTGTTTTTTAAATAGGAAAATTCTTGCAGGAGGCAGTAAATAGAGCATGAATTTTAAAGTTAGACAACCATTTTGACTGTTCCATGGGCAAAACGCTTATTTGATCTGACTCTCATTTTTCTCCTTATTTTAAATAGTGCTGCTGTGAAATTTACATGAGAATGATCATGTAAACGAGTGTGAAGATTAATAAATGATAGTTCCTAAAGATTGTGATATTACCATTTAAAAAAGTTAAAAACAAAACATAATCATGCTTTTACTTCTGCATAGCAAAAGAAATAATCTGCAGAGCAAACAGACAACACACAGAGTGGGAGAAAATCTTTGCAATGTATACATCCCACGAAGGACTAATTTCCAGAATCTACAACGAAGTCAAACAAATCATCAAGAAAAAAACAAACAATTCCATCAAAAAGTGGGCAAAGGATATGAATAGGCAATTCTCAAAAGAAGATATGCAAATGGCCAACACACATGAAAAAATGTTCAATATCACTAATGATCAGAGGAATGCAAATAAAAACCACAATGTGATACCACCTTACTCCTGCTAGAATGACCATAATCAAAAAATCAGAAAATAATAGATGTTGGCATGGATGTCCTGGGTTTCTACCCAGATGGAAAGAAGTCATTATATGAAAAAGATACTTACATATGCATGTTTATAGCAGCACAATTTGCAATTGCAAAAATATGGAACCAGCCCAAATGCCCATCAATCAACCAGTGGATAAAGGAATAATTATATATATATAATTAACATATTATATATATATATATAGACATACCATGGAATACTACTCAGCCATAAAAGGAAAGAAATAATGTAATTTACAGCAACCTGTATGGAATTGAAGACCATTATTCTAAGAGAAGTAACTCAGGAATGGAAAACCAAACATCGTATATTCTCACTCATAAGTGGGAGCTAAGTTATGAGTATGCAAAAGCATAAGAATGGCACAATGGACTTTGGGGACTCAGGGAAAGGGTGGGAGGAGCGGTGAGGGATAAAAGACTACACACTGGGTATAGTTACACTGCTTGGGTGATGGGTGCATCAAAATCTCAGAAATCACCACTAAAGAACTTATTCATGTAACCAGATACCACCTGCTTCTCAAAAATCTATTGAAATAAAAAGAAATAAATAAAATAAAAATTAAAAAACCATAATCATGCTTAAAAAACAACGTATAAAGGTGGTGTGATTTTAAGTGCAGCACTTTTATAGTCACATTCAAAAAATTTTTTTTTCTGGCGCTCATAACTACAGCTTGAAAGACAATTCTGCCGAGGATCTCCATAAAGGGAAATCACATCCATTGCATCACCAGATACCAGTCAAGCTCCTTAGGGAGTTTTCTCTTGCAAACATTTGCTCCTCATCAGATAGAAAATACCCCTCATGTCTTTGAGACTTCCACAAGAGTAATATTTTCCTTTAGCCTAATAATTGGAGCCTGAGTATGCATGCACATAGGATACAAATCTGCCGGTCTCTGTCTCTCTCTCTTTTGATAGAATGCTAGAACTAAAAGGGATCCCAGGAATCATTTATTGATCTCCTGTTTTTAGCTGAGATTACACAGTAGTTTCCAGAGATATGAAGTCCAGGTCACACATTTAGTTATTGGAAGAGCCAGGACAAAACCCAAGCTCTCAATCAGCACAAGCTCAGTTTTTGCTACATCATCCTGTCTCCTGCTGCACCAGTCAGTCTCCAAATCCCCAGTCATTTTGATTTCTGCTTTATAAATTGACTTCAATTTCAATTTCATTGCATTTTAAAGTTGGCAACTTTTTGGCTCAAAATTGTTCTCTATAAAACTGTATCATTACTATTGATATGTAAATATAATAATATAAATTATTACATTTCTTATAAATTAAATGCAATCACGTAAATGTAAAAAATGTAATAAATGCTGATCCCCAAGGATTTGATTCCAAAAAAGAGAAATAGAAATTCCTAAAACAGTCAGACTATTTTTACTTCATCCATAGAAAATAAATATTGCAAAGAACTATTCTTTGGATATTATGGTTTTTCTTCTGGCAATTTAATATTTAAGTCCTAAAGTGATGAGAAAACCAGAAATACTCAGCTTATCTTTTGTATCTTGTTTACTATGAAAGACAATAATCTTCAAATTGGAAAGGGAAGAATCAACAATGTTGGGATGGAATTAAAGGCAATGAAAAGTGAGGAAAAAATAGACCACAGTTAGTTGGTTTGAAATGAGTCTAAATTGACAGTCCTGGTGAATAGAATCCTGGGCATTGAACAAACTTGTAAAAACCAATTATAACATCGGTAATATTTGAGAGCTGGAGAAAAAAGACAAGGAAAATGGGCCAAAGATTGGTGAGGATAGTTAATTTGTGGGGATAGTTCCTGAAACTACAGCTTAGTTAACTTGACATGCACTTCTGATCAAATTAAATGCAGTATTATAGAAATTTGACAAGTACAGAAAAATATAAAAAATAAAATCGTAGTTAAAAAATTTGTAATCTTATCACTGAGATAACTTATTAAAGTATTGGTTTGTTTTACATATACATGTATACACATATACATATACTGACATGTATTTTTTGTAAAAATATTAAGACTCATATTTCAATAACATGACAAACTAAATATGCAAAATTGACATAATATTTTAGAAAAGTTTTATATTTAGCTGATTTTTAGAAAACTTGTTAAGTGACTGAACAATTGTGTTCTGAGATATTCTTTTGGAAGCCAATTTTATAACGGTTGTATAATATTCTATCATATAAATACGTAATGATATATTTAACCATTTCCTAAGCATCAAACATTTAGGTAGAACATATTGTCAGAAAAGAGTTACATGAATATTTTGGAAACACGGCAATGAAATCCAGCATTCTTTTGCCAAGAAGTCATGTCAAACACACCAATTTTTTAAAAAAGTTTTGTAAGGTGGTAAGTCAAGGTAACAGCAGATAGTATATGTTGATTTTAGTAAACGACAAATTTTAGATATTCAGGTTAGATGAATAATTAGGGCAGAAATAAGTGCTTTTGGCTAATTCTCTACTGTATCCTCAGAGCCTAACAGTGCCTGGTATACAATAAATTCTCAATAAATTAATGAAGGAATAAATGAATATATAAATTTGTAGAGACTTTCAACAACCAATCCAAAGAAGGAAAATTAATAGATTTCTGGGTAACGTCTAGCTCTACCACTTAATAGCTATGTCACCTTGGGCAAGTCAATCTCTTTAAGTCTCATTTTCTTCATCTGTAAAATGGAATAATGTAATCTAATTCATGAGGTTTTATGATGATTATGTAAAAATATACATGAAAGGAGCTTAGCTTGGCTCCTGGCACCTCATAAAATTTACTGAATATTGGTGGTAGCAAGTAACAGTATTACTAGCAGCAGTAATGGTAACCATCAATGATTTAGAGGTACATACTTGGCCCTGCCTGCCTCATCAATTTTATTATTGACTTGGATGAAGTCCTAAATGTTGTGTTCATTAAATCTGAATCATACTATAGTGATACTAAAAACTAACGATATTAGAATATTTTAAAGGTTGGAATAATAGGCCAAATGAAGAATATGGCATTTATTAAGATTAAAAATAAATGAGCTTAAAGTTCTAATTCATTCAACAATAATACCACAAAGACTTAGTGAGTGCGTATCATCTATCAGGCTATGATAAAGGATGAAAACCATGGTCCTAATTTTTAAGGAGCTTTCCATCTAGAGGGAATACAGAGTAACCCAACAATTGCAGTTTGTAGGATTACTGTTATAATACATTTCCACCCATGCCATAATGAGTGTATGAGGGCGGAGTGTCAATAGGACTTTACTCAACGGGAAATCTGGGTAGCAGTTAAAGGTAATTGGACATTTGAAGCCTCAGGAGTCAGTACATAAGCATTGTGGATGTAGAAAGTTCAAGGGGGAAGGGTTCCCCATCAACAGCAGAGTTCAAGAACAGACTGTGAAAATCACTTGCCAGGGCTCAAGTGGAGAGATTGGAGTATCTAGTCTTTCTCGCCTTTCAACTCTAAGATTACAGGATTTCCATCCTTCTAGAGGATGAAGTGGGCTTGTTGACGGTAAAATGTGAGGATGAGGGAAGAAATCCCCTAGATTTATAGAGGAAATTGTTGTGGGGAGAAAGTGATGGTAGAAGCATCATATATTTGGAAAAATGGCATTTAAATTTTCAGGATTGACTGGTAGATTGTGTTTAACCTGTTAAGAGGCCCTTGGGAAAGATGCTTTTAAATTTAATAGGCAAAATTCCACTTGAAACTCATAAAAACAGAACCAAAAAACCAGTACATCATCCCAGTAGATTAAACCATTCCACTTACGAACAATATAATGTCATCTTAACACTTAGTACATGCCACGAATATATGAAGCAGGATATTGAACATAAAGATCTCCAGCATATTGATTCCACATCTCCTTATAAAATGTAACACTTACAGTATCTGCTTCTTTTCCATCAATCATCTGCAGATCGTTCAAAGACCACTTTTTTGTTACTTCATATTTTTCATCTAAACCTATTCTGTAGTGTTTCACCATGATTATTTTTACTTCTTCCTTTTTGGTCACTGTAGGACAGAAAAATACTTAGTTTACATAAATTCTTAGAAGCTAATAAATTATTCACGTTATACTTTTTGGTATTTATGTATCCTCTTTTAATAAAATGACCTTGAACCCGTATTATAACTGCACCTCAATTGTGAGCCCTGATGTATCTGAATCCTCACAGTATGCACCCAAATTTGCTCAACGTATTAACTTTATTTTTGCTACAGTTGTGGTTACATACTGCCACAGTAATGTCTGTTAAATAGAACATTGAGCTGTGTGCTTTGAGCTCTGAGCATTGTGGTAGAGAATAGTGTTCACCTTGGGGCAGGAAATAAGAGGCTTAGCCTTAGCATACAGCCAGTGCCAAGTGTTTATCAGAACAGGTTGGAATTTTAATTTATGACAATATAAGAAAGTGAGGTCATGGAAGTAAACAGCACTGCTTTACAGCAACACAGTGTTGAAGAGTGAGTGACCAAGCAAATACTGCAGTAACTGTGGACACTTGCCTTTAAATTCGCTCTGAGACTTACAATGTAGAAATGCTTGCATCACAGCTATTGTTAAGCTGCTTGGTATTGCTTGAGATTGTAATCCTCTCAAGTGTGTCTCTCAAATTCTAGTATTCAAAATGTGCCACTTGCACAAAAGGTTTTAGTACTATACTTTGAAAGATATGGGAATATTTTTGCTTATTTTGTGGGAACAAAATGAGGGAAATGCTTTATTTGGTTTTAAAATCATTTGGTCTTATATATACACATCAGAAGAATCAATATTTGAGCATAGAGCTCTTAAGTTGAAAATTATCAATGAGTTATTATAATAAAGGAGTATTTACTGAGTATTTGCTACTCACATGATAGAACTGTAATAGATGCCACAGGGGATACAAGTAAAAGACATGGTTCCTGCCCTCTAAAAATTTATGGTTTCACTGGGGAGACAAGGCTAACACACATGTGACATACAATAGCATATTATAAAGAGGTGGCAGGTGGGGATTGAATGCCTAGGATTTCCCTTCAAGATGAGTAATGTCACTTAGAGAGTTGCAAGCTGGTTCTGTCTTCTAAGAGTGACTCTGGAATTTTTTCTCGGGGGGTGGAAAAGATGCTCTCTTGGTTCTGGAAAACATCACTTTGACATGCTCTCCTAGCTCTGTAGACATGAAACAATACACCACAGTATAATCGTAGTGAAAGATAAGTAATGTGGAGCAGACCAAATGTTCAATGAGTTCTGAGAAGGGAAAGGATTGGAGTAGTTAAGGCAGGAATTACAAATGAAATAGAATTTGAGATGAGGCTTAAATTTTGAAAAGACAAGGGTCGTACTGCAGACATTTCTAGGTGAAGGACAGCATGTGGAAATGCATCAGCAACAGAAGTTAATGTCACCAGGTAGAATTAAAGAAAGTGGACTGCATGGGTTGGTTGATGTTAAGATTTGTGGGCAATAAGGATTCACTAGGTACAGAAGGTTGTGAAAATGTTTTGAAAGACTCTGGATTTGAAATGCAACAGAAAGCACTTTGGACCTGTGTCTGAATTCTCTTTTCTGGATGGAGTGATATGAGGCTGACCTATTATAGTAAGGGCTCTAGCAAAGGGAGCATCCATTGCCTGAAGGTACCAGTGATACTGAAATCAAGGCAGCCAGTTGAGTTGAGAGTTGGTGATGGAGCTCAGTCCTCAGGAGAAGGAGTGGGAGCCGTCTGACAAATCTCAGAAGAAGGCACTGTGTTGGGTGGCTAGTGAAAGCTCATGTAGCAATACCTGTTCGTTAAGTCTCCCTCCTTCTGTAGCAAAAGGCTAATAAAATGGTGCCCTATTAAGGAAGAATTTTTTCTGGCAGCAGTGATGTACAGGATACCTGGGAGAAGAAATGAAAGAGGAACTGGAGGACCCTGGAAAATGCAGTGCAGCTTAGTGAGTTCTGGCACTAGACATTCTGGAGTTAAATCACGACACCACCTCTGAATAGCATGGTCTGAGTAAATGATTTAATCTCTAAAGAGTTTAAACCTCAGTTTTCTTACGTTGCGAAACAGACATCAGAATGATACAAATTCATAGGGTATAAAGATTAAAGTAGACAAAATATATAAAGAACTTAAGATAGTGACTGGTTTACAGTAACTGTTAAAAATGTTTTGTTTTGTTTAAGAGGCTGTTGTAGTAACCTGGGCATGGGATGTGGGTCATGGATATAGAAGTGGAAAATCCAAGTAAGATTTTAAATAACACTGGATGGAAATAACACTGGATGAAAACCAAACACTGGACACAAACCCAAATAGGAAAGTAGAGAGGGTGAGTTGGTTGGGTGGAAAAATGAGTTTTGTTTTTGACACACAGATGAAGTAGCCACAAATTATCTCAAAAGAGAATGAGATGGAAGTTTTGTAGTTTAGGAGTGGAGATACAGACTTGGGTTTTTTTGTGTGTGGAAAGGTTTCCAAGGGCAGTTTTTTTTGTTGTTGTTTGTTTGTTTTTCATTTTGAGAGAGAGTCTTACTCTGTTACCCAAGCTGGAGTATAGTGGCATGATAATGGCTCACTGCAGCCTCAGCCTCCTGGGTTCAAGCATACTTCCACCTCAGCCTCCTGAGTAGCTGGGACTACAGGAATGCGCCACTATGCCTGGCTAATTTTTTATCTTTTTTTGTAGAGATGGGTCTCACTGTATAGTGACAGTGATAGTGGTCTCAAACTCCTGGCCTCAAGCTATGCTCCTGCCTCAGCCTCTCAAAGTGTTGGGATTATAGGTGAGAGTCACCACGCCTTGCCCCCAAACCAAATTTGTAGAGAAAAGAGCAGAGGAAAGAGGTGAGAGAAAGTGAGAAGAAGAATAGATGCCAAGAAAGACGTCTGAGAGACAGACCCAGCTGTGTAATGCTATGGGAATCAAGAGAATAGTGAAGTTTAAAGGTTTGGAGACTATCCCATGAAGTCCCTTTACTAGGTAAGGCAGAGTTCAGCCCTAGCACTGAATCTGACTTGGAAGAAGATCATGAATTTCCTCCATAAGGGCAGTTTCTCTAGAATGCTTAGGGCAGAAGACAACTTGCAGAGGACTCCCTCATGCACCAACACTATGTGAGTGAACATTGTGCGCCAGCCTCAAGGTTAGGTAGGATTTACAAAGATAATAGGAATGAAGACTAAAGGCTATGATTGAGATCACATATTCCAGGAGTTTGGAAAAGGAGGGATTGTATATTTTGGAGGCAGAGGAAGTGACTAAGGCACACCTTCGGGAGAGGACCTCAAGCAGAATATCTTAGCTTGGGGTCAATGAGCTAGTTTAGAGTCTGTGATCCCCCTGACAGTGTGCCAAAGTTGGTGGGCTTCTGTCCATCTATCCTTCTCTAGCACTAAAAAGGTTCCATCTCCAGTGGTGTAGATGCTAGCCTTGGGAAGACGAAAGGATTAAAAGTAAAGCTATTAGGCAGAGGTGGTGAAGTGGAGGCACACTTGAATCTGTCATGCTTACTAAGGACAAGATCTTGGAGACATTCTCCTCCACCAGGAGGCAGTTGTATGCCCCAAAAGAAGCTGTACCCCATAACCAGAGGACTATGTTCTTGCTCCAGCTAGCTGTCTCACATGCTGCTTAGCGGGTGGGAGAGAATGGGGTTGGGGAGGTATGGAAAATGTATTTTCACTGAGCAAATTCCACTGCCTCGTCTACGTGTTATGATAAGCATGTTATGGTCATCTGTAGGCCACTCATTCATCTCATTAAATTGATAAATATTAGAGTGCCCTTTTTATACCAAGCACTGTGTTAGGAATTGAAAACATTAATTCTCATAAGGCATCATTCCTGCTGTCGCTGAGATTGTAGGGAGTGGGGTCTTCAGAAAGAAACCCTGTGCTCACAGTTCTGCAAAGAAGAAATAGACAGAGTAATTAAGGAACGTGGAGGAAGGATGTCTTCATCCAAGTGGGGGTCCGGGAGAGCTTCCTGAGAGAGGTAACCTGAGTTGTAAAGGGCAGTAGAAGTTAGCAGAATGCAGATGCAGTAAAGGTAGTTCTAGAAAAGCATTCACACAAACGCATGACATACTTGACCCTTTTAAGTCATTAAAAGCATCTGGTACTGCTGGCCTGAGGTTTGAGGGTGGACAGGTGGCAGGGAACAAGTTAGGCAAGACTAGTCCCTGAGGGGTCTAGAATACCAGGCTGAGAAGATCAAAGGTTATTCTGAAAGCCATGCATTTATCTGTGTAAGAGAGAGAAGTTGTCACTGAAGGATTTAAAGTGAATGGACAGACTGAGCTTTTAAGTTTCAGAAATTTCTTTTGGGATCTTCCATAAAGGATAGGTTGGAGGTGGGGAATGGAGAGGAGACGTGAAGAAGGTGAGTCCTATGAGTCATCACATTTTCTTATATTAATGGTCAATGTCCCATTAACACCAAACTAAGAAAACAAAAAAGCATTCTTTAAAAGTTAACCTTTTGACAAAACAGCTTCCTTTGTAGCTAAGGAGGCTCCAAGAATTGTCTTTAGCCACAAGCCAAAGAAGTCTACTCAGCCTGGAGTCAACCCAATCCCTAATTTCCACGCTTGAGCTTTGCTGCCAGCTAAAATTAAATGGCCATATCCACATTAATGCAGTGGCAAAGTGGAAACCTATCACATTGTCTTAAAACAGAAATGTGTTTATATAATCAAAATGTTAGAGAATTGTTTTCAGTTACATCAGAGTTTCTGTTATTGAATTATGATTTAGTGAATAATATCTACAGAGTAAGGGAACTTCAGAGTTAATCTGTTCTAGTTTTAATTTTAATCAGCATTTTCAGAATTATAATTTTAACTTCATGCCAATCACTTTATTTTCACTTTACATTTTAAAATAAACTTTGTCATTAATAAATGCCTCTGTTACCATGATAAAATAGTCACTATTATTCATGAGGCTAAATGGAAGGAACATTGCCCGATTGATCCAATATAATTTGGCAGAATAGAAGAAAACAGTAGCTCACAAGTAAGTTGCACAGAATGCTTTAAAGAAACAACTCTTCTTTTATGTTGTATTGTTATACAATTGTTTTCATCATTTAAGTTAAATGATGGAGAGAAATTGCTACGAGATATTGCAGAAAAGCAGCAATAGTGAAATGTTATATATGGTGCTGTCTGGGGTCACTGAGAAGGCTATCATTGCTTTCATCAAAAGAGTAATTTTCTTTCTTTCTTTCTTTTTTGTTTTTTGAGATGGAGTTTCACACTTGTTGCCCAGGCTGGAGTGAAACAGCATGATCTCGACTCATGGCAACCTCCACCTCCTGGGTTCAAGCGATTCTCCTGCCTCAGCCTCCTGAGTAGCTGGGATTACAGGCACCCACCACCACACCCAGCTAATTTTTGTATTTTTAGTAGAGACAGAGTTTCACCATGTTGGCCAGGCTGGCCTCAAACTCCTGACCTCAGGTGATCCAGATGCCCACCTTGGCCTCCCAAAGTGCTGGGATTAGAAGTGTGAGCCACCAAGCCTGGCCAAAAGAGTAGTTTTCATGTAGCATTTTTCTTTAGAAATATTTTTTAAAATCAAATTTTGTGCTACACTGAGTGTCTTTAAAATGAAAAAGATGGGCTATAAGCAAGTAAGGACATGAGTTGCTGATGTTTTTACAGAATGGGAGATAGAATGAAAGAGAAGGAAAGTGATTTTGTGGGAATAGAAGCACCAAGAGAAAAGGGACATCCAATGAGGCATATGCAAGGTTTGGCTTTATGAGCTCCAATCTAGCATTACTCAATGCCCCTATTAAAAGTAATATTGCATAGTAATTTGGCACAAGTGGACCTGCATTTAAAGCCTCCATTAGTCACTTATCAGCTGATTATCTTGGGCAAGTTATTTAGCTACTGTGTACTTCAATTTTATCATGCATAGATGTGGCAAATAGGATAAAATATGTGAAGGACTTACCATAGTGCCTGGCAAATGTGTTAAGAAAAGCATCTCCTCTTACTGGTTAGAAGCAATGTGGTAAAGTGGAAAAAAACTTGGGTTTTAGATTTAGATTTATGACCTGTGGGCCTTGGACTGTGTATTTAACTTCTTGTGACCTATGGTTTCCTCATCTGTAAAACAGGAATTTTGTCTATCACATAAGGTGGTTGTGAGGATTAATATAAATGGTACTAAATGGACGTGTGCCTGGCACTCAGCAGGCATTCCTTACATGATAGGCTATCCCTTTTATTGCATCATCAATAATGCCATGCTAATAATGAAACATTTTAAATATTTCTCCCCTTCAAAGCTCTGAAATCAAGTTCCTATTCACTCTACAAATGAGGCAAATGGCTTGGAGTTTAGATCTCCAAGGTAATAGATTAGCCACATTTAGATCTTTCCATATTTAGATCTCCAAGGTAATAGATTAGCCACTGGGAGAATCTGTCTCATAAGTTACTAACTTATGATGGTGATGTGAGTTGTTCATTTTAGAGATAATGATACTATCCCCACTCTAAAATCCAAGCCACTGGCCCTTTTAGAACCAAACACTAACTCACAATAAATGCAAGGTAACAAAAGGACCCAAATGGGAGCTTAATCATTTCCATACTGTAACCTTCACCTATAATTACCCTGATTTGGAGAGTCAGAATATTTTATTTAAATTCCTCCCCAGGGCTGGGTGCAGTGGCTCATGCTTGTAATCCCAGCACTTTGGGAGGCTGAAGCAGGATGGCTTGAGGCCAGGAGTTCGAGACCAGCCTGGGCAATATAGTGAGACCCTGTCTCTACAAAAAAGATTAATAAATTAGCCAGGCATAGTAGCACGTGACTATAGTCCCAGCTACTCAGCAGGCTGAGGTGGGAGAATCACCTAAGCCCTGGAGGTTGAGGCTGCAGTGAGCCAAGATAAGGTCACTGCACTCCAGCCTCGGTGTCAAAGTGAGACCCTGTCTCAAAAAAACAAAATAAATTAAATTAAATTAAAATAAATTCCTCCATAGAGACATTTAGTGATATTCCACAAATGCATTTTGTGTTTGTGTGTGTGTGTATGTGTGTGTGTGTGAGAGAGAGAAAGAGAGAGAGATCTGAACAAAATATATATAGAGAGAGTCTTGAACAAGAATAATAAAGTGTTTTTTTAATACCTTTAGAAGACAAAGAGCAAGAATTTTAAAGTATAAAACCTACTTTAATATTCAAGGCCTGTTCCCCATTTGACAATTCTGATTGTAACTAATTGTTACAATGAGTAACAATTAGTAAGTTTTGTGAATTTTATGATACATGTATTTTATTTTTTAATAAAATGTATCTCTTGGAAATCAATCCTACATTTCTTCTTTTCATAATTTTTTAACATAGAGGATAATAAACACTGTCAAATTAGAGTTTCTTCCAGTGTGGTCTCTTTTTGAGCACAAGATTTCTGTCTTGTCACAGAACCAAATCTATTCATATTTATTAAAGGAAGTATTATAGGTCATGAAAGGGAAGATATTAAATTATTATGTAGCAAAACAACCTTGACAGGAAAATCGCTTGAACCCAGGAGGTGGAGACTGCAGTGAGCCGAGATCGCGCCACTGCACTCCAGCCTGGGCGACAGAGCAAGACTCTGTCTCAAAAAACAAAACAAAACAAAAAAACAGCCTTGAGTAAACCTGCAACTTGAAAAATAAAAAAGAACATAAATATAAACTATGTTTGGCTCTATAATCAGAACATATGTATAGCTGTTTGGATATATTTTGGCCTGCATAATTGTTATTCTACTACTGCTAATAACATCGTTAATTATACCAAAACTTTTTAAAGCCTTAGTCCATGTTTAATTTTCAAAACACTAGGTATCAGGATAATTTGTTCTCAGTTCACAACTGAAAAATTAAACTAACCTCTTCCAGACAATACTATTACCTCCTGAAATGACAACTTAAAGAAAGAAATTCTTTAGATTGTGCTCTGTTGTTAAGATGTTGGGAATTCACAAATATAGCAGGAGTGGTACCAGATGAAGTCTTTAAAATTGTTTTTAGCAACCTCCTTTTCTCGTTAACTTGTTCTTATTTAACAATCTTATTGTTAACATTCTTATTGTAAATGATTTGACAAAATTATTAAATTTTTTGGTTCACAGAGAAGTTCTGGTACGGCTTAAAAAACAATATGTATAGAGAATTTATGCATATTATTTTTATAATTCTAGCAAATGTCATTTATTTTCAGATTAATATCTATGAATGGAAGATATTTTTCTAGAGGTATGAGAATACTCAAAAATAATCAACATCTGAATATACATACAATTTTAAATTAATATAAAATATATTAATTTTTCATTTTATATTAAATACATACACGTGTTTACTATTTTGTTTTTACTATAAGTATGTATTTATAGTATATACATATATAAACATATATTTCAGCATATTTTTAATGGCAAATTATTTTTTCTGTATATCTGAAAATTATAACCTTAATTTAATTTTATTTATTTAGAATATAATGTATCACATTTGGCTTTATCCTAGTAAGAATTTAACAGGGGAGCACTGTGGGCAGATGTAAGTGTTTTTATTTCCGTTTCAGAGATGTCACTACTGAGGCCAGAGAGCCTAATTATCTTGCCCTAAATTTCACAACTGGTGGGTGGCAAAGCAGCACCAGGTTTCACACCAAGTTTGCCTGATTCCAAGTGTCTGAAGGTCTGTTCCACTATGCCCTGTTACTTTCCATCCAGTTTTGGCTAATGCTTTAATATGCTGTGTCAAGTCCTTCGGCGTTTCTTTAATTCACGTGCACTCTCTTCATTGCACATGTGGCTTATCCCTTTCTAGTGCCAGCACGTAACAGAGCTCCTTCCTCCTTTATAAGAAGATGCTGCTTTTAACTTCCAGTGATAATGTTCTAGCTAGGGGAAGCTAGTCCCAGGGAGAAACGACCATGCAAACCCTAAGGTGGGAGTGGGCTGAGGTCCCAGGAAATCCCCCATGTACATCCTAGCAAACCAGAAAGGGAAATTTGAGTTTTTGACATCTAATTTTAATATCAACCAGGTAAACATCAAGATTTAACGGTAAGTCACAATCCTTTGACTGCGAGAGCCCTGCAAAAGGGACTCTGGTCAGATAAATAGAAAGCTTAACGATATTTAAACATATTTTCATTAATTGAAAAAATACATGATGGAATTTGACTACACTGGACTCATGAGTCTCACAAATTTAGAAGTACTAGATTGTAGGGAATGAAGATGAAATCATAATATGACTCTACTCCATGAAGGTGGCATCGTTCAAAGTATGGAGTTTCGTGTCTCAACAATTGTGATGTGATCTGTTGGATTCATTACCAATGGAAATTGTCTGAGTCAAGCGTGGTCAAAGCCAAGACTATTCAAGCAACACGCTGACTTATTTTAAATTACTGTTCCAGCAAGATGTATTTTTAATTGCCATAAAAAGGTGTTACATTTAGAGAAAGTGCTCTCAAATTGATGGATGTGATGTAGAAGAGAGTCGTGAAGTTAGTGAACTGATAAGGCTTATAAAGTTAACTTGTATCTAGAATAGCACAATATGGTCTTCTTTTCTTCATCTCTGAGAAGATCTTGTTTTTTCCTTGCTTCTTACATGACAGAATTATTGAATTATTTCCAAACATTTAAATCTAGGAGACTTTTTTTCATGTCAGATAGAACAAGTCTAGTTAATTACATAATTTGGAGGGAAAAACTAAGATGTATTTGGTAAGTTAGATATATAAGTTATTGTGATTATTTAATTTTTCATGTTTTTCTTTAAAAATATGTGTATACTAATGTTACCAGTGAGAAATCAACTTTATAAAGTGGAAATTACAACAAGTATAAAATTATTACATTTTAATGTTGGAATAAGCATCTTCTCTAATATATTCAGTAAAAGTATTTCAAGATACAGTGATGTGATGGCTAGGATACAGTATAGTTTCTTAAATTGTTTTAAATTGACTTTTTAAAATGTTTAATTTCTTTTTCCTGGGTCAATTAATTTTTTTATGTCACCAGAATACCCTCTATACTTTGTAGTTATATAGCAAAATATGCTAAAGTGTCAGATAAATATTTCTAATGCTATTATTGGGTAAATATTACTATATTTATTAGAAATGACAGAATTTAAAAAAATTCTTGGCACTTTCTTTAAAGACATTCTATTTCCCTTACAGCACTCCCTCCTGGCAACTTTGTAAAGGCCTTCTAAGTCAATTATCAGAAAGGGAATTATAAGAAGTTGTTTTCTGAAAATGGGTGTGTGCCTTAGACAGGCAAGTCCACAATGAACATAAAGTTTCTAAGCTCTTTTCTCCTAAGCCCCTGAAAAGCATTAAAAGGCATGGACAAAGAAAAGGGAGTGCTGTATATTCTGTTCAATAGTGGCCTGAGCATTCCTGTCTAAATTCAGCACAGAAATCACAGTTTAGGCAAATCATAATTAAGTGCAAAATCCTTTTCCTAGCTTTGGACAATTTTCATGAATTTTAGAAACATGAGGGTAAAATCTTTATTTTAGTTAAATAGTTTGGAGAACATGCTCTAATCCTTAAAGTTCCATTTTCATAAACTAGTTTCACCATTAAGGTATTGTTTTTGTGAGCACACTTCCTATAAGATAAAGAAGTTTTAAAATATAATTTCTTTCTTCAAATAAACCACCAGGAAGTCTAAAGCCCTCAGAAGAAAATCTAAGGCTTTGTTTTTTTCCTAAGATGAAAAGGGATAATGCCGGTTTTCCAGACTGGTTGCAAATGGTGCTGTATAACTCTATTCTCTAATGTATTTAAAAGTATATGGACAGCTCTCTGTTGCATTTTTAAAAATGAGCTCTTACACGATAAAATTCCATGCCATGCAAATGAATTAAACAAACGATTGGAGACAAAATAATCAAATCAGGAGAAGTATATATCAGTTTCATTTCTCCACAATTAACCAAAATGTTCTAATACAATGTTTTGTTCTTTCATTTTTAACACTTTAAAAAAATTCTGTAGAACCCAAATTCTTAAACCTGGCATAGTTAAGTTCTTATCAGAAGAAGGTGCACGTGCTGTATAGGAAAATAAATACCAAAAAAAATTCCCTCTATCATCCAAGCATCTTTGAGTGACTTGCTTTTTGAAATAATAACAGAAGGAACAGATTACCTGACACACAGAGGTAATACCTGTCCTGGACGGAGAACTCTATTTCAATAAACTCGTACAGATTCTGCGAGAGTGGCTTAAACAGTTTCTTCTCCAAGTCCTCCTTTACCAATGATGACATTTCCTCCAGTTGCACTTGGCCTGATGTCTTGGCTCAAGCTCACTCTTTCCTCTCCTTTTGCTCCCTAGATTTCTCGTTTGGGTTTGCAGCTCCTTGGTGAGTCCTGCCCACCTTCCAGCCCTCCCTCTCTTAACTTCTCATTCCTAGCCAGAGCCCAGATTCCCGAGAGCACTCAGCGCGGTCAGACCCCTCACTGCGGTATCTGCCCAGTGGCAGCAGCGGCGGCGGCAGCCAAAGTACAGCAGCCTCACTAGCCCCACCGTCAGTCTTCCGCGACCAGCCTCCAGCAGGCTGCTCTCTGAACTCTTCCGTGGCTTGCTGGTGGGGAAACATATTTATGACCACCGACTGATACTCACAGATCTACTTGTGGAGTCCCCTGGCTATTCCAGTCTTGGTAGCCTTTTCCCCTTTCACAACACTATGCAAGACCACGATTTCAGCTTGATGCCATTATATAAATCAACTGTCTGGCTCTATTGATTGGGATCATCTTCCATTAAGAACTTTGCTATCATCGGCAAGAGAAAAGACATTTGTGCTTGCTCCTAACACTTCCAACAAGTCTCTTTCCCTCCCTTCCTTCCCCTCCTGATCTTTGCTTCCATGACAGTCTGCACCAATTCCTGGGTCTAAATTATTTTTAAAACGGAAATTTTTCATGGGTTCACTTTAATACTATTTATGCCTCCGCTCACAAAAATGTGTTAGCCACCTACTAGGGTAAAACATTGTATTTTTCTTAGAAGGGTGAATTTCTTAGCCTCAAGGAACTTCTAATCTAATAGAAATGAGTACACCAAACAGTTATCATAAATGTGTAAGAGTGATAAAGGCACAAAGAAGAAGGAAACACAGAATAGAAAAGACACTTATACCTGACAGGTATTGGAGAAAGGGCTATGGGAGAAGATCTGGAGCTTGAAGAATGAGAGAAAAGTGGAGAGGTGGAGGAGGAGGAGCATGTGTCAGTTCAGAGAGTCAAAGTCCTGCATCAAAAAAGCATGAGGGCTGTGCTGTGGCTTGAATGGGTCCCCTCTAAAACTCAGGTGTTGTCAATGTGACAGTATTGAGAGGTGGGGCCCTTAAAAAAAGTGAGTAGGCCATGAGGGCTACTCCATCCTGAATGGGACTAAGGCCCTTATAAAAGAGGCTTCACACAGGTTTGGCTGGCTTACGCTTCTGCATTCTGCTATGTGAAGACACAACATTCTTCCCATCTGGAGGAGGCAGCCCTCACCGGACAGCTGAACTTGCCAGTGCATTGATCTTGAACTTGCCAGCCGGGAGAACTGTAAGAAATACATTTCTGTTTCTTATGAATGACCCAGTCTGTGGTATTTTGTAAAAGCGGCACAGAAGGACTAAGACAGGATATTTGGGAGGACAGGAAATAGCCCAGCTTTCCTGAGTTGTACGGTATGTGAAGGTAAAAGATTAGCCTGCAAAGAGAGATTAGGGCCAGATCATGAAGGGCCTTAAATACCAGCTAAGCCTTTGGACTTTATTCTATAAAAGTAGAGGGCCAATTAAGGTTATTGACATTCATTCTTTCATTCATTTATTCATTCAACAGAAATTTATTAAGAATCGACTATGTACCAGGCTCTGTTCTAAGAACTGGTGATATGGCAATGAAAAGATAGGCCAATTCCTTGCTCTATGGAGCTCAATGCAGTAGATAGAAAACAAAGAAATAAAGCAGTAGTATATCCAGGGTGCACTCAGCTGCAAGTAACAGAATATATGACATAAAGATATAAATAATCTCATGTAATAGAAGGTTTGCACGTAGGTAGTCCCAAGAGTTAGCTCAGAGCTCATAGATAAGGATCCCAAATGCTTCCCATTCTTCCGATCTACCTTCCTCAGATGTTGGCTTTTTTGTCCTGAGGCTGTGTGGTTCAGATCCAAAGACAGAAAGTAGGAGAGGTGGCTCTTTTTTGTTTCTTTTCATGAGGAAGCAAAATCTTTTTCAAAAGCCATCACGCACACTTTCCTTTACATCTCAGTGGCCATAAATGGATCGCATGACATCCCTAGGAAAGCTAGTATAGTCCTATGCTGCATAACAAGATTTGAGTCAACAGTAGACTACATACAGGATGGTGATCCCATCATCTCAAATGAAGCTGAAAAATTCCTATGATCCAGTGATGTCATAGACCCCACGATGTCAACTCAATACCTTTTCTATGTTTAGATATGTTTAGCTACACAGATACTAAGCCTGTGTTACAACTGCCCACACTATTCACTACGGTACATGCTGCACAGGTTTGTAGCAGCCTATAGGCCACAGGCTATACCATATAGCCCACCTAGGTGTGTAGTAGACTATGCCATCTAGGTTTGTGTAGTACTCTCTATTATGTGGGCACAGTGATAAAATTGCCTAATGGTACATTTCTCAGAAGATAAACCCATCATTAAGTGATGCATAATGGTATTTGTCTTTTTTGACTGCTATCATGGGAGGTGGGATTTTCTAACAAAGAAGAAAGGGATGGGAATGGCTATGAGCGGATAACTAACAGTGTCTACCATGGCTGCTCTAAAGAAAAACTATGACATGCCTGTAGCTAGGCTGAATTGTGAAGTACTGGGTGAGACATTTGCCTTTCTGAGCCTCGATTTCCTCATCTGAAAAATGTTCTCTAGGATCTTTCCCAACCTTTAATATCCTCCTATTTTGTCTGTGATTCTGAGAATCTATGAAAACAATTTGAGCAAGATGATCAAAGGACTAGTGTATTAGTCCATTCTCACCTTGCTATAAAGAAATACCTGAGACTGGGTAATTTATAAAGAAAAGAGGTTTAATCAACTCACAGTTACACAGGCTGTACAGGAAGCTTGGTTGGAGAGGCCTCAGGAAACTTACAATCATAGCAGAAAGCAAAGAGGAAGGATCCACAGTCTTACATGACCGGAGCAGGAGGAAGAGAGAGAAGGAGGAAGTACAATACACTTTTAAACAATCAGATCTCATGAGAACTCACTATCGTGAGAACAGCAAGAGTGAAATCCGCCCCCATGATCCAATCGCTTCCCACCAGGTCCCTCCTCCTTCATTAGGGATTACAATTCAACATGTGATTTGGGTCAGAACACAAATCTAAACCATATCAACTAGTACTATGTTTGGATATGGAAATGGAGAAAGGAGGATGAATATAAGATACATCTGATAATAAAATCAGTAAGCAGTAGCACAAAGTTGAATGTGCAAGATGGAAAGTGAAGTCAATATGACACAACTGCTTTCTACTACCACCTAGGGAATGAGTAAATGGCCTCCCATCATGGGAGATAGGTTTTTGAGGAGAAATTATTTTTCAGATTTTACACTTAAAAAAGTATTTCCAGCCTGGCGCAGTGGCTAACGCCTGTAATCCCAGCACTTTGGGAGGCTGAGGTGGGCAGATCATGAGGTCAGGAGATCGAGGCCATCCTGGCTAACACAGTGAAACCCCGTCTCCACTAAAAATACAAAAAATTAGCTGGGTGTGGTGGCACGTGCCTGCAGTCCCAGCTACTTGGGAGGCTGAGGCAGGAGAATCGCTTGAACTTGGGAGATGGAGGTCGCAGTGAGCTGAGATCGGACCATTGCACTCCAGCGTGGGCAACAGAGAAACAAACAAACAAAAAAGGTGTGTCTTATATGTTTTCATCTTCATATGGAGAAAAAAAATCATATGACTCAGCAACTCATCAACAATATTGTTATTGAAATTGTAATTAGATAATTATTTTCATGATTCTTTGTATCATGTTTTGTTTCCTGCTAGACTATAAGTTTTATGAGGGCAGAAACCATGCTTTTTCTCTTACCACATATCCAAGATATGTGGGCTGTAGTGTCTTACATATAATGGGCATTCTTGTGTTCATTTATTAATTTATTTGTAAATGTTTACTAAAGAACAAATAAGTAAATAAAAAAATCTTGTAATGAATTTTTAGGAATTCTTTGCCTAGCCAATTTTATAGTGCTATATCCTTACAGATGGAGGGAAAATGGTCTTTAGTTGTGAGTCTCAGATGCATTTCTGGAGAAACTACTGCAACTTTCTCTTTAAGTTCTTAAGAAAAGAATGTGTATGTATTCCAGTATTGTCTTAAGTAACACTGAAATCAGAAGTTCAGGAACTGACCTAGTGACTTTGTTGTTCCAAGATGAAATGTGTGCTATCAAATAAGTGTGTTCAGAAACTATATGCCATTGGTTTGAATATTCTTATATCGATTTGTTTGACAGTTGTATTAGTACATTTTCACAGTGCTATAAAGAACTATCTGAGACAGGGTAATTTACAAAGAAGAGAGGTTTAATTGACTCACAGTTCTCTGTGGCTGGGGAGGCCCCACAAAACTTACAATCACGGTGAAAGGCAAAGGGGAAGCAAGGCACGTCTTACATGGTGAGAGAAAGAGAGAGAGAGAGAGAGAGCGCAACAAGTGGGAGGTGCTACACACTTTTAAACAATCAGGTATCTTGAGAACTCTATCATGATACAGCACTAGGGAGAGAGTACTAAATCATTAGAAACCACCCCCATGATCCAATCACCTCCCACCAGGCCCCACTTTCAACACATGGGGATTACAACTTTACATGAGATTTGGTGGAGGCACAGACCCAAACCATAAGAGTCAAAGGGAAAAGTAAAAGAGTCATGTTAAAATGCTAATAAATGTCTTTCTTAAGGTTCTAAATAATTCTACAATCTATCGAAACATTACCTAAGTTAAATAATTCAAAGGATTCAACTTTAAAAGGAGTATGAAAGACAATTCACCAAAAGTGAAAATAAGGAAAATTTTTAGAGACCTTGATTTCTTCGTTAATTAGGAGGAATACAACATCAGATCTTTGAAAACTAACCTCAAAACAAGAGGTTATTGAAAAGTGACAAATATATTCAAAAAATGTTCAGTAAGATATTTAATAGAGCTATTAAAATATTTTTTCCTCACAGCTAAAGATTATTCTAGTCTATAAATTTATTTTCTGAAATTCATAGAATTGTCAGTGGTGATAAAGAGGAAACGGTGGCAAAATGGTATGTTTCTGGAAAGACTCATTTTAAGAACCCCAATGTCCCCCAAGTGTATTTCCTATAAGAAAGGACTTTTTAATACCTATTGTTGCACTAGTGAGGCTCAGCTAGTTCGCCATCTGATTAAGTGATGAAGCATGGCTGGGGAGGCCTCAGTTTATATGGATATAGCCCTGATGGTATAGAGGAAGGTTAGTTACTTAGAAGAAAAAACCTCCTTGCATATAAGATCTATAGATTAAACTTGAAGTTAGTTGAGAAACTGAAGCCTGGGTTCTAAAATATCCACAATTAAAGGAGTCAACTATCATTTCTAAGTCTAAAATTAGTCCAGACCTATTTTATCCTTAATTTTGTTTTCAGAGATAAAGAATAATTTTTCTTTTAATTTTCAGTTTTGGAATCTTGCATTAATCATTTCCCAAACTAGTCTTTAAAATTTTCACATTTTTTGCAACTACAGAATTATTTATTTGCTTAAGAAATCTGGAAGTCCCCTACCTGTACATAAGTAATAGGATCATCATGTGAGCAAATGATAATAGGAATCCCCTTTGCACATTCACAAAGTACTCGAATGATACGTTCGTACAGAGTTCATAGCTAAGGTAGTTAATTGCTCTTCTGGAATTACAGAGTTGGCCTTGTTGGGAGTTTGCTAAACCAAAGTCTTCTCAGCACTGCTCTTCGGGTGCATAAGTACGTAGTAGAAAACACTATGCAAATAAGGGCTGGGCCCCAACTTCCGTGTCTTCTTTTAGACCCACATTCCAAAGCCTTTTTGGCTTAGGCGGTTATGTGTGGCCTCACATCACTAAGTCCTTGAGTGACCTCTAGGACAGGAGGAGAAATACTATTTACCAGCACTAATCAATGACAGGCTGTGTGTGCTGGCCTCTGAAGTATACATTGTTCCATTTAATCTTCCAACAAAGCTAAGAGGTAGATATCGTCGTCCTCATTTTATCTATGAGAAAACAGAGTTTTCTTTTTAAATTATTATTACTATTATTTTATTTCAGTAGGTTTTTGAGGAACAGGTGGTGTTTGGTTACATGAATAAGTTCTTTGGTGATGATGTTTGAAATTTTGATGCACCCATCACCTGAGCAGTATACACTATACTGTACCCAATGTGTAGTCTTTCATCCCTCACTCCCCTCCCACCATTTCCCTGAGTCCCTGAAGTCCATTGTCTCATTTTTATGCCTTTGCATCATCATAGCTTAGCTCCCACTTATGAAGGAGAACATACAATGTTTGGTTTCTCATTCCTTAGTTACTTCACTTAGAATAACGGTCTCCAATTCCATCCAGGTTGCTGTGAATGACATTATTTCATTCCTTTATATGGCTGAGTAGTATTCCATGGTATACATATACCATTATTTCTTTATCCACTCATTGATTGATGAACATTTAGGCTGGTTCCATATTTTTGCAATTGCAAATTGTGCTGCTGTAAACATGCATGGCCAAGAGTCTTTTTCGTATAATGACTTCTTTCCCTCTGGGTAGAAACCCAGGAGTGGGATTGCTGGATGAAATGGTGGTTCTGCTTCTAATTCTTTAAGAAATCTCCACACTGTTTTCCATAGTGGTTGTACTAGTTTACACTCACACCAGCAGTGTGAGTGTTACCCTTTCACCACATCCACACCAATATCTATTATTTTTTGATTTTTTGATTATGGTCATTCTTGCAGGAGTAAGGTGATATCACATTGCGGTTTTGATTTGCATTTCTCTGATCATTAGTGATGTTGAGCATTTTTTCAAACGTTTGTTGGTCATTTGTATATCTTCTTTTCAGAATTGCCCAGTTATGTCCTTAGCCCAGTTTTTGATGGGATTGTTTGTTTTTTTCTTGCTGATTTGTTTGAGTTCCTTGTAGATTCTGGATACTAGTCCTTTGTCAGATGCATAGATTGTGAAGATTTTCTCCTACTCTGTGGGTTGTCTTGAGGAAATAGAGCTTTCTATGGCAACATGGTAGCCCTCCTTAAAGCCTGACAAGGAAGATAATACATCTCTGATCCACATTTGTTGCTTCCACCCTTGGTAATAATGTCTTAAGTAACATTGAAATCACAAGTTCAGGAATTAAAGCTAACTATTATTAAATCAATATTTAGTAATAAAAATTGCTGTAACTAAAATTTCTTTATTAATAGAGTCTTGAACTTGATATCTTTTTATGTGTGTTTATATACCAGATTGGAAAATACCAGTTCTATATTGTATTGCTTAAATTTATTTGTAGGAATCAGGATAGTGTTGTTATCCAAATATTTAATCTTCTATTACATACAAAAATTCTATTATTGTATCATCTGAGTTTTACTTAATCTCATACTTCTTTGGTGACTGTAGTTTAGGAATGTTTTGTGAGTGTGTATATGCATGTGAGTGTGTGTATATGTGTGTGCCTGTTTGTGCACATTATGATGATCAAGGGTGGGTTTCAAGTGGATATACTTTGTGAGGTGTTTTCTCTTGTTTCCATTTGGTTATGAATGTTTGTAATCCCACAACTCTATTGTAAGAGTTAATAAAGAATCAATCCTATTCCTGAAAGGAAAAGAAATATAGTTGCTTCTTTTTGTGACCACTCTTCCCTGACATTGTAACATTCACTGATGAGGACTTGCTGAGATGCCTGATACCTCAGACATCAGTTTATCACTAATATTGCAGAATGTGTCACAGTAGGAAGGCCTCAGAAGTTCATAGTCAGTGCCAGAGTCCTCATTAGGGGTTTCTCTGACTCAGCCAGAGCTGGAGTACATCTCTTGCTCAGAATGTTCTGGTGTGATTTTAAAACATTGGTTTTACAGAGGCAGTTTCCTTTTAAGTGAGAAAAATAAAAGAAATCCTAAAAGTACTTCACGAAAAAAATCACCACATTCTTCTGACAAAATATATACACAAATAGATTTTCAGGAAGATGGTCTTTTCATACAAGTCTATGAATATTTAAATAAAGCTTATAACGAAAAGATTTGTATTTTCTTCCGTATTCTACAGGATAATACCAGTAACAAGTTTTTTGTTTTTTGGTTCTGTGAAATATGATTTATGTTTATGAAGAGGCTACTTCAATATTATAAGGTAATGAAAAGAATAAAATTATTCCTATAGGATATATTTAAAAAGTCCTGTTTTGTGGGTGCCAACATATATGTAGCAGTTAGATGTTTTTAAAATAAGTTTTTTCCTAATTTTGGAGATAAGGGGATTTCAAATTAGCAAATGGAGTGAAAATTATATTACTTGATATCCAACTAATAATAACCAATTCATAATAATAATGGCTATAACAACCAATTCATAATGATCCTTACAGTCATATAGTGCTAACTACTTGCCAGACACTGTTCTAAGAGCTTTACAGATGTTATTTTATTTAATCTTTTAAACAGTCCAATGAAATAGGTATTATTGTTCAAATTTTACATATGAGGAAACTTAGACACAAGTTACCAGTTATATCTTGTCCAATGTCACATTTTAGTAGAGTTGATTTGAATGCAGGCAACGTTGTGCTATAGTTTGTGCTCTTAACTACCATATCTACTGTTTTGTTCCAATTTGACCATAAGTAGTAGTTAAAAACTTTGCTAAAAAAAATTGTACACATTGGCAGGGTGCAGTGACTCACATCTGTAATCCCAGCACTTTGGGAGGCTGAGGTGGGTAGATCATGAGGTCAAGAGATTGAGACCATCCTGGCTAACATGGTGAAACCCATCTCTACTAAAAATACAAAAAATAAAAATAAAACATTAGTGGGGTGTGGTGGCAGCCACCTGTAGTCCCAGCTACTGGGGAGGCTGAGGCAGAAAAATGGCATGAACCTGGGAGGTGGAGCTTGCAGTGAGCAGAGGTCGAGCCACTGCATTACAACCTAAGCGACAGAGCAAGGCTCCATCTCAAAAAAATTGTACACATTGGGCAAAGACTTCATGATGAAAACACCAAGAGCAATTGCAACATAAGCAAAAACTGACACACTGGATCTAATTAAACTTAAGAGCTCCTGCACAGTAAAAGAAACTGTCATCAGAGACAACCTACAGAATGGGAGAAAGTTTTTGTAATCCATTCATCTGATAAGGTCAAATATCCAGAATCTACAACGAATTTAAACAAATGTACAAGAAAAAAACAACCCCATTAAAAAGTGGGCAAAGGACATGAGCAGACACTTCTCAAAAGAAGGCATACATGCTGCCAACAGACATGAAAAAGTTCAGTATCACTGATCATTAGAGAAATGCAAATCAAAACCACAATGAGATACCACCTCACACCAGTCAGAATGGCTATTAGTAAAAAGTTAAAAAACAACAGATGGTGTTGAGGTTGTGTAGAAAAAGGAATGCTTTTACACTGTTGGTTGGAGTGTAAATTAGTTCAACCATTGTGGAAGACAGTGTGGTGATTCCTCAAAGACCTAGAGGGAGAAATACCATTAGACCCAGCAATTCCATTACTGGGTATATACCCAGAAGGATATAAATCATTCTATTATAAAGATACATGCACGTGTATGTTCACTGCAGCACTATTTACAGTGGTAAAGACATGGAATCTACCTAAATGCCCATCAGTGATAGACTGGATAAAGAAAATATGGTACATATACACCATGGAATACTATGCATCCATGAAAAGGAACAAGATCATGTTCTTTGCAGGGACATGGATGTAGCTGGAAGCCATTATCTTCAGCAAACTAACACAGGAACAGAAAATCAAACACCGCATGTTCTACTTATAAGTGGGAGCTGAATGATGAGAATACATGGACACATGGAGGGAAACAACACACACTGGGGCCTTTCGGAGGTTGGGGGTTGGGCGGCACATCAGGAAGAATAGCTAATAGGTGCTTGGCTTATTACTTAGGCGATGGGATGATCTGTGCAGCAGACCACCATGATACATGTTTACCTATGTAACAAACCTGCACAACCTGCACATGTACCCTTGAACTTAAACATTGAAGAAAAGAAAAAAGGTTGCCACAAAAACTGTACACATATTTCTCTGGACATTTTAATCATTAAATAAAGGTACAATTTTCTTTTCTTTTCTTTTTTTTCTTTTTGACATAGAGTCTTGCTTTGTTGCCCAGGCTAGAGTGCAATGGTGTGATCTTGGCTCACTGCAACCTCTGCCTCCTGGGTTCAAGCAATTCTTCTGCCTCAACCTTCCAAGTAACTGGGACTACTGGTGCATATCACCATGCCTGGCTAATTTTTGTATTTTTAGTAGAGACAGGGTTTCACCATATTGGCCAGGCTGGTCTTGAACTCCTGACCTCGTGATCTGTTCTCCTTGGTCTCCCAAAGTGCTGGGATTACAGGCGTGAGCCATCACGCCTGGCCAAAGGTACAATTTAGATCCTTCCTCCCTCCCTCTCTCCTTCCCCACCTCCCTCCCTCCCTTCCTCCCTTCCTTCCTTCCTTTACTTCCTTCCTTCCTTCCTTTTCTTTCTTTTTATTTCTCTCTGTCTCTCTCTCTCGCTCTCTCTGTCCCCACCTTTCTCTCTTTCTCTCTTCCACAGGGTTTCACTCTGTTGCCTCATTGTGACTCACTGCAGGCTTGAGCTTCCTGGAATCAGGTGATCCTCCCACCTCAGCCTTCAGAGTAGCTGGGAATATAGTCACATGCTACCATGCCTGGCTAATTGTTGTGTTTTTGTGTAGAGATGGGTTTTTGCCATGTTGCCCAGGCTGGTCTTGAATTCGTAGGCTCAAGTGATCCTCCTGCCTTGGCCCCCCAAAGTGCTAGGATTATAGGCATGAGTTACTGTGCCCAGCCAGACCTTTCAATTTTGCCTACATGCACAAAGATGCCAGGAGTTCAGAAGTGATAAGGATGTACTTCTCTCATAATAGATGCTTAATAACCATCTTTTAAATGAAAGAATGAACACAGTTTCATTGGTCTTAAAGAAAGGCTTTAATTTTACCTTTCTTATACCAACAACCTCAAATAGAACCAGACATTTTAAGATCAACATATAATATACAAAAGACATCTATTGTCTTCCTCTGCCTAGTGTTCTTCCTTTTTTCTGGTAGAAGAATCCATCTTTTTTTTTATTGAGATGGAGTCTCGCTCTGTTTCCCAGGCTGGAGTGCAGTGGTGTGATATTGGCTCATTGCAAGCTCCGTCTCCTGGGTTCACGCCATTCTCCTGCCTCAGCCTCCTGAGTAACTGGGGCTACAGGTGCCCACCACCACGCATGGCTAATTTTTTGTATTTTTAGTAGAGACGGGGCTTCACCGTGTTAGCCAGGATGGTCTCGATCTCCTGACCTCGTGATCCGCCAGCCTCGGCCCCCCAAAGTGCTGGGATTACAGGCATGAGCCACTGCTCCCTGCCAAGAATCCATCTTTTCTATGAAGAAGTCATTCCACGTGTAGCTGTGGAGCTGTTCCTCCTTTCCCTTGCTTACTCATGAATCTGGCCTGGATTTAGTTACTCAGAGTCCTCCTTCCCCTAGTCACAGTGATTGGTTCAGGGCTGTGCATATGACCCCAGCAGGATTGTGCCTAACTTACCGTCTCCCAGCTTCAAACCCATCCTTCTTTTCCTTGCTTTGGGATCTTGGAACTGAGCCCTGTAAACATTTCTCCTATGCTTGTTAGTGGAATGTTAAACTGCACCAATCGAGAACAATGGAGTGTCCCTGCAAGGCAATAGCAGCAGAAGAATCTTCCCTTCCAGGTCCTGGTCCTACATTATTATTATATGTATGTATACAATATGCTGCATATTAAATACATAACTTTTCATTATTGTTCTTATTAATTAGGGTGGGAGCCCAGGGGCTGCACCAGGGAGCTCTAGTTGTATCCTTAGGCAATGTGCTCCCCATCTGCGGCTACTTTTCAGTAGCTATGCTCAGCCACACCCTCAGGCAGCAGTGGGCTGCTTCAACAGACCAGTTGCCGCCTATCCACACCCTCTTTCAATTGCAAGCTGCTTCTCTAGGCTGGCTGTGGTCTGTGCCCTATGGCAAATTGACTTACCACCAGCAGGCTTCTTGTTCCTGCACTAGCCACATCATTTTCAAAGAGGTCTCAGCCTCATCCTTCAACAGGAGAGGGCTCCTTTAGTCCTTGGTTCCTTTATTGTTAATTCATCCTGAGCCTACAATTAGTAGCTGCTCTTTTGTACCTGCTATTTCTGGACTCAATAGCATCCTTGTGTGTGTGTGCTGTTTTGGTCATTTATTTTAAAAAGTTGCAGGGGATGTTAACTTTTACTGAACCACCTTCTACTGCTCTGGTTAAAACTTGTTTTGTTAAATTTTTCCTGTTCAGATAACCAGTGTGGTTTCTGTGTCCAGAATGGATCCTGACTGATATAAATGTCCTCTGAAATTTTATACAGTGGTATGTAAAAAATGATGATCTGTATCTTCTTACTGGATTGGGAGCTGTAAGTATAAGGTAAACAGAAGCTGCTTGATACCATTGTCCCCAGTGACAGAGAAGGAGGCTATTTTCAGTTAAAAAAAGAAAAAGATGAGGTCATGCACAGAGAGAGAAATAGATGTGAGATAAATGAGGATGGAGAGAATTCTGAGGTCATCATTGGACTCCTTGGATCCAGCCATGCCTGAAGATAGCTCTCCAGTCATATAAACCAATAAATTCTTTTTCTTTTTCTTAAGTAAGTTTAGGTTGGATTTCTGTCTCTTGAAGTTGAAAGAATAGTAATTATGATATAAAGTAGCCTTGCCACAAAGGAAATAACCACTCATTCACCTTTCATTTTCTGTTTTAAAAGTACCTTTAAGTTTTAAAAGGATTGCTTCCTTAGCTTTCATGCGTAACCTACTGAAGGCTATCTGCCAGCCCTCCTTCACTGAAGGGGGGGTTGGGGTGGTGCATCGACGTGTCCACCACAGTGATAACTTGCTTTGTCTAAGGAATTAGAGAGGGTCTCCCTAAAAAAGTGACCACCTGGCTGAGAACTGAAGGATGTGTTAGAGTTGTCAAGCTCTAACAGAGTTAAAGAGTCAAAGAGGGGATTTATTAATATGATCATCCAACAAACACTGTGTACTTTCTCTCCTCATGTGCAAAGTATTATGGTGGATGCTAGGGATACAAAGTTGAATATGCTCCCCTATTTTAAGGAGGCTGTGTTAACTATCTATTTTCTGTAATCTGATGCTTTGATATCTGGGGCCTTGCTGACCCTGAAGGGATGTCCCCTCCCAGAGTTAGTTAATTTCTAGAGATAGTAAAAACCTCACCTGTGAGTATAACTTTCAGCTGCAAACTAACCAATCCAAATCCCATGCCCCTCCACCTTCTTTATCTCATACTCCTGGCCATCTGCCCCAATCACCCCAGAGCCAAGTGCTAGACAATTAGGCCAGTCTCTATGCTCTAGAGCCCGCTGAAATGATTCGAACTAGCCAATCCTAAACCTGATAACCCTGTGTCATCTGTTCCTGACTGTGGAAACCATAATAAAAGCTGTTACCCACAATTTCCCCCTCCCTCTACCTCCTGACCAACCCTGGTGCTTCCCTGTGTCTCCCCTGACTCCATTGTGTGACATGGTGTGCCCCTTCCTCCTGGGATTTGTGAGTAAAATGAAGCCATCTTTTCACTGGCAATAGACTCCCGATCTGTTGGCCTTATGGAACTTCAAATTTTCTGTCAACACACTACATTTTAAAATAGACCATACTAAGGAAACTAAAACTTTTTTGTAGCCTCAACTAATCAAAAGCTTCTTGAAAACAGACCTCAGCTGCCTTATCCATTACTATATCCTCAACAGTAACTCATTTGTTATTATAATTGCCCCATATGGATTTTTGAGCACTGTTCATCTAGTATCACTTATATTCATTTCTTCTTTCTAATTTCCAGTAACTCCACTCCACTTCAGGATTTTTTTTTTTTTTTTTTAAGATGGAGTCTTGCTCTGTTGCCCAAGCTGGAATATAGTGGCACAATCTTGGCTCACCATAACCTCAAACTCCTGGGCTCAAGTGATCCTCTTGCCTCAGCCTTCTGAATAGCTAGGACTACAAAGGTGCATGCCACCATGCCTGGCTAATTAAAAAAAAAATTATAGAGAAAGGGTCTCGCAATGTTGCCCAGGCTCATCTTGAACTCCTGGCCTCAAGTGATCCTCCCACCTCAGCCTCCCAAAGCACTAAGATTACACATATGAGCCACCGTGCGTGGCCTCTAAGCTTTCAGGAAGCTCTTTTTTTTTAAATTACTCCCTTTGTCTTTCCTTCATTAAGTTTTTGTACATAGTCAGTTCAAGTGACACCAGATCTACAAAGCCTCTCCTGACCCTCTCAACTCAGTGCACGTCCTCTGTTTCTTTAACTGATTAGTTTCATCTCCCTATCGTACACTCTGCCTCCTGTTCTAGTTATCTGCACTGCTGTCTTATCTCTGTACAGATTGTAGTCTCTTTGAATAAAGGAATCATACTTTAGACATCACTGTATTCTCAGCTCCTAGCACAGTGCCTGACAGTGTTTCATAACTGTTGAATGCATGAAGAAATACTGAATTGTAAACTTCTTTAGGGCAGGGGCTGTATTTTACTTTTCTTTCTTTCTTTTTTTTTCTTTTGTTTCAGACAGTCGTGCTCTGTTGCCCAGGTTGGAGTGCAGTGGCACTATCTTGGCTCACTGCAACCTCTGCCTCTGGGGTTCAAGCGATTCTTGTGCCTCAGCCTCCTGAGTAGCTGGGATTACAGGCATGCACTACCATGCTCAGCTAATTTTTTTGTATTTTTAGTAGAGAAGGGGTTTTGCCATGTTGTCTAGGCTAGTCTCGAACTCCTGGCTTGATCACTTGAGAGTGATTTGCCCTCCTCAGCCTCCCAAAGTGGTAGGATTATTACTGGCATGAGCCACCATGCCCGACCCGTATTTTACTTTTCTATCTAAATCCTCGGATACCTACCACACATCTTGCCTATGGATGATGAATAAATATTTAGCGAATTGAGTAAGCCTATAAAGGAGGCTGAGTAAGTAGTATTAATAACTCCATTTGAAATAAAGAAACTGAGGTTCAGAGAAGTTAGTGCTTTTCCCAAGGGCACCAACTTAATATGAAATGGCATAGCTGGGATTAGAACCCAAGTACTTTGCTACCACTCCAGAGTATTTCCCACTGCCCGTCATTACAAAAATAGCTAGCCTAGCTGAGTGATTCCTATGTGGTAGGAAGCTAAAGATGCCATTGAGAAGTCTGTCACAGGGCAAGATCTTGCTCTCCATTATATATACGTTTTTGATATCCTCTCCATTTCCACAAGACTATCGTGACCTTTATTAACAACAGATACTTGAATCTGTCTCCAGTATTGATTTAATAAAAGGTAAAGACAGAATATCATTGTTGCATAAGATGAAATATTGGCAGGTGTGAGGAATTTAGCATTATTTTCTTGAGGATGTCACATTGTAAATTGATCTGAATCTGTTTGTTTTCCCAGAATTTTTACTGGCTGGGTTTATTCCACACATATCTTCCCCCAACTTTGGCAATCTGTCACGAGCTATTGATAAATTATTAAACTCTGATGCAAATTCAAGTGCCAGGATTAACCATAAGATGGTATAGTCAAGAAGGAGAAAACACAACAGTTATTTTGACTTAGAAAATTTCATATGAATAATTGTTGACTAGGTAAAAGACAAAAGAAGAACTCTGTATCATGGAGGTGGCAACAGCAGGAAGTGACTCTACCACCCCTAGGACAGAGGAAACAAAGAAAAGAGGTTGAAATGATGAAAACTTACAAATTTACAGTAAGGGCCCCATGGGGTTGAAACTCAGGTCTCTGAGGAGGAGGTCTGTTCAGCTGAACTGGCGTTTCTGAGTGCAGAGGAGAGGGCCTGGCGACTGGGACCCTAATTTCTAAGGAGGGACCTCCAGCCAGTTAGTGCTGGATGTTTCTGAAGAGAATGTGATGAAGGTGGTTCTATAAATGCTGGAAAAACTGTAAATTGGATTTAGCTGCTGCTGCAGGAAGGCATGGCTCCTGCAGAGTGGAGAAGAATTACTGAAATGTTGCTTACTGGAGCAGGAAGACAGAGAGGAACAAGAAGCCCACAGGAAGGAGACAGGCCCCTTCTTCCTCTTCCAGCCTTGCAAGTCTCCCATGGAGCCCCCATTGGCAAGGCTAAAGACAAGCCAGTTGACAAAGCTGAAATGTGGTTGGCAGAGCCCTAGCAACAGCATCACAAAGCCGAGTATAGGATATGTTTGAAGTGGAGAGACAATAGCTTAGGAAGGACCACAGAAGAAGGTTTTGCTCTGTCCTCTCCATGGGCTGGGGTTTCTGCAGCTTCCCTGACAGTATTACAGTGTCACAATAGCTAAGAGAGTAGATTCTGGAGTCAGTTTCACTGGATTTGAATCCTGGCTTTGCCCCTTTCAAGCTGAGTGAGGTTGGGCAAGTTACTGAACCTTTCTGTGCCACCTTGTCTTAGCTTCCCTAGTTATAAAGTGTAGATAATAATATTACCTATCTTACAGTTTATGGCAAGAACTACATAAGTTAACTTTTGTAAAGCATTTAAAGTAGTGCTTACTGTAGAAAATGTTCAGTAGATAGTAGCAGTTATAACCTGAGCAGAGGTGCCCATACCAGATGCCTGGTTGCCTGAGTCCTGCCCAGGTCCCCTCCATAGCTGGACACTCAGAGCCATGTGCTGCTGGCTCAACTTCCAGGGCTGCCAGCTCCTTTCCAAAGGCTTTCTTCATTCCCATCAGTGAAACCTCTTCCCTCCTCCAGAATCAGAGTGGGTAGCAACACCTCACTTTCAAAGGGGAGGGAGCACCTGGCCCTCCGCATTGAATTTAACAGCAACCCAAAGATTCCACACTCTAAGTTAATTGCCTAGATATTGTAGATATCCTAGAAGAATATACACATCCATGACCTCCCCTCACTTGAGGACCTCCTCTCCTAGGTTCAAAAATAATCTACTGAGAGCTGAAGTGCTTGAAAGTGGAGGAAAGAAATGAAGATCCATAATGAGTATTACAGTTCCCTTGACCTCTTCCTTGCCAACCTCTGTATGTCCCTTCTCGTCCTTGCCAGGACTCAGGAGATCTCAGAAAAGAATGCTCACCCACCACAATTGCCAAATGAGTTTGTGAAATAATTTTTTTTTTTTTTTTTTTAGAGAGAGAGAGTCTTGCTCTGTTACCCAGGCTGGAATGCAGTGGTGTGATCTTGGCTCACTGTAACCTCCGCCTTCTGGGTTCAAGCGATTTTGTTGCCTAAGCTACCCAAGTAGCTGGGATTACAGGTGCCCACCACCACATCCAGTTAATTTTTGTATTTTTAGTTGAGACGGGGTTTCACCATGTTGGCCAGGCTGGTCTTGAACTCCTGACCTCAAATGATCCGCCTGCCTTGGCCTCCCAAAGTGCTGGGATTATAGTCATGAACCACTGTGGCCAGCCAAAGATATTTTTAATTTGAGTTTTATTCCTCCAAAACTCGCTCATTGCTATGAAGCTTTTGTGATAGGCATAGGGTAAAGTGTTCTTGCCATTGTTTTACTGGGGAGTGCAACCCCAGGGTAGCAAGAGTGAGGGGCCATACAGAGAGAGTTGTAGAACGTTACTGCACTGGAAAAAGCTTCAAAAGAAAATGCAGCTGATATTTTGGTTATAAGGATGTCTCCCGATAGGCTACATGAAACCATTATGTCTTGAAGGTGTCCATGGAAAAGTCATGGGAAAGAAATGAAATGAAATAAACTTGTCTGTTGGTTCCTTCATGTGTTATGTCTCTCATTGGTCAAAGTTTGCCCCATTTTTGTCGTGTGATTTGACTGCTTGGGATAGCTGATGGGAAATCCACATCCCATGCTGCACAGCACAGGGCCTCAGAGAGTCAGTAAGCTGAATTTGATGCTGGAGCAGTTACAGCTGCTCCCATGTGGGGCCCAAGGGAGGCCACACAGCCTCTGGCCTCCCTCCACGGAATGAACAGATATCCTGCAGTGTTGGGCGGAGAGGCAATGGTGGCAGTGGCCAGGGCTTTCTACTGAGCAAATGGCAGGGGGCAGATGGCAAGAGCTAATCTGAGGATGTGCATAAATTGAGTCTGATATTATAGACAGTGATAGATAAGGAGTAAATCAGAGATTGGAAATGTGATGAAAGTAATTAGGTAAATGGAAAGTTCCAGAAGGATATATCTGGAATATGGATTTATAGAGCACGGGGAATAGAAGACTCTGTTGACACATGGAACCAGAAGGTGGGGGAGGCAGCTCTGCCCCAGGAAGCAAGGGACCTGGTCCCAGTTGCCTACCTTCCCTTAGCTGTGGGATGATCTCGGATTTGTCTCTTCATCTCTCTGAGCCGGTTTCCTTATTTAAGAAATGGAAGCAAATCAATGCTAACTTTTTTCAGCTCTGAGATATATGTTTCAGAGAGACAATTTTGCAGGAGTAATTTATATGTAGTCTTTTCAAATTTTGCTATATAAAAATGAGAAATTATAGCCAAGAGCATCCCTAGACAGAAACTTATTTTTAACTTAAAATATGCATCAGTGGGTCCCAAGATAAGCTTTTGCTCTGGGCAACAAACCAATCTGAATTCTAGGCCTGCCTCTGTTAGCAGCCAGCCATATGATCACATGTAAATGAGCTAACATCTATCTCTAGACTTTAGCAAAGCACAGGCTCCGGACTACAATCACCTTGGCTACAGTCCAAGTGTAAGCACTGACCAGCTATGTGACCTTGAGTACGTTACTTGACTTCTCTGATCTTCTTTTTAATATCTTTAATAGGAGGTAATAACAGTACCTATTTAGAGGGGCTGCTGTGAGCAAATGCATATGAAATATCCCACATAAATATACATTCAAATATCAATTAGTATTTCCTTTACTCTGAAAAGAGGTAGGTAGGCCATGGATCCCTAAGCCCCATTTCAGCTGTAACTTTCCATGATTCCTTGCTCTGATTCTTTACTTATTACAAATGCTTAAAGATCACTTATTATGTGTGTAGTCCTGTATTACCTTGCCCTCAAGAAGCACACAACCTTGCTGAAACAGTCACATAAGACGAGAAACCATACACAGTAATCTACACTATTTTGATAAGGGATGATATCTTAAAAGCATAATAGATCTTATTTAGAGTTTTCACATTGATAACTTATCAAGCACATTATTCTGGGAAAAGGCACTTTGTCGGTGTTGGAGGATATGCTTATGACAGGTCCTCACAGTTCTTTAAAAAATATTTCATGGATGTCCATTAGTATATGCTCAACTGATAACTAATGGAGTACTGTTGGAAGCGATGTGCACATAAGGGCTTCAATGCAAAGTCTGAAGCATGGTAAATTATATATCATTCCTTAGTCTAAATGCTCTTTATAATGATACCATATTTCTAATGGAAAAAATTAACATTAAAATTAATATTAGACTAGTGACTTGAGTTTAATTGAACTGGCAATGCTTTTTGTTGTCTTAAAGGAGACCATGGGTAGCTCTTTGGACTCAGTATAAAATATCCCACTCAAGAAATAAAGGCCTGGCCAGGCATGGTGGCTCATGCTTGCAATTCCAGCACTTTGGGAGGCCAAGGTAGACAGATCATTTGAGGTCAGGAGTTTGAGACCAGCCTGGCCAACATGGTGAAACCCCGTCTCCACTAAAAATACAAAAATTAGCTGGGCACAGTGGTGCACGCCTGTAATTCCAGCTACTCGGGAGGCAGGAGAATTGCTTGAACCCAGGACGTGGATGTTGCAGTGAACCAAGATGGTGCCGCTGCACTCCAGCCTGGGTGACAAAGGGAGACTGTCTCCAAAAAACAAAAAAAAGAAAGAAAAAGAAAAAAAAAAAGAAATAAAGGACATTGGGAGGCCGAGGCGGGTGGATCGCAAGGTCAGGAGTTTGAGACCAGCTTGACCAACATGGTGAAACCCCATCTCTGCTAAAAACACAAAAATTAGCCAGGCGTGATGGCACGCACCTGTAATCCCAGCTACTCAGCAGGCTGAGGCGGGAGAATTGCTTGAACCCGGGAGGCAGAGGTTGCAGTGAGCCGAGACCATGCCATTGCACTCCAGCCTGGGCAACAGAGCGAGAATCTGTCTCAAAAAAAAAAAAAGAAGAAGAAGAGAAGAAAAGAAATAAAGAACAGTATCTTATTCAGCAATAGCAAAGTCTCTCCAACTATTTAAGGAGCAACACTAAACATAGGACCCCAAAATCCTATTCAATTTTAAGTACGAAGATAGAGAAAAAAGTCAGGAAAAGCATATTTTTTCAAAAGCGTATTTGGATTAGAAAATATGTGATTAGGTATTAAATAATGCTAGGTAAAAATGGAAAAATCTGCAGTATTATTAGGCATTTTATAAAACATTAAGAAACGTAATTTAAGAAGGTTTAAGGCAGGACACCCAGAAAAGTTTATTTTAGGGTACTAAGGAAGATGCTATCATAGACTACAATGCTTGTGGTGGTAAGATGCTGAACTTTGATTTAGAACATATTGGTTCAAGTCTTTATTCTGCCACTTGCTGTTTTAGATTACTTTGGCCAAAGGTCCTCCTCTCTCCATGAAATTGAAGGAATTAAAAATATCTCAAGTTTATTTTATTTATTTATTTTTGAGACAGGGTCTCTCTGTGTTGCTCAGTCTGGAGTGCAGTGGCACCACCACTGCTCACTGAAGGCTTAACCTCTTCAGGCTCAGGTGATCCTCTCACTTCAGCCTCCCTAGTAGTTGGGACTATAGGTGCATGCCACCACACCCGGCTAATTTTTATGTTTTTTGTAGAGACAGGATTTTGCTATATTGCCCAGGCTGGTCTCAAACTCCTGGGCTCAAGCAATCCACCCACCTTGGCCTCCCAAATTGCTGGAATTACAGGCATGAGCCGTCACGCTCAGCCTTCAAGTTCATTGTTAGTGTTATTTGTTCATTACACTCAGTCTTCAAGTTCATTATTAGTGTTATTTGTAAAATTGTTACCACAGTTTTACATGCACATAATTTAAAGAGATAAATAGTTTTACAAAGCTTCTTTGAAAAACAGTAGCCCTTCCTCTGACATTTGCCCATCCTTGGAAGAAACCACTTCCAACTCTGAGTTACTTCTTTTAATGTTTGCCACTATATCACTTAAGTTAGTGACAGTATTTTTTATTGTGGTAAAATATACATAAGATTTACTATTTTAAGTGTATAACTCTGTGGAATTAAGCACATTCACATTGTCAGGCAACCATCACCACTATTCATCTCAATGTTTTCATCATCCCAAACTGAAACTCTGTAACTACTAAACAATAACTCCTCACTAAACCCTGCTCCCAGCCCCTGGTAGCCACTGTTATACTTGCTGTCTCTATGTATTTAACTACTCCAGGTACCTCATATAAGTGGAATCATACATTAGTCTTTTTGTGACTGGCTTATTTCACTTGGTGTAATGTCTTTGAGGTTTATCCATGTTGTAGCCTGTGTGAGGATTTCCTTTTCAAGGCTGAATAAATTCCATTTTATGTATATGTCACATTTTGTTTATCCATCTATGAGTGGAAATTTGGGTTACCTCTACCTTTTGACTATTGTGAATAAAGCTACTATGAACATGGGTGTACAAATATCTATTTGAGTCTCTGCTTTCAATTCTTTTGAGACTATACCCAAAAGTGGAATTGCCAGATCATATAGTAACTATGTTTAATTTATCGAGGAACTGCCATACTGTTTTCTATAGTGGTTGCACTCTTTTACATTCCTACCCACAGTGCACAAGGGTTCCAGCTTCCCCACAATTTTTCCAACACTTGTTATTTTCTATGTTTTTTTTTTAAAGAATGCTTTATGAATTTGTGTGTCATCCTTGCAATGCGCTATGCTAATCTTCCCTGTATCATTCAAATTTAATATATATGCTGCCAAAGCAGAGCTCTACGTATTTTTGCTTTCTACTTTTGGAAGATTTTCTTAACTTTATCTTCCAACTCTTCTACTGAGTTTTTATTTCTACTATTATACATGCGATTTTCAAGAACTTTTAATTTCCAGAATATTTCTTTTTTAAAGAGAACATCTTATTATTGTCTTATGAGTAAAATAACTTTTCCTATTTGTCTGAATACATTAATTATAGTCGTTTAAGGATTTATTCTTTCTACAGTAGTCTCTATTTCTTTAATTTGATTTTCCTGTTTATTACTTTGTTTTAGTTTCTTTCATGCCATAGCTTTCCCTCAGATATCTGGTGATCTTTGGCCACTTGCTCATATTTAAGAGCTCTAAGCTTGTTGACTATGGGATTCCTGGAGGGTGATTTGCCAGGGTCATTTTGTGGGTATCCTTAATATATATTAATTAGGACTACTCATGTTTCCTAGAGAAGTATTTTTACATTTCCTGCTTAAAATGTACAGTGCTGGCTCTCTTCACTCTGGAGCTGAAGAAGAGACTGGAAGGGAAGGAGTGTCTTCTCAACATTCGGCATGTCAATGTTCTGTTAATATGACTGGGTTCAGCATAATACTCCCTCAACTGTGCCTAATAACTCCTAGTCCTGGAACTCTTTTTTCTATCTGAAGTGAGTAAACCTCCAGTGTTTGGATGGGGTGTTAGGGAGGCATTTGGTTTGCTACACTGAGTGAAAATGAGTGATCAGAAGTTCTAATTGCTTCTTAAACTAACCAACCCAGTCCTTCAATGGCCTTAATTTTGTCCCTACTTTCAGAGGTACCTGGTGCTGCTTATTCCACAGACTTTCTGGATCCTGTAGTGAAACTGGGTTGCGTTTTAGCTTTCTCCTGCAGGTTTAGGATTGAGGTCTAAATCAGCTGTCTGAGTAAGTTGCCTCTCATCCACTGTTTTCCAGCTTTCAGTTTGTTGTGATGTTTCCTCTCCCACATGTATCTTATGTGTTTTACAACCATCTTTTTTTACTATCATTTTTTGTGGAATTTGGAAGTAGTGAAAGTAAGCGTGTATGTATTCAATCTTATCCTTTTCTCCAGAATGCTATATATTTTCTAGTTCTAATAATCTGTTAGTCTAAGATATGTATGATACATTGTAAAAAAGATGTGTATGATAAATTGTAAAAAAAAAAAAAAAACCGACCAAACAAACAAAACCCTAATCTTAATTATCTAACGCTATGTTATACAAGATATAGATTTTCCTGATTCCTGGGGCCTGTCTTATTATACTAGCTGTTCACTTGCTTAGTTATATCACTATTATAGTAGATGGTGGCAGAAAGTGTGGTAAAATTCCTAACAATTTGTTTCACAATTTATCTTTTCTGGTAAAAAGATGCTAAAGGAAAATGTCAAGGATCTTGGCTATAAGTGAGGGTTTGTTGTTTTCAGTTATTTATGGTCCCTTAGCCCTAAGATAGTTTCAAATATTTTAATGTTTTAAAATCACTTTTTTTTCAACAAATAATAAGAAAGGAACACATCATTTCAAAATGCTATATGTTGTTCAAAATACTTTTATGCTATTCTTTGATTATACTGGTGGCATGAAGCATGTTCAAACAGATAAACAGGCATGAAGCAGACCAGTCAAATAAACTCTGTGAATATATACAGCTAATATGAAACTTTTTGGGGTTAGGAAATATTATAGTTTTCTTCTTCATCTGTCTCTAGTTGGTGTGGTAAGAGCTGTCCACTCTCTTGGGAGGAGTCCAGTCTGGGAGGAGCTTTAAGGCAGAGGGTTACCATTTGTAACTACTATTTACTGAGCATTTACTAAGTGCCTGGCTACCTGCAAAATGCTTTACACACATTGTCTCATTAATTTTCATTATGATCGTCTTTCTTTGCAGATAGGAAACTGAGATGCAGCCAGTCAGGTTAAGAAACTTGTTGAAGTGCACATAACTTGTAAATGCAAGACCTGGATTTAGATCCCAGGTATCTCTGAGTTGAAAACTTGATCTCTTTCCAAATGCAGCTTCCTTTTGGGCACAAGTCAGCAGCTTAGTTTAGTGGTGAAATGGAGGAAAAAGTAACTACATTACTGTGTGATAAGGTCTGGTGGGGTTGTAAGAACCTGTAGGCAGGGAATCTGAGAAGCTACTTGCAGGAAATAATCTAATCAGAGACCTGATGAAGCAGTAAGAGCTTGTCAGGGAAGAAAGGACTGAAGGGTGTTTCAGGCGCAGTGATCAAAGGGACATTCCTGTACCTTTCAGAAATTACAGCAATTTGACCGCAAGTGCCATTGGGAAGGAGGGATGGCGGGAGGTGGAGGTGAACTGCAAGGAGCCTTAAAATCGAATGGGGGGGGACGGGTTGGGACTATTCTCTGGTCAATAGGGAATCATTTAAGGGGTTTTAGCAAAGGAGTGACATGTGTACAAATTTGTACTTTATAAAGATCAATTGGGTAGCCACAGAGAGAATGAATTTGAGAGCCACTAGAATGGGGGAGGAATAAAAAAAAAGATTCCTGGGTCTCTGTCTTGGACAAATGGACAAGTTGGTGCCATTCACTGAGACAGGGAACAGCTTCTGGTTGTGGGGGAAGGCTATTATAGTATCTAGGGGAGTGATCTAATTGATCAGAGCTGTCAATCTAAAATAATCAAAAAGGTCAGAATCTAATTTAAAAATAATTTATTCAAGTGCAGAGTGTGAGAATGGACCACCTGGAAACACCAACAACAAAAGAATGGAGTAAGCATTCACAAGTAGGGAAGTTAAGGTTTCATATATACTGGCAGAGACAGAGGCGTTTTTTAGGCGGATTGCAACATTATTGATACAAGGTTGGCAAACAGTTACAGCAATTTGACTGGTTATGGGCAATGTTCCTTTTTGGAAAGGGTACATTTAACACTTTTTTTAAAACAGAGGGTCTAATAGTCCTGAGTTTTCTCTCATCTGGTCTAAGCAAAGCAGGACAAGAAGAGGGAAGTTAATCTATAACAAGGGTCATGAATTAAGAAGGCAGGAGGTTTTTGTCCCTGATGCTGTTTAATTCTCATTAGTCATTGTACAGAACAAGAAAAACAAGAAAAAGAGTTCATCTATAATCTGAGAACAGAAGTTTTAACCATATGTGACTAAGATCAGCCACATCTTTGTAAAGGCTTAAAGTGTTTTTGGGGGTTCCAACAGTTTTAAAATTTCATGTATTTTTACTGAGCAGACTTCGCATAAGAAAAATCAGCGTATGTTTGGCCGGGCATGGTGGCTCACGCCTGTAATCCCAGCACTTTGGGAGGCCGAGGCGGGCAGGGCACCAGTTCAGGAATTCAAGACCAGTCTAATCAACATGGTGAAACCCTGTCTGTGCTAAAAATACAACAATTAGCTGGGCGTGGTGGCGCACACCTGCAATCCAAGCTACTCTGGAGGCTGAGGCAGGAGAATGGCTTGAACTCAGGAGGCGGAGCTTGCAGTAAGCTGAGATCGTGCCACTGTACTCCAGTGTGGGTGACAAACCAAGATTCCATCTCGAGAAAAAGAAAGAAAAAAAGAAAAATCAGTGTATGGTTAAGACTAGATAGTTCTTAAATTCAGGTTCATTATTTATATCAGATTCAGAATCAGCTTAAATCTTGAGATTTGGGCATCCTTACAACCATCCTTCTATCATTCCCCAGTTAAAAAAAAAAATCTTGATGGTGTTTATGACTTTAAAAAAAAAAAAAAGCTGAATTATAAAGGCAACAATGACTTTCACAGATTTACTGTTTTAGATTAGTTTGCTTATAAACCACATATGTTAGGTAAGTCTAATAAAACCATGTATATTTTCATGTATTTCTGGCATAATTCCATTCTGAGGCCTTTCTAATGGAACAAAAACGTGAAAATTATAGAAAACATTAAATTTCTTAATGAACAGTTCATTACATGGCTGTTGCTGATGGCACTGTAAGTACTTATAGATGACTAATGTATATTTAGCTTCACTTCCCGGTAAATTTAAAGCAACTGGGCCTATTCTGTTGACACAGCAATGACTTATGAATCAACCTAACAGAAGGAACAGTTCTAGGGCCCCTTAAGCCATCAGTGCGGTTTATCCTACAGCACAAGGAGAGACCTCTGCTTTCACTGTCCAGTTGTCTAACGTTCTGCAAATGGTTTTTTATGCCCCAGGCCTCTTTGTTTTCTACAGGAGGGCCCAGATGCAGGTTACACGCTGTCTCGCTAAAGGAGTTGGACCTAGGCGAAGGTCTGCTGTCCTCCTTCGCCCCTAGGGTTGTTGGGGGTCAACGTGGATCGCAGCCGGAGGGCGTGTCCTGGACCCGCGGGGTCCAGCGTCAAGAACTCGAATTTAGAAAGAAGCACCTGTGTACCTAACAGCGCTTCTCAAACTTGCACCCAAGGCAAAGCTACTCCGAGGGTCTCTCTTGTCCCGCTACGTTTATTTTAAAGCCATGCATTCTTTTAAGAATGAATGAAGATGTTATATGCTTATTAATTTCATACAAAATAAAAGTTCAAATTCCCCCACCTCCACATACGCATGGTCGGTTCCAGCTGCAGCGCCACCGCTAGCGGCCGTCGCTCTTCCCCATCCCCAGATTTCTGCGGGGTATGGGGTGGGGGGCTCCACTGGATGAACCGGTGTGGAAGAGAAAAATCCGAAGGGTCGTTCAGAGAGGCGGGGCCAGGGGTGTGTCCTCCCCGGACCCCGCCTCCCAGGATGGAGAGGGCCCACAGCATCCCTGGGAACTGCGAGGCCGAAGCGCGTAGATGGATGGCCATGGTCCTAGCCCCAAGCCCTGAGGGCTCTCGGAGGCCGCGCCCGCCCGGGGCGAGGGGAAGGCTGCAACGGTGTCGCCGGGGTGCTGGTGCACGTCTGTGGACTGACCCTGTGCAGGAAAAGGTAACATCGGCCCAGGTTCCGGCCTGCAGCCGCCAGGGCTCTCCCCATCTCCCGAGGGGGCTGATTGCGATTAGTGAACCGAAGCTGAACCTGCCATCGCAGCGAGGCGCCCCCTACTCCTGGAATCGCTGCCTTCCCTCTCCCGAGAGGTCAGTGGCCCACTCGCCACTAACCCATCCCACCTTCTCTAGTCAGGTGTGGGTCAGAGATGCCAGTTTGTTTCCCCAAACTGAAAAACAGAACTGGAGGAAGAGTCTGAAGTTTTTCGTATTTGCCTCTGGAGGGTGCAAGAATCAGAGAACTGGCTGCTGGGACTTTGATTTGAAGTGTTGCTTCAAATATAACTTTGTGCAAAATTACACTTGGATGCAATTTTGTGGGGACATTGTTGCCTGAGGGAAACTCTGGTTTCATGATTGGGGTCTGGAGGCTTAGGAAAGAGAGGGGTTTTATTTTTCTTTGTTTTTCCTACCACAGACCAGAAGAATCTGCCTATTGAGGGTCTCCACGTAAGTAAAAAGCAGCCAATGATGAAATAGCATCCATCCCACTCTTTAAAAGAGAAACACACAAAAGGCTACCTTGGTTTAATTTTTTTTTTTTTTTTAAGAGATAGGGCCAAGTGCAGTGGTGCAATCATAGCTCACTGCAGCCTCTAACTGCTGGGCTCAAGTAATCCTCTCATGTTGCTGGAATCATAGGCATGAGCCACCTGGCCTGGCTCTACACTTGTTTGATTTTGAGCTTGGAGAAATGTCAGATTAAATGGATACATGCATGTATCTATTTAGGCAGTCACCTAGATGTGGAATCTTTAGATTACCCTTAAGGTCAATATTGAGACAAAAATTTCACTCCTGGGTGTCCAGATGTATAAAGCACCTGGATAGCACTTGAGCAACGAGACACCTGGTGCAGGCATCTCTGAGGACAGGATAACAACAACAATAACAAAATTTATAAGTTATTGATCATTATGTGCTATGCATGACTTTAAGTAAATTGCATATACAGTTTAATATAAAGTACTATTCCGAGTGCTTTGTTATTTTATTTCCTTTTGGCAAGCACGTGAAGCAGCTGCTCTCATATGCCCCATTTTACAGATGAGGAAACTGAAATACAGAGTTAAGTAACTTTTCTAAGATTATATGATGTCTTAGTCTATTTTATGTTGCTACAACAGAATACCTAAGACTGGGTCATTTATAAAGAAAGAGGTTTATTTTGCTCACAGTTCTTTCCCCTCACAGCGAGGAGAAGGCTGCAATGGGTCGCCGGGGTGCTGGTGCACGTCTGTGGACTGACCCTGTGCACAAAGGTCAAAGGGGCAGTGGACAAATGCAACAGAGACAAAACACGAGGGATGTTCTGGCTTTATAACAACCCACTCTGTCAAGAACTAACCAATTCTTGTGAGAACTAATGCAGCCTTGGCAGAGTGAGCACTTCCTCACCACCACGAGAAGGGCAGCAAGCCATTCTTAGGGATCCACCTTCATGATCCAAACACCTCCTGCTAGGCCTCACCTCCCAACACTGTCACACTGGGGATCAAATTTCAACATGAGTTTAGTGAGGACAAATAATATCCCCATTCTCCAGGTGCTATGAGCATAGGTTGCCAACAGCTCACAGCTGCACCCTGTCTCAAGCATTGTCCTTGCTGATGGAAGCTGCCTGCTGGGAGATTCCCAGGAGGTTACACCTCAAGACTTTCAGGTGTGGTCAATAGCTAAAGGATGACTGACCAGGGGTTACATAGAGCCAAACTTGCTGCCTTACAGGGAACACCTTTGTGGTGTCATTCATTTTCCACTGCTCCCTGTGGGATTGGGCTGGGGCTGGACTGCAGCTGGCCCTGCATCTTTGCCTGGCTGCTTTCATTTCCTGTCCTGCTTGTGGCACTTTCTGAGAGTTTTCACTCAAGAGCCTCAAATCACTTGCACAAGAATTCTCCTCTCAGGCTCTGCTTCTATGAAACGTGACCTAAGACAGTGACTCTACTATACTGGGTGGTGAAGGTTTTCAGAGTTTTATGCTTTATTCACTAGAGATATTTCTTTATATGGAAAGACAACTAACCAATTCAATGGTTTCAAACGTATATCAGATGACTTTTCTGATGAGCACCTTGAGATACATTATGGAATGTATGCTGCTAAAATATTGTTTTATGTGTGTAAAGCAGAGGATAGAATAACTTCCCTTTGAGATGCTGTTTGGCCAAGAGAGTCCCTATTCCTCCCAGAAACTCAGATAGCTAGAGTGGGTTTTACGTAAGTATTTCATCATTGATTTCTTGTTTGATGCAATTGAATATGAGAATGAAACATGTTAATGCTGTTTTTTAACAGCTTTATGAAAGTGTAGTTGACAAATGTAAAGTGTACCTTTTGATACATTTATATATATATATATATATATATACCCATAAACCATCACACAATCAAAATAATGAAGGTACCCATTACTCCCAAAACTTATTGTAATAACTCCCATACTGGCCCCAGGCAACCACTGATATGCTTTTTGTTATGGTAACAATAGATTGAAAAAGACCTTAGAGATCATTAGCCTTTGTTACCAAGTAGTTCAACATTCAGAGATTTCTATGGAATAAGACCAGGAGGGAAGTTGAAGTAACTGGGGCTAGGCTGCTATCTGCTCACTGGGAAAGGAGATAGATACAAAGAGGAACTAGGTGATAACAGGACACAGATTCCAAAGCATGTGGCAACTTCAGAACCAGAGGCAACTGGATTCAGGTAAACTTTAAGATTGGGGTAGACTGAGGTTTTGCAGGTCCTTTAAAGGAGGTCCTTAGGGAATGACGCCATCCTTGAACTGCACAACCAAAATAAAAACATACAAACAGAAACCCCCACCCAAACGCAGAACTTCAAGGTTGGCAGTGGAAAAGGACTTTCCTGGTAGGTAGGGCAGCTGATTTCTGTCCTTCAAATTCATCATCCTCTTGGCTCTCTTATGGGTCACTTCTGGCGATGGGAGATATACGATCATTCTGTGGTGGGCAGGTCTATGCAAAATGACCGCCAGAGTCCAAGGAAGCAGGGAGGCCAAAGAAAGAGGTTGACAAATCCAGTTTCTTAGAAAGAAACATTTAATAGGGACTTATGAACAGAAGCTATGTCTGTGCCTCGGGTGGCGTAAGACAAGATGGTGTATTACCCACTCTTAACCCCATTACCCCCCAGACCTTAGGGAAGGAATGTGTAGAACAATTACAGTTGACCCCTCAGGGAAAGGCAGGCATGCTATGTGAGTCTACCTAAGGGCAGGATTTATGGTCAAGGTTGTTTCGATCTAACGGGATCTAAGTGCACAAGGAATGGTAGATAAAATAGAAATCTTAGAGGCATTCCCAGAACTGGGGCTAATAAGTCAACATGGTAGATTAGCATCCAAAATGGAGTTGTTTAGCTTCCACACTTTCTCATTTTAACCTTAACTCTAGCTCAAGTTTGCTACCTAGTAGTCCAACTTAGACATGATTAGAATGTCTTGAGGCACTGCTAAAGGCTCTGGCAACAACATCAGAGAGATAACACAGTGAGAGTCATAGATTTAGATAATCTGGCATGTAAAACATAGGTGTCTTATCTTCAGGTTTATAGTTCTCCTCAGCTTCTACTCTGTCTCTTATGCCTGGAAGATCCCTTCACTGACTGCCAAAGTCCACGCCACGCACAATTCATGGGATTTCCCTTTCTCCTTTTTATTCTCACTTTCTTGTTCCTTTCTGCAGGATTATTAGGGCATAACATCCAACCTGATAATTAGCTTCATAATCTAGCCCTTGATCTCACTGGTCTAGACCATTGCTGTCCAATACAAATATAATGCAGATCATAAACATGAGCCACATACATAATTAAAAAAAGGGAAAAGAGAAACAGGTAAAGTTATTTTGAATGATATGTTTTCAACCTAATATCTCAAAAACACAGTTGTTACAAGTAGTTAGATAGGCATGAGTGGGGCAAGAGAGGGCTCTTCTCCCCAACCCATTAGGGATGTCAGGTGATGGTTCAACAATTATCACACTGCCTCTCTAAAAATGATAATTTGGCAACCGGGCACCAAGGTGCCAAGGAGAGACAATCTTCTGATGATCCACAGCTGTTAATATTAAAGTGTTAATTGAATGCAGATGCCAGGGAGAAGGAACTTCCCGGGCATGCTCCTTAAGAGACAAAATGGCAAATTATGACCTTTCAGGGACACTCCACTGGAAAAGGGAAGAAAGGCTCAGATGGGCATGTATACAACTTCTTAAAGACATTGCACATACCCTCTTCCCAAGGGTAAGGAGGGCGCTGAGCATGCTGGCAGCCCACCTTAAGGGAACAATGAATCATGGGAAAGAAGTGAGCCTATAAAGTCCTATGATCACGGTTAAATGGGGCCCTTGACCTTAGCGCCCACTTGGGTCTCTTCCAAGTGTTCTTTTCTTTCCTTTCTTTCCTGTTCTAAAGGCTTTTAAATAAACTTCCACTTCTGCTCTGAAACTTGCCTCGGTCTCTTTTTCTGCCTTATGCCCCTCAGTCGCATACCTTCTTCTGAGGAGGCAAGAATTGAGATAGCTGCAGACATGTATGGATTTGGCACTGGTAACTCAGATACCTTCCACCAGTAACAATGGTCATTTCAACAAGTTATCTACGTAAAAATTATTGATGAGATATTTTACATTCTTTTTTCATATTAAGTCTTCAAAATGCAGTGGGTAGTTTTTACATTTATAGCACATCTCAGTTTATATTAACTGCTAATCCGTATTGGGCAGCACAACTCTTAGACATAATTTGATAGCCTTGGATCTGAAATGTACTAAGTGTTCTTGGGGAAAAGAGGAAGAACATGAGTTTTGCTTCGGACCCAGTGAGTTTGGGGATTGTTTGACATCCCTGTGCATGGAGACAACAGACCACTGGAATGCAGTTCTAGAGTAGCACAACAGAGCATCTTCCAACTTCCTTTGTCAGAGCAACACATCACCTCCTCGGCTGTAAATTGACAATTTCACCTTGTTTTTTGAATCCATACCATAGAGTTGTCCCACAGTAGATTCATCTCAATGTTAGCTTGTTTTTGTGCAGATTTTCTCCATCAAGTAGGTACTTATATATATATTTTTTCTATGTGTTTATATTTTAAATTTATATCATCTTTCCTTTAGGTACATTGAAAAGAGTCACACAGAAGGGTCGGCACTTTTTTACTTGAATATGAAGAATCATTTGGTGTATGGACCATTATTTAGCATGAACAATTTTTCCAAATATAACTTGGTTAGTATTTTTTATTTACATCCCAATCTAGTTTTAAGCAAACTCTCTAATATATAAAAATGCTTTTGTAGTGATAAAATGCTGAATAGTAACAAGATAATCACATTTGGAAAGGTTTTTAAAGGGATAACAAGGCTCAGTATTTTAAGGACATGGTAAAATGGAAACACTCATTGGCTGATGGTGAGAATGTAAATTCCTACAGGGATTTGGAGGGCAATTAAAAAATATGTATTAAAGTTCAAAAAGCCTATACCATTTTTTTCTGCAATTCCAATTTTAGAAATTTACCTCATGAGGACAATTGGATAGGTTCACAGATTTGTATGTTCAAGGATGTTCATCTTACTCTTTATAGTTTTTAAGAAGGAAACAATTTATATTTCAGCAATGATTTATAGGGTACCTACCCCTACTGGGCACTGTAGTAGGTACTGAGCTATAAAAGTTAACTAGAGATAGATGATCCCTGTCTTCATATACCTTACAGTTTAGGAAAGAAGAAAGCCGACTAAACATTAATTGAGTGTGGTGCTGGTGGTACAGACTGTGGTTGGAGCACAAAAGATGGGTGTTGAACCTTAACTTGGAGAGGCAGCGAAGGCTTTTTAGATGAACTGATATTTAAACTGGATGCTGAGCAGTGATTGGGTTAAATATATTTTGATGTATCATGTAATGGAATAAGATGCAGCTATTAGAAATAATGATATACACTTGGGAAAAAATCAATATACCATTGAGGAAAAAAAACAGGCTACAAAACAGAATAGTATAACTTTATTTCTGTAAAAGTATGTTTCTGTATTTGTACAGATGTATATATGTGTGTGTGTGTGAATAAATATTCACACTAACATACGTATACATATGTAAACATCTCCCTCTCTCCATCTCTCCCACTCTATAGACACACACAAAGACACAGAGAATCAGAAAGATCTAGAATGCATCAAAATATAACAGTGATTATGGTTGGTAGAATTTCAACAAATTTTCACTTTTGAAATGTAAATGTATTATTTTTATAATCAGAAAATATTGTAGCTATTTTAAAAATTTAAAATGCAAGTAATACAGGTTTAGTGTAGGAAACTTGGATATTATAGAAAAGTTATCAAGAAGAAAATAAAAATGGCTAAAAAATTCTGTTTCCTAAATGACAGATGATTAATTTTAACATTTTGGTATATTTTCCTCCGTTTTTTCTATGCACATGAATGTATTAACTATTTTCATAGTTACGTGTTTTTGTAGACTAGTTTGAAATTTAACATATTTAATGTTAAAATAATTCAAGCTTACATATGTGCCTTCCATCACAGATTAAAACTTAATTCTGAAAATTACAGTTGATTATGCTTAATAGGGTTAAATTCCTTGATATATGTATTTGGGGAATATAGTGACATCAAATTAAACAATTTACTTTCCTTTGTTATTTTTATTTGGTACAGTTACACTGTTATTTATTACCTCAATAATAATTTTCTGCTGCTTGCTGGCATACATTTGAGTAGATTGGACTCATTAGGGTTAGACTGGGTAAAAGTTCATTTTTCATGAGCTCATGTGAATGATATTAGAACAATTCCAGCTATGATGGGAGTGTTAATTTGCTTCACACTTTATTACGTATTAATAATTCCCTGTGTAGGCAAGCTATATAGGATTATGTGTTGTGTCATCTTTGCTATATTTCTTTGATAGGCTATATGGTACTGCTGTCCTTCATTCCCTTTTTACAAACAGCTACAAAAAACCAGAAGGATTAAGTCAGAATATTGCGTGTCATTCACAGGCATATTAAATAACCAGGAGAAATGACCAGAATTTTTTATATAATTAAATAACCATAATTAAATAACCAGAAAAATAATATTTTTCTTATACAGGAAACCAAAAAATGGAAACTGCTTTCATGAGTGAGTTAATACATATAAAGTGCTTGGAATAGTGTCTGACATACTAAATGCTCAGTAAGAACAAACAGTTATCAGAATAGGTCTAGGAGTATCTTAGATCTATATTCAGATTTTTAAAATTTATTTTTATTTTTTTGAGATGGATTCTCTGTTGTCCAGACTGGGGTGCATTGGTGTAATCTCAACTCACTGCAACCTCCATCTCCTGGGTTCAAGTGATTCTCCTGCTTCAGCCTCTTGAGTAGCTGGGATTACAGGTACCCACCATCATGCCCAGCTAAGTTTTGTATTTTTGTAGAGAGAGGGTTTCACCATGTTGGCCAGGCTGGTCTTGAACTCCTGACCTCAGGTAATCCATCCACCTTGGCTTCCCAAAGTTCTGGGATTACAGGTATGAACCACCATGCCTGGCCTGTATTCAGATTTTTATCATCACATGTGTGATGTGAAGAGCAAGGTGATAGCAAGATATAGCATGGAAATAATGTTTTATGTTGATACTGAAGACCTGGAATAAATAGTTAAAGATAATGCATAATTGGGATAAACAAACACAACTGAACTGAGTTGTGTTTCACCTTATGGCATAGCCCTTAGTTGGTAATACTGTTTTCAAACTGAATTCCCTAGATAAAAAGAAAATGACTACTATTGATCCTTTTTTATAAGTACATGAAATCTGTTTGGTGAATGTGAACCCTGTTTGACTTAGTTGATCTGAGATTAAGCTGTATTCATGGGGTAAATCATAATCATAACTCAAGAAATAGCATTTCATTATGCAAACAACTCTCAATTGATTATAATGGGCCTATTGTCTTAGTTATAATTAAACTTGTCTATCTATAACATGACCAGTGAATTCCATGCTTGGTGCTTCAATTGTTTTAAGTAAATCTGTTTCTTAAAGTCATTTCAACAAAATGTATGTGCAAAATTAAACATAATACCTCATATTGCACAGGTGATAAATCCTTTCCAAGTTTTTAGAAGAAATTGTGTCCATGGGGACAAGTGGGATGCATTCAATATAAATACACTTTGTTTTATAGAGCAAAGATTTTGAAAAGCTGAAGACATTGTTGTTCATTCAACCTAATCTAAGAAGCCAAGAAAATCTCAGAGAGGTAAAAAAAAAAAAAAAAAGATGTTTTTCTGATATATGATTATTCCAATACTATCCACTTATGCTTTTCTTTTATTATTTTAAGCAAATACAGGCTAGCACTCTGTATTAGTACATTTTCACACTGCTATAAAGAAATACCTGAGACCAGGTAATTTATAAAGGAAAGAGGTTTAATTGGCTCACAGTTCTGCATGGCTAGGGAGGCCTCAGAAACTTACAATCATGGCAGAAGGTGTAGGGGAAGCAGGCACTTCTTCACAAGGCAGCAGGTGAGAGAAGTGCAAGCAGGGGAAATGCCAGACACTTATACAACCGTCAGATCTCGTGAGAACACACTCCTCTCATGAGAACAGCATGGGGGAACTGCCCCCATGATCCAATCACCTCGCTCCCTTGACATGTGGGGATTACAATTCGAGATGAGGGTCAGGAAACAGAGACAAATCATATCACACTATAAAAAAGTCATGCCAAATTATTTTTCTTATGTGTGTACTCTCTTAATCCTTCCTTAGTTTTAGTGTTTTAGAAAACAAAATGGTATTAAATAAAGGTGGTGGGGATATTTCTATTTTCTTTGGTCTAATGAAGCAGTTTTTCCCTTTCATGTATTTTGTACATTGGTTAAAGGAATATTGATCCTTGAGTTCCTAATATGTGTATTTTTTGGGGAATATGTTTGAGATACATAACTAATTTTGAATATAAATAAATGTATTTAATAACTGATCAAAAGTACTGATTGATAAGAAGATATGTCTTTAATTTTAAAAAGAGAGAGATAGATGGACTATTAATGAATGACTTTTGTTCAGGAGGCAAACACCTTTGAAAACATATGGTTCATGGGGCAGCAATGATTAGGAACTAGTACACTTCACTAGCAGACTTCAGTGATCCACTACATAGATATAGATTTCTGTCCCTAAAAGATTAGGTGAATCTTTTCTGCTTCTGTGAAAATTTTTGTATGCTTGGGTAAATTGAATTTACAGTTGTTTTTTAGCTTCTAAAGGATATGTACTATGTTTTGTAAACCAGCTATAAAGTAAAAAGCAGTATTGATTTTTAAACATTTTAAGATATAAAGCATTTCAGAATATCCTAAGAATAAAGTACTCTATTACAAGTATTTTCATCATTTTGGCACCAGACATTTCTAAAAGTCAGTGTTTTCTGTGCTTATGACATTACCTTGAATTCACTGACAACCTTTTAGCCCGGAGAGATCTAGCACTAGTAAATATCACAGCCATATAAATTCTTGTTACTATGACCTGAAATTCATGTGTGGGCAGAGGCAGACTTCAACTTGACAGTGAATTTAAATTCAGTTCATCTTTTTTAGGGAATCTATTTTAAATAACAAATTGTAAACCCGAAGATGTAAAAATAGACACTGTATTTACTCAAGTCTTTATGAATCATCTGCATGTTTTGAGATTTATAGCTTTCTTGTACATGCATAAATCAATTAAGATGACATTAAATTACCAAGCACTTCTAATTTACAGGAAAAGATCACCAGAAAAGGCTTTCCAGGGTAGGAAGAAGTGCTGGGGGTGAGGATGCTGATGATGGGGTAGGAGTGGGGACTTTCAGAGTCAAGAGCCAAGGGCAGGGTATCTATCTTACACAGCAGTGCACTAGTTCCTAATCATTGCTGCCCCATGAACCCTATGTTTTCTATGGTTTTTGCCTCCTGAACAAAAGTCATTCATTAATAATCCATTTGTCTCCCCTTTTGGAAATTTAAGACATATCTTCCTATCAGCACTTTTGATCAGTTATTCTTTATAAATAAAAATATAATAAAAATAACCCATATTTCCATGCTGAGTGGATGTGATTCCAGCTGAAGCAAATACAATTTACATATTATTCTGGGTGACTTTATCACAGGTAAATAAATGATCTCATTAGACATTTGGAAATACTCAAAATTCAAAATCCCCTTTTACTTCTTCAAGGAGCTCCAGAGGCGATAGCAGGGATGGAAAGCTTGTATTTAATCAGGTAAGAGTAGTTGTCAGTTCAGGGAATAAAATTTCTATCAGCCAGAGGGTTTCCTCTGCATTGTCCTTAAGGTAAATGCTTACCTCAATACTGCATGCATTTTCAGTAAGAAGAGGTCAGGAGATCGAGATCATCCTGGCTAACATGGTGAAACCCTGTCTCTACTAAAAATATAAAAAATTAGCTGGGCGTGGTGAGGGGTGCCTGTAGTCCCAGCTACTTGGGAGGCTGAGGCAGGAGAATGGTGTGAACCCGGGAGGCGGAGGTTGCAGTGAGCCGAGATTGCCACTGCACTCCAGCCTGGCGGACACAGTGAGACTCTGTCTCAAAAAAAAAAAAAAAATTCAATTTAAAAAAAGAAGAAAGGACAGAGCTGAACATTACTGCAGTTGACCCTTTAACAATGTAGGGGTTAGGGGTGTCAACTCCCTGTGCAGTTGAAAATCCACATATAACTTTTGACTCCCCCAAAACTACTAATAGCCTACTGTCAACCATAAGCCTTACCAATAACATAGTTAATTAGCACATATTTTGTGTGTTATATGTATTCTTATATGTACATGTATGTTGTATGTAATGTGTATTCTTTTACGTATGTTACAGTGTATTCTTAGTACAGAGTAAGCTAGTGAAAAGAAAATGCTATTGAGAAAATCATAAGGAAGAGAAAATATGTTTACTATTCGTTGAGTGGAAGTGGATCATCATAAAGGTCTTCATCCTTGTTGTCATCACATTGAGTAGGCTGAGGAGGAGAGGAAGAGGAGGGGTTGGTCTTGTTGTCTCAGCAGTAGCCGAGGCAGAAGAAAATCCATGTATAAGTGTACCCACACAATTCAAACTCGTGTTGTTTAGGGATCAACTGTACATTCTTTATGCTTTTCTCACCTTTCCACAAAATACCAATTATCACCAATTTCCATCTGTTTTGTTTCAGCTCAGCCATCCCAAATATCGAAATTACCCACCAGGGCTAAACTACATCAGTGATGCAGGGATAGCAGGAGAAAGGGGTTGAACTGGAAGCTGAATCTCCCTAGTCCGCTGCAGGGCCTGCAGCCGAGTGGATTGAAACAGGGCCAGCCTGCACAGCAACAACCAAGAACGCTCCCCTAGCCAATTTCCTGGTAGATTTTAGTTTGGGAAAGTTGGACACAAATTACCCTGGTGAATAGTAATAAGGAGTAAGTGGTTACTGCTGAGTTGTTTTAATTTTCAACTTCAGTCACCAGGGTTTGAAACCCTTCTACTTCAAGTTGCTGAGTATAACCCTTGTATTCAGCTGAGGCTAAACAAATTTTAAACTCTTTATTTTGATAATTTTAGGCTTACAGAAGACTTGCAAAGATAGTACAGACAGTCCCCATATACCTTTTACCTGGCTTCCCATAATGTTAATATCTCACATAGCCATGGTACAGTAATCAAAATTAAGAAATTAAGATTAGCTCAACAAAATACTATTGACTAAATTTAGACTATTTAGATTTCCCCAGTATTTCTACACATGTCTTTCTCCTGTTCCAGGATTCAGGTTAGGATACTGCACTGCCTTTAGTTGTCATGCCTCTTTAATCTCCTTCAGTCTGTGACAGTTCATCAGTTTTTCTTTGTCATTCATGACCTTGACACTTTAGAAGAGCAGTGGTTAGATGTTTTGTAGAGTGTCTTTCAGTTTGGTTTTGTCTGATGTTTTCTCATGATTAGACTGAGGTTATTGACTTTGGGTGCTGAATGTCACTATGTGTTATTACTGGTGATGCTGGGCTTGATCGCTTGGTTAAGGTACTGTCTGCCAGGTCTGTGCACTGTAAAGTTATCATTTCCGCTTTCCATACTTTGTCCTTTGGAAGTTAGTTATGAAGTCCAGACCGACCCTGGCGTTATTAGGTTCAATCCAGGGGTATTAAACTTCACTTCCTGGAGGGAGAGTGTTTAAGGATTTATAGACATGTTAAACTACCACAGTTATTAATAAATATTTGATGGCAGACATGTTGAAGCAACATGAATGCCCTGATTCTCTTTAAAGTTTTGCTCACTAATTTTAGCATTTGTCAGTGGGTCTTGCCTGCTGCAGTTATAACTGTGGCACCCTAACGGTGACATTCTGTTTTCCACATTTCTTCACCATGTATTAATTGAAATTATTCTGTCAGGGAAAATCCCTTCCTCCCTCCCTCCCTTCCTTCCTTCTTTCCTTCCCTTCCTTCTTTCTTTCCTCCCTCTTCCCTCCCTATCTTCTTTTCTTCCTCTCTCCTTCCCTTCCTCTCTTCCTCCCTCCTCCTCTTTCCTTCTTTCTGTTGTATATGGACTCACGAATATTTACTGATTTATGGATAGTTATTTTACTCTTTGGGTTACAATTAATTACATTTCTTGTTCATTGTATTGCTCAAATTATTAGGAGCACTCTCATCTTTTTGCATGTTTCTTTACAGCACTAAGTCACCTTCTGTCGCTGCAAGATGAACTGCTTCTATTTCCCATGTCCCAGCCTAAGAATCACCCGTTTCTTTAAGAAACATGGTTCCTTTTATCAGAGAATGGCGTTTAGAACCCAAAATCTGGCCACTAGGATTCCCCATTGCCTCTAGGTGGTCATTGCTTATAGCCCCTCTCAGCTTATAGAGCTAGCAAATGATTGTGTGTATACCAATCCATGTGTCTATATTTATTTCTGTATACCCATCTGTATACATATTAAATAAACATTAGTTCATAATGATATCTCTAGCTCTAGTCCATTAGCACAGGGATTGTTCTAGAATTTTCCTTTAGCCTGTTTGTAATTTATTTCTCCCACAGATACAAACCTAGCTGTCATTATCTATAATTTCTTTCTTTGTTCAACTCTAGTTCTATGGGTCTTGAGAAATACACAGTCATGTATTCACCATAATGGTTATGTACAGAACTGTTTCATTGTCCCCCAGATTCCTTTTTAGTGCTGCCCTCATTTTCTAACCTGCTAGGCAACAATTTTCTGCAATGGCTACTAGGTTTAAAAACACTTGAAATTTTAGGGTACTTAAAACCTTAACTAATAGCTTCTACCTGTTATGAGCATATCTTAAGTTTTTTTATTGTGGTAAAATATGTATAATATAAATATGCCATTCCAACCATTTTAAGTGTACAATTCAGTGGGATTAATTACACATACAACACCATTGTGCAGTGATCACCACTATCTGTTTCCAAATCTTTTCTATCACCCCATACAGAAATTCTGTGACCATTAAGTAATAACTCTCGATTACCCAACTCCCCCAGCCCCTGATAGATTCTAATTGACTTTCTGTCTCTATGAATTTGCCTATTCTAGATATATGAGGGGAATCTTACAATAGTTTTTCTTTTGTGGCTGTCTTATTTAACTTAGCATGATGTTTTCAGGGTTCATCCATGTTGTAGCATGTGTTATAACTTCATTCTTTTTAATGGCTGCATAATATTCCACAGTATGTGCATAGTACATTTTGTTTATCCATTTATCTGTCAATGGATATTGGATTGTTTCCACCTTTTGGCTATGGTGAATAATACTGCAGTGAACATTGATGTACAAATGTCTGTTTGAGTACATGTTTTCAGTTATTTTGGGTATTTACTTAGGAGTGGAATTGATGAATCATATAATCAATTACTTTTCTGAGTTACTGCCAAACTGTTTTCCATAGCAGCTACACCATATTACATTTCCACCAGCAATGTCCACAGATTCCAATTTCCCCACATTCTTGCTAACACTTGTTATTTTTCTTTTCTTTTTATTATGGCCATTGTAGTAGGTGTGAAGTGGTATCTCACTGTGATTTTGATTTGCATTTCCTAAATTACTAATGATGTTGAGCAATTGTTCTAATACCTATTGGCCATTCGTATATCTTTGGAGAAATATCTATTCAAGTTCTTTGCCCAGTTTTAAATTGGGTTGTTTGCCTTATTGTTATTGAATTGTAAGTGTTCCTTACATATTCTGGATATGATCAGATATATGATTTGCAAATATTTTCTCCCATTTTGTTGTCTTTTCGCCTTCTTGAGGAAGTCCTTTGATGCAAAAAGCAGTTTAATGAAGTGCAGTTTATTTTTTCTTTTAATGTTTGTGCTCTTGGTGTCATAGCTAAGAATCTGTTATGAAATCCAAGGTCATAAAGACTTGTTTTCTGCTTTAATGGTTTTAACTCTTCTGTTTAGATCATTGATCCACTCTGAGTTAATCTTTTGTCTATTTTTTAAAATAAAATTTATTGTGTATATTTAAGGTATACCACACGGTGTTATAAGGTCCATATACAGTAAAAAGGTTACTATTGGCCAGGCTTGGCAGCTCACGCCTGTAATACCAGCACTTCAGGAGGCCGAGGCAGGAAAATTGCTTGAGGCCAGGAATTAGAGACTAGCCTAGGTAACATAGTGAGACTCCATCTGTAAAAAAAAAGTCAAAAGTAGCTGGGTGTGATGGCACACACCTCTAGTCTCAGCTACTCAGGAGGCTGAGGTGGGAGGATCACTTGAACTCAGAAGTTCAAGGCTACAGCGTGCTATGGTCACGCCATTGCACTCCAGCTTAGATAACAGAGTGAGACCCTGCCTTAAAAAAAAAAAAAAAAGTTACTATAGTGAAGCAAATTAACATATTCATCATCTCTCATAGTTACCTTTTTTTTTGTTTTAGTAGCAAGAGCAGCTAAAACCTACTCGTTTAGCATGAAACCCATACATAGTACAATGTTATTAACTATAGTCTTCATGCAGTACATTAGAGCTCTAGATATGTTCATCCTACACACCTCCTACTTGTGTCCTCTGACCTACGTCTCCCCATTTCCTCCCCAGACCCTCATACCCCTGGTAACCACTGTTTCATTCTATGTCTCTATATTTTTGATAATTTTAGGATTCTACATATAAGTGACATCATGTAATATTTTTCTTTCTGTGTCTGGCTTATTTTACTTAGCGTAATGTCCTCCAGCCTCATCCATGTTGTGGCAAATGGCAAGATTTCATTTTTTTTTAGAGCTAAATAATATTCCATTATACACACACACACACACACACACACACACACACACACACTCCACAGTTTCTTTATTCATTCATCTGTCAAGGGACATTTAAGTTGTTTCCATATCTTGGCTATTGTGGATAATGCTACAATGAACATACCGCATAATATCATATCATATCATATCCTATCATATCATATCATAATTCCTTTATTCATTGATCAGTGGATACTTAGATTGTTTCCATATCTTGGCTACCGTGAATAATGCTACAATGAACATGGGAGTGCAGATATCTTTAGAGGGTGGTGATTTCACTTTCTTTGGGTATAGACCCAGAAGAGGGATTGCTGGGTCATATATATAGTAGTTCTATTTTAAATTTCTTTAGGTGCTTCCATACTGTTTTCCACAATGGCTGTACCAGTCTACATCCCCATCAACAATGTACAAGACTTTCCTTTTCTCCACACCCTCACCAACATTTGCTATCTTTTGACTTGTTGATAATAGCCATGTGTGAGTTGGTATCTCATCGTGGTTCTGATTTGTATTTCCCTAATGATTAATAGTGTTGAGCACATTTTCATATACCTGTTGGCCATTTTTATGTCTTCTTTGGAGAAATGGCTATTGAGAACTTTTGCCCATTTAAAAAATCAGGTTATTTGTTTCTTCACTATTAAGTTGTATGAGTTCTTCAAATTTTGGATAGTAACCCCTAAATATATGGTTTACAAATACTTTTTCCTAATCTATAAGCACCTGTTTCATTTTGTGGATTGTTTCCTTTGCTGTGCAGAAGCTTTTTAGTTTGATGTAATCCCATTAATTTATTTTTGCTTTTGTGGCCTGAGTTTCTGGTGTGATATCCAAAAAATAATTGTGAGGTCTTATATACAGTTCTTTTATCCATTTTGAGTTGATTTTTGTGTATAGTATTAGAGTCCAATTTCATTATTTTGCATGTGGAAATGCAAATTTCCAAGCACTATTCGTTGACAAGACTAATCTTTTATTATTGTGTCCTCCTAGTGTGCTTGTCAAAATTTAGTTGACCATAAATATGTTTGAATTTTTTTCTGGGCTGTCTATTGTATTCTGCTGGTCTATGTGTCTGTTTTTATGCCAGTACCATACTGTTTTGATTACTATAACTTTGTAATACAATTATGAAGCAGAAGTGTCATGCCTCCAACTTTGTTTTTCTTTCTCAAAATTGTTTCAGCCATTTGGGGTCTTTTATAGTTCAGTAAAAATTTTAGAATTTTAAAAAAAATTTTTGTGAAGAATGTCATTGGGATTTCGATAGGGATTGCATTAAATCTGTATATTGCTTTGGGTAATATGGACATTTAAACAATAGTCATTCTTCCCATCCATAAGCACAAGATATCTTTCCGTTTATTTGTGTTTTCTTCAGTTTCTTTCATCAATGTTTTATAGTTTTCAATGTACAGATCTTTCACCTCTTGGTTAGATTTATTCCTAAGTGTTTTAATTTTTTAATGCTATCATAAATTGGATAACTTTCTTGATTTCTTTTTCATTTATGTTGTTATTTGTGTATAAAAATGCTGCTGATTTTTGCATGTTGATTTTGTGTCCTGCAACTTTACTGAATTCATTTATTATTTGTAACAATTTTTTGGTGGGCTTCTTAAATATATATAATCATGTCATTTGCAAATGGAGATAATTTGACTTCTTCCGTTCTGATTCGGATGCCTTTCATTTCATTTTTTTTTTCTTCTTTTCTTTGTCTGATTGCTCTTGCTAGTACTTTCAGCACTACGTTGAATAGAAGTGGCGAGAGTGGCTATCCTTGCCTTGTACTGGATCTTGGTGAAAAAGCTTTTAGTTCTCCCCCATTGATTTTAATGTTAGCTGTGGGTTTTTAAAAAATGGCCATTATTACATTGAGAAACTTTCCTTTTATACATAAACTTTTGAGAGTTTTTATCAAGAAAGGATGTTGGACTTTGTTGAGTGCTTTTTCTGAGTCATTTGAGATGATCATGTCGTTGTTATCTTTTATTCTGTTAATGTGATGTATCACATTTACTGGTTTGCATACGTTAAACCAGTCTTGCATGTCAGGGATAAATCCTACTTGATTATGATGTATAATCTTTTTGATGTTTGTTAGTTTTGGTTTACTAATGTTTTATTGAGGATTTTTACATCATTGTTAATCAGAGAAATTGGCCTGTAGTTTTCTTTTCTTATGATGATGTATTTGTCTGGCTTAGGTATCGGGGTGATGCTGGTCTCATAAAATGCATTTGGAAGTATTTCCTCTATCATTGTTCTTCAAAAGAACTTAATAGGTATTGGCATTAACTCTTTGAATTTTTGGAAGAATTCATCTGTGAAGCCATCTGGTCCTGGGCTTTTCTTTTGGGAGAGGTTTTAAAATTACTCCGTCAGTCTAATTATTTGTTATTGGTCTGTTCAGGCTTTCTATTTCAATCTTAGTAGGTTATATTTTTCCAGGATTTTTTCCATTTCCTCTAGATTGTCTAATTTGTTGGCATAAAAATGTTCATAATAGTCCCTTATAATCATTTTTCCCATGGAGGTATCTGTTGTTATTTCTTCATTTTAATTTTTGATTTAATTTATTTGAATATTTCCTTCGATAGACTAGCTAAGGTTTTGCCAATTTTATTTTTTCAAGAAACCAACTCTTAGTTTATCTGTTCTTTCTACAGTTTTTCTCTTCTCTATTTGGTTTATTTGTGTTCTGATTGGTATTATTTCTTTCCTCACGCTAACTTTGTGTTTAGTTTATTTCTCTTTTTCTTATTCCTTGAGACATAATATTAAACTATTTATTGGAGAGATTTCCTCTTTTTTAACGTTGGCATTTACTAGTATAAACTTTCCTTTTAGAACTGGCTTTGATGCATCCCATGGGTCTTGGTATATTGTGTTTCCATTGTCATTTGTCTCAAGCTATTTTTACATTTTCCTTTTGATTCCTTCTTTGACCCATTTGTTTTTCAGGAGTATGTTGCTTAATTTCCATGTGTTTGTAACTTTTCTAAGATTCCTCCTGTTATACAGTTTTAGTTTGATATCCTCGTGGTCTGAAATGATCCTAGATACAATTTCAGTAATTTGTTGAGACATGTTTTGTAGCCTAACTTATAGTCTATCCTGTGTAATGTTCCATGTGCACTATAGAAAAATGTGTATTTTGCTGCTGTTGGATGGAATACTCTGTGTATGTCTATTAGATCCATTTGGTCAAAACTGTTCATTCGAGTCCAGTATTTCCATTTTAATTTGCTGTCTGGTTGATCTATCAATTGTTGAAAGTACAGTATTGAAGTCTGTAACTGTTATTGTATTGCTATCTATTTCTCTCTTCAGGTCCATTAATATTTGATTTATGTATTTAGGTGCTCCAATGTCGAATACATATGTATTTACAATGGTTGTGTCCTCTTGATGAATTGACTCCTTTATCATTAAATAATGACCTTCATCATCTCTTGTAACAGTGTTTGACTTGAAGTCTATTTTATCAGATATAAGTATAGCTACCACTGCTGTCTTTGGGTTACTATTTGCCTGGAATATCCTCCTCTGTCCTTTCACCTTCACCTATGTGTGTCCTTAGAGCTTAAGTGGGTCTTTTGTAGGGAGCATACAGTTGGTTCCTTTTTTTTTTAATCTAGTCATGCACTCTGTCTTTTGATTGGAGAATTTAATCCATTTATATTCAAGAGCATTATTTACAGGTAAGGACTTACTACTGCTATTTTGTTATGTGTGTTCTCGTTGTTTTGTTTTGTAGTTTCTTTCTTTTCTTTCTTTCTTTCTTTCTTTCTTTCTTTCTTTCTTTCTTTCTTTCTTTCTTTCTTTCTTTCTTTCTTTCT
>NW_012119221.1:1308061-1347650 GCF_000951035.1 Colobus angolensis palliatus | reverse complement strand
TTCCTTCCTTCCTTCCTTCCTTCCTCCCTCCCTCCCTCCCTTCCTTTCCTTCCTTCCTTCCTTCTTTCTTTCTTCTTTCTTTCTTGTTGTCCATCTTTGTGATTTGATGATTTTTCTTTAATGCTAAATTTGGCTCCTTTTTCTTTATAATTTGAATATGTACTGTAGATTTTTGTTTTGCGGTTTCCATGAGGCTTCCATAAAACCTTTTAAAGTTATAGTCTACTATTTTAAGCTGATAACAACTTAACTGCTGTCACATACAAAAAAAATCTAGATTTTTTTACCCTCCCCCCTGCAATTTTGTGTTTTTGATGTCACAATTATATCTTTTTAAACTGTATATTTCTTAACAACTTATTATAGCTATTTTAAAATTTTTTATATTTTTTCGAGACAGAGTCTTGCTCTGTCACCCAGGCTGGAGTGCAGTGGTGTGATCTCGGCTCACTGCAATCTCTGCCTCTCATGTTCAAGTGATTCCTATGCCTCAGTCTCCCAAGTAGCCAAGACTACAGGCATCGGCCACCATGCCCAGCTAATTTTTGTCTTTTTTAGTAGAGATGGGGTTTTACCATGTTGGCCGGGCTGGTCTCAAACTTCTGAGCTTAGGCAATCTGCCTGCCTTGGCCCACCAAAGTGCTAGGATTATAGGTATGAGCCACCGTGCCTGGCTGCTTTAGTTATTATTTAATCATATTTACTTTTAACCTTCATACGAGAGATGTGTATGATTTACATACTACCATTACAGTATTCTGGATTTGACTATGTATCAACCTCTACCAGTGAGTGTTATACTTTCATATGTATTCATGAAAGTAATTGTCATCCTTCATTTCTGCTTAAATAACCCCTTTAAGCATTTCTTGTAAGACTGTGCTTTCTTAAAAATAGCAGGCAGATGCAATGGTAATACATTTCAAAACCTAATACTTTGGAAGAGGAAAAAAGGCATGTTTAAATCTCATCTGTAATGTCTTCCAATGAAGGACTCCTGACCACCATCAGATTTTATTTTTCTGGTCCTTGGTTTATCCTGTTTTGCTGGGCAAGCTAGGTTCTGAAAGATTCCTTACCAATTTCTTCATGGAGGTAGTTGGCCTAGCATCACAGAAGTTCATGAGTGCTCCTTACTGTCTCTGATGTTTCTTTCCCTTCCATAGGAGAAGTTTTGCTTTATTAGGATCATATCAAATTCTTATGAATCTGTATATAGAAGATTTTACTTCCTGGCATCTATCACATAAAAAATGACTAGACCTTGGAGAACACATACAAACTATTCTTGTTTTGGTTTCAGAAACATTGAAGGAATTTGTGATAATAATAATTTTCCTTTAACCTTTCTATAAGCTATTATTTATTTATTTTCCTTTTTTTTTTTTTTTTTAAGATTCAACTATGACTAAGGAAGAATAGGTCATTTTTCAGTTTGCCAAGTACAGTGCAGCTCCAACTTTGCCAGACTGCAATCTATCAAAAGTAAGTAACACAAAAATGTTCCATTTAGGTCTTGGCAGTCCCCTAAAAAAGGCAGTGGCAGGTAGTGAATAGAGTTTAACAAAACTTCAGAGACAAAAGACACATTACAAATAAATATTGACCAAAAAGTATGTAATAATTTGGGGTTTGTTATTTGAACTCTATAATATAATGGTGAGTTTTCAAACCAGCCTGAAGGAAAGTAGAATTGAAACTAGAATGATGGGCTGGGCATACTGGCTCATGCCTCTAATCCCAGCAATTTGGGATGCTGAGGCAGGAGGATTGCTTTTGTGCAGGGGTTCAAGACCAGCCTGGGTAAGATGGTGAAACTCTATCTCTACAAAAAAATACAAAAATTATTCAGGTGTGGTGGCGCATCCATGTAGTTCTAGCTACTTGGGAGGCTGGGGTGGATCACTTGAGCCTGGGAGGTTGAGGCTGCAGTGAGCAAGATTGCATTACTGCACTCCAGCCTGAGTGATGGAGTGAGGCCCTATATAAAAAATTTAAAAGAGGGAAAGAAAGAAGAAGGAAAGAAGGAAAGAAAGAGAGAAAGAGGAAGGAAGGAAGGAAGGAAGGAAGGAAGGAAGGAAGGAAGGAAGGAAGGGGGGATAATGACCAAACTTAATATAAGCAAAGTACCAAAACATAAAAAAGTTATTATGTGGACTTTTAAGTGGACTTTTAAGTGGACTGCTTTAACAATCCACTTATTTATCTAGAATGTGAAAAAATATGCAAAATGGGTTAGGTGAAGACTTTGTATTTTATGATAAATAAAATACAGTTAACATGTGTGTTTTTGGGTTGTCTCAAATATTTTAAACACATTCTAATGATTTTATAGTTTTTCACAGTGTAAACACCATCATCTCAGTGTAGAATACAAACAAAACAAAAGAGAAAACAAACTAAAAGCTACCTTTCTGAGCCTACCTTTTCTTTTTAATGTATAATGATTTAGATTCTGACAATTAGCTCTTCATGATATTTTGATTTGAAATCAATATATGTGGGGAAAAAGGAAGGACATGGGATATCAGTTTTTTCTGGTGCGGGTATTGGCAAAAATCACGCCATTCTTTGGTCAGATATGGTGTCTAACCCCGCCGCCCCCTTCCTAACTGTGGTAAAGACATTGTGATTCTGAGGTCAGCCCAGCGTCTTCACCAGAGTTGTTGCTGGAAGTTTGAACTAGAAACCATTTTACAAACCTTCCCAAAGATTCTGGTAAGTGACCTGCTACCTGCAGTAAATCCTTTTGTTCTTAAACCAATTTAAGTGAATTCTGTTGTCTGAAATTCAGAAATGTCTAACAAAAAATCTGTTGAGTATGTGACTCCTTTGGAAAAAGTTTAATAGTGTAGCATTAACATGAAGTCTCATTTAAAAAATTGTGGATATCCAAAAGTTTTAGTGGAGAGTTACTTTTATTAAGCATTAGTTCTTTCAATAAAAATTAACATTAATATTCATTCAAATCTACTGGTTTAAATGGAGAATAATAACAAAAAATAAATCAATATATCTATAAGTAGTGTTCATAGGTTTTTCTTATATTTCAGTATAAAATTTACATATAGTCATGTGTTGCTTAATGATGGGGATATGTTTTAAGAAATGTGTCATTAGGTGATTTTGTCATTGTGCAAACATCATGGAGTGGACTTACACAAACCTAGATGATATAGCCTACCACATCCCTAGGCTATATGATATAGCTTATTGCTTCTGGGCTATAACCTGAATAGCATGTTACTGTACTGAATACTGTAGGCAATCATAACACAATGTTATTATTTGTGTATCTAAACATATGGAAACAAAGACAAAATACAGTAAAAATACAGTTTAAAAGATTAAAAATGGCACATCTGTATAGGGCACTTACTATGAATGGAGCTTACAGAACTGGAAGTTGCTCTGGGTGAGTCACTGAATGAGTAGTGAGTGAATGTGAAGGCCTAGGACATTACTGTACACTGCTTTAGACTTTATAAACACTGTAAACTTAGGCTACATTATATTTATTTAAATTTTTTTCCTTCTTTATATTTTTTAGAGACGGGATATTGTGGTGTTACCCAGGCTGAAGTACAGTGGCAGTAGCTTGCTTCAGCCTCAAACTCCTGGACCCAAGGCATCTTCCCACCTCAGCCTCTTGAGTAGCTAGGACTTCAGGCACGTCCCACCACACTCAGCTAGTTTTTTTTTTTTTTTCCTTCCTTCCTTCCTTCCTTCCTTCCTTCCTTCCTTCCTTCCTTCCTTCCTTCCTTCCTTCCTTCCTTCCTTCCTTCCTTCCCTCCTTCCTTCCTTTTTTTGAGATAAGGTCTTGCTGTGTTGCCCAGGCTGCTCTAGAACTTCTGGCAATCCTCCCACCTCAGCCTCCTGAGTAGCTGGGATGATAGGCATGAGCCACTGTGCCAGACTCTTTCTTCAATAATAAATTACCCTTAGCTTGCTGTAACATTTTTACTTTATACACTTTTTAATTTTTAAACTTTTAAACTCTTTTGTAATAACACTTAGCTTAAAATACAAATACTTGTACAACTGTACAAACTTATTTTCTTTCTTTCTGTTCCTTTGTATAAGCTTTTTGTTTCTATTTAATCTTTTTAAAACTTTTTGAACTTTTTTGTTAAAAATGAAGACAAAAACATGCACATTAGCTTAGGCGTACATGGGGTCAGAATCATCAATATTACTGTCTTCCACCTCTGCATCTTGCCCCACTGAAGAGTCTTCGGGAACAACAATAGGTATGGAGCTACCATCTTCTATAATAACAATGCCTTTTCTGAAATACCTCCTGAAGAACCTGCCTGAGGCGTTTTATAGTTAACTTTTTTTTATATAAGCAGAAGGAATGCACTCTAAAATAGCAATAAAATGTGTAGTATAGTAAATACTAAACAATGGGAATTTTTTTAACTCCATTATAATCTTATGGGACCACCATTGTATATGTATGTGGTCCATCGTTGATTGACATGTCATTATGTAGCACATGACTATATATAGCCATATGTATATTGATGTAGACATTTTTCTTTCTGAATGTGAATATATTAAATCTTTCTTTTTCTATTCTTAAACATATGCTGATTTCTGCATTTGTTAGGTTGGAGAAGTTGTGTCTATAGGCTTAATGAGAAAAAATTCTCAAGGCAGACAGTGATTCCATTTGCAAATGTTTCAAATCCTCTGAAAGTGTAAAATTAAGTGTTTTAAGCCCGACAAACATATTTAGTGTTGGCATTTCTTCAAATCATTCAAGTAGCCTGTTGAAAAATCATTCCTGGGTTACATATAATACAAAAGGAGAGTACAGGTCCATGTGAATATTTTATGGTTTATTGTATGTCAATTTAACGCTGCAGAAGAAATGGGCAGCCCTGGAATCCTTGTGCCAATGAGATCTAGATGAGGCTGGTGACCCAATTAGTGTAATGGGGATCTGGCAGCCAAATGGCACACTTTAAAGCCTGGCTGAGAATGACTGGCTCTCATCCATACTTTTGCAATACAAGGGAGAGGAAACAGGATGTGGAATCCTCCTACTTTTTCTGTGATGCTTTAAACCCAACTGAGTCTTCAAAACCAGGATTTTTCTGTTGGAAAAAATATCATCCACATATCAGTTCTTCCCTCTGTAACCTTTCCTTTTTACATGCCCTCTTCTCCTTCCTTTTCTATCACATCTTATTGGCCTCCTTCTCATGATTGCACAGTGGTCCAAAGGACTATTCTTTTCTTCTTAATTCATAAAAAACAATCACTATTTTGAGGATATTTACATGATGTGGCAGTTACTTCAGCAATTTTTAATAATTTTTCCAAGTCTATGGACTTCAAGTAGTGGTTTTTAAAAAATTGGAATCTGTTAACATACACAATGGAAAGTCAGTAGTCTCCACATTTTAATCTTTTGATCCTCTTTCCAAAGGCAGTGAAAATAGCATGGTAAAATTTCCTCCTTGCATCTTTTTCCTTTGAAACTAGAATCATAGTTCTTTAAGTAACCGTATAGCCTTTTAAAACAATTGTATTCATTTTCATTGTTATGCCCTGTATGCTGAGATACAGTCCACCACGGACCTCTTTGGCTCCTACACAACTTGCTGCGTTTGCCAACATCCCAGGGCTTTGACTGTTGTCCCTGGGTCACTTCTCAGGATTGCTCATGTACCTGGTAATTCTGAGATGATGGTGCATTGCAGTTTTTACACTGCACCTGGGCTTTTTCCAGACAAAGAATAGGCTTGCTTAACAACAGCACATTCCCTAAGCTCGGGTTCCTCTCCTGTGACTCACTCCACTGTATTTGCGAGCTCTACTGGGTCCTCCATATTGCCCTACGGGATTTGGGACTTGAGAAACTGTTGCAACCACGCTGGTAAATCTCATTACTGTTCTGCTGCAGCTAAGAATGTCCTTTGTCTCTAGCTCAAGGGTCTAGTGCCTTCAGTCAGCATTAATGGAAGTGTGGCAGGCTTTTGTATTTTGTTAGCTTTTGTATTTATTTTGGTGCGAGTTTTCCTGCTTCTAAGTTTCCTTCATACTGTCAAACATAGTGAAGTAGGGCAAAATCCCAATACTTTATATGTAAAGAATTCAAGTCATTGTTATATGTTCTGTTTTCTCCTAAAATACTTTTGAGAAGTATATAGATACAGGTTTTTTCCATTTTATAAGTGAAGAATTGGAAGTGGAGGATAAGTGATTTTTCTCAAGATTATTTTCTTTCTTTTTGAGACAGAGTCTCATTCTGTCACCCAGGCTGGAGGGCAGTGGCGTGATCTTGGACTCCTGCAGCCTCGACCTCCCAGGCGCAAGTGGTCTTCCCACCTCAGCCTCCCGAGTGACTGGGACTACAGGTATTTGCCACCCCACCCAGGTAATTTGTGTATTTTTTATAGAGACAGGGGCTCACTATGTGCCCAGACTGGTCTCTAACTCCTGGGCTAAAGCGATTCTCCTGCCTCGGCCTCCCAAAGTGCTGGGATTACAGGTGTGAGCCACCGTGCCTGACCTTCTCAGAATCATTTAGTTAATTCGTAGCAGGTCAAGTGCTAGATTTGAAGCCTTCTCACTGATAACACAGGAATGGTAGTATCTTTACTATATAATATTACCATCTTTTTTCTCACTAACATTTCTCTTTGCTTAATTTGGAATATAGAAATTATAATTGCTATTCTAGGAAGAAAGGATTCTGGCTAGTGCTATTACTAACTGAAAATCTGAAATTATGCAGAGTTCCCAGTATTTCAATATTTCAACATGATTTGTTCCAGTCTTCACACAAAAATATTACTCATATAAGAAAAATAAAATGATATCAATAATGTTCATTCTTAGCCTCAAACACAGCATTTCTCACAGTATGGTCCTCATCAAAATAATCTGGAGAGCCTTTTAGGAATACAGATTCCTGGGCTCCACCCCAGAGCTACCTAATCAGAATATCGAAGGTGCAAAGGAATCCTGTGTTTTTTTTTTTTCAAATGGCTGAGGTGACTTTTAATGCCCATTTTAGTTTGGCATGCATTACTGCCAGGGATAGGTTATTTTTATAAACCGAGGGTGGGAAAATGACCATCCTCTGGCTAAATACCTACAAATAGGAGAACTGGCAGATATACAAACTGTTGCTGCATATAGTACTTAAAAAAAGTCTTGATAAAAGGTGTGCAAACCAACACCAAATTTATCCTCTAGAAAATCAAAAATCTTGCTTTACATCATGAATTCAGCAGTAGCAATTAAAAAACGTGCCTATATTTTGTGAAATTGCAGGACTCATCTAAGAAATGTGTGTGGAGACCTTCTATTCTGTGGTTTTGCAACACCTCCTTTTGCCTATTCATAAATGCACTCAATTTATGTACATGGAGTCCCTGCTTTCTGGACCAAGCGCCATTCTAGGTACGGTGCTACAGTAGTGGATAAGGTAGCTGAAATCCCTGCCTTCAAGGTCTGTACCAGAAGAGGACGATACTTGCTTCTTAACAAAATAAAATTTCTTTACAGATGAAGATGAAAGGGTTTTGTGTTTTGTTTGTCACCAATGACTTCATCCTAGCCATTTCGCATGCTAAATGTTTTTGATATTCTGTCTCTCCAGGTATGAAGCTGAAAGTCTGGTTCTAAGACAAGGACACATACCACTTGAGTGCTACTGGATTCTTGCTGGACGCTTGAAGGTCATCTCAAGCAATACAAGCACAAACAAAAATTCCAACTCTGACATTTTAAGTGAGTGTGAAGAGGTGACTTCATAGGGATAAATATTATCTCAATTTCTCAGTCTCTCATCATCATTAAATTATGTAATCTGTATGATATTGCATTAAAATAATTAACAGCATGTGCTATAGTATTGTCCTTAAGTATCAAATGCCTCAGTAATTGAAATACTTAGAATAAAAGCACATTTTTACTTAGTAGTGTAGAGCCAACATATAACCTAATATGTAGTTTGTCAACATATAGGACATACAATAAGAGTCACAAATTATTATTATATGAAAGATTGACCAGCTAAATGAATGAGTTGTAAACCATGTAGCCTTGGAGGTAGGGTGGCATTCACAAATAAAATAATTATACCCTAATAGTTATTGATTCAAGGAGCTCTTTTTGATTCTTTACAAAAATTCTATTCTTGTAAAAGATTTTACATAAAAAGGACAAGATTTAGGCTAATTAAGCAGTTTGTATATAAATAATAAAACATTTCATTTCTATACTGAGTCATGGTCAGATAGGATTTGGTGATCCTCAAATCCAAACACCTCTAAGTAACAAGGTCTTGAGAGATGGGAGCATTTGCTGGGGTTGATTTTGAAAGTGCCAGTTAAGGTGAGACACAGTATTAGAAACAATGCTAGAGTCTGGACTTAACACTACAGGCAGTAGAGCTCATTGAGGGTTTTTAAGTAGAGAGGAAATGGATCAGTTAACTTCTAAACAGATGACTGTGGTGATGTGGGGGTGCTATTAGCAAAGGGAAGACAAAATGGAATTGGAGAGCAGTTGGGAAACTCATCAGTGGACCCTGAACCAAGCCACTAGCCATCAAGATACCAAATAGGAAATGGATTACAGATATTTTATTGGTAACAAATTCAATGTGAAGGGAAAAGGAGAAAATAAATCATGTATTTCTAGCAATTAAAAAAAAAAAATCAAACCTAGCTGGGTGCAGTGGCTCATGCCTGTAATCCCAGCACTTTGGGAGGCCGAGGCAGGCAGATCACCTGAGGTCAGAAGTTCAAGACCAGCCTGGCCAACATGATGAAATCCCATCTCCACTAAAAATACAAAAATTAACCGGGTGTGGTGGCATGTGTCTGTAATCCCAGCTACTCGAGAGAGCTGGCCAGCCTGTGACAGGGCAGACATTATAGTGCTGGAGGCGCTCAGGAGGCCCTCTTAGGACTTTCTGATCCTCTGTGGACTCCAAGGTCCTGCCCAGGATCAGCAGTTGTTAGTATGAGATGGAGCCACAGCGGTTAGCTAAACAAACCTTTTGACTTTACTCCTTCATAAAAGGAGAACCAGAGCAGTTAACCAAATCGCTCCTGTTTACACAGCTGATGAGTGGCAGAAATAAGAGCAGAATACTGATTTTACTGCTCATTCACTCCATTGTGGTGCCTCAATTGTGTGACAGCAAATCAAGCTATTGGTTTTTCAACTAAAGGAAAGGAACTTGGAGATCATCTAAACTGGTGTCTCTCAACTTTAACTTTGAAGTCACAGCACGCTCCTTTCTCTAAGACACCCCTACCTTGAGTCTTTATTGCCGCATCCTTTTCAATTTTATTTATTTATTTACTTATTATTATTATTGTTTTAGAGACAGGGTCTTGCTGTGTTTCCCAGGCTGGAGTGCAGTGGTGCAATCATAGCTTACTGCAGTCTTCCACTCCTGAAATCAAGCAGTCTTTCACCTTAGCCTCACAAGTAGCTGACTACAGACACATGCCACCATGCTTGGATTTTGTGTGTGTGTTTGTTTGTTTGTTCAATTTGTGAGACAGAGTCTTGCTGTGTCACCCAGGCTGGAGTGTAGTTGTGCAGTCTCGGCTCACTGTAACCTCTGCCTCAGGGGTTCAAACAATTCTCCAGCCTCAGCCTCCCAAGTAGCTGGGATTACAGGCACGCGCCACCATGCCACTACTTTTTGTATTTTTAGTAGACACAGGGTTTTACCATGTTGGCCAAGCTGGTCTTGAACTCTTGACCTCAGGTGATCAGCCCACCTCTACCTCCCAAAGTGCTGGGATTACAGGAGCGAGCCACCACGCTCGCTATTTTAACAAATTGTTTTTTAGAGACGGGGTTTCAATGTGCCACCTGGGCTGGTCTCAAACTCCTGGCCTAAAGTAGTCCTCCTGCCTCAGCCTCCCAACAATTTTATAATCATAAAAAGTGTTATAATTTTGTGTATGGTCACACTAACACTATCCCCCCTCATTGAGCATCATGGATCTCTGTCAGCTTCTCCCTCAGGCTTGTCTTCTTCAGAACAAAGCACCCCCTTTCCTCAGTAACAGAGTGCTGAATGTAGGTAGGACACAGCATTATGTATTCTTACAGATCATACTTCTGTTTTAACACATGAGGCATTGCATAGTAAAGAATCATTCAACCTAATGTTTTGTTTTAGTACAATAGTTTGCCCAAACTAGTTCTGCCAAGGCTGATGAATTATTTGAAAGTAAAGTCCAAACAGTTCGTATTTCTTAATTCTGTAGGCTCAAGATTTATTTTTTAAAAATTATTTGCTTAAAATAACGCATACTTATAATTCCAGTTTCCCAGAGTTTATTGTAAGAATAATGAGAGATGAAATAATTCTAGAAGAGAGGCATTTGTTTTTATTTTTCAGGAAATCTGCCTTTCAACTAATGCCAATCTACTTACTTCAATTTTATGAGAAACAGATGTAAAACATCTGGCAATAAGTAAAGAGGTAAATATCTGATAATATTCCTAAAAACATCTAACATTTTGAGAAAACCTTTTTGGCAAACCTTGATAAATGTCAAAGCCCAAAATAGTTACATTGAGAATGAATACTAACAAAAACTTAATCTATGGCAAAAATAGTGTTAGATCTTGATGCTTTGTGCTGGTAGATCAGTAATCTTAGTCTGATAACAGATTGCCACAGACCATAAGATGTTTTCAGGATAATCCATGTAAATCTGTTTGATTAGTACCTGGCAGAACAAAACTGAACAAATGGTATTATTACTATTAGTTGTTGTTAATTATAATAAAGAATAATGACGCTGTTGATGGCAAACGTGTTTGTCAAATTAAAAAAATTGTCAAGTGACTATAAGTGCTGTGTTGTTTAGGAAAATGGTTGACTGGTTCATTGGTGGGTTTATAATTTGAAGTTAAAATACCTCTTCCCAGGGCCATGCTACGATGCTGCTGGAATACTTAATGAGGCAGGAGCTGTGTGTGACTCTCTTGTTTGACAATCACAGTGGTTTTTGTTGCACAAACCTGTGTCGAGTGGAAAGCAGAGTTTTTCACTTTTATTATTTTTGGGGAGTAATTACGAGTGTTTAACAATTTTTATAGCAGGCTCAGGAGTGTACTATAATTCCCTTTTTATTCAAAAAATTTATCAGATAAATTTCGTGAGACATGCAGCCTTAGTTTGAGGGTAATGGTGATCTAACAGCACCTACTCTAAGGTGTTTTTTTATTACTCATGACAAATGGCTTTCTGAAGCTATTTAGGCCATGCATTCCTCCTCTGCCTTATAAATCCTGATGTGCCAGGTACTGGAGTGATTGCTTAGTTGATCCCTTGGGAAACTGAAGTGAAAGCATTGATTAGACTCCTTTGGGCTGAGAGCCCTATTCAGCCATTTAACTGGCAGGGAAGTCTTTGTGTTTTTCATTAGGGAACCTAGTAGCAGCAGAATCTTGCCTAGAGATATTTATTAGTATTAGTGTGGTCATAAGTACTGTCTAACTCTCTACTCTCAATAGGCCATTGTGAAAGCCCAGGAATGTGCTTGAATCTATATTTGATTTGAATGTTTCAAGTGGATACCTTTGTCAATACTTACCAGATAAAGCTCATGAGATTTTCTGTATGTAAATCATTCTGTGACATGCTCCTCAAATTCAGAGCAGAATATACAGTAATCTGATTTGAAAATGTCATGAGAAATTTCTGGACTATTTTAGTATCTATGAATATCAACTTGATAGATGCATTCTATGTTCTTCTTTACTGAACCAGTGCTATAAGAACTTGCTGGACTGCGACTATTATGGCCAGAGTAAGCGCCATATACTCAAATGTCCTATGAAAAAAAATCAGAAATACAGTGATATATAGGATTGGTTTTCTTTTTAAATATTATATTTGATTTATTATTTATGGACTAGAAAAGAAAGGTGAGCTCCATTAACCCAGTGACCTTTATTTTTCCCCAAGCAGGGTAATTGCATTCTAATGGAAATAGAGGAACAGTAGGTATTGTAAACACAACTCCCTAAACACTGGGGCTGCTCGCTTCAGCCTCTGAAAGTGTCCAGTGAGTTTTAGAATAAATTTATAAGCAACTCAATTTTTTTACCAAACAAAATAGGAAAAAATGCTGCCAATCTGTTAGCATCAGGAAAATCTAATAATGTTCCTGGTGTTAATCTAATATTTTATTTTTGCATTTCATGTCACACACCTTGTGTGAAAATCACGGAACCGAGGGCTCCCTCTCAGACTGCTCTTCGCAGACCTTCTGTGTTTTCTGATCTGATCACGTCATCTGGTTCTTAAGAATCTAATTTTGAGACCAACCAGAAGGATGGAGCCCTCAGTTCTGCCATAGGCCCTTGGTGTTCTGAGGTCACAGAGGTAATCCGGGGGGAGACTGTCAGTGATTCTCAAATGCACTGCTGAGTTTCTCTGACTGATCTTCACCAAACAGGTAAAATGAGAATGATATGGACGGTGTATGTGTATATTTTTCACAAAACTGAATTTATTCGCATTTTTAAAGTAAGGTCCTTTAGTTTTTAGATTATGCTCTTTGTGTGTGTGTGTGTGTGTGTGTGTATTTCCATGCTTAAATTTATTTATTTATTTATTTATTTATTTATTTATTTATTTATGTTTTATGAGACAGAGTCTCCCTCTGTCACCCAGGCTGGAGTGCAATGGCATGATCTTGACTCACTGCAACCTCCACCTCCTGTGTTCAAGTGATTCTCCTGCCTCAGCCTCCTAAGTAGGTGGGATTACAGGCACCCATCACCATGCCCAGCTGATTTTTTTTGTATTTTCAGTAGAGACCGGGTTTCACAATGTTGGCCAGGCTGGTCTCTAACTCCTGACCTCAGGTGATCCACCCATCTCGGCCTCCCAAAATGCTAGGATTACAGGCGTGAGTCACTAAGCCCGGCCAAGGTCATTTATTTTGTGAGGAGCTATGTTGATGCTCCTGATAGCTTCTCTTTCTTTCTTTCTTTTTCTTTCTTTCTTTCTTTCTTTCTTTCTTTCTTTCTTTCTTTCTTTCTTTCTTTCTTTCTTTCTTTCTTTCTTCTTTCTTCTTTCTTTTTTTCTTCTCTTTCTTTCTTTCTTCTTTTTTTTTAATACTTTAAGTTCTGGGATACATATGCAGAATGTGCAGGTTTGTTACATAGGTATACACGTGTCATGGTGGTTTGCTGCACCCATCAACCTGTCATCTACATTAGGTATTTGTCCTAATGCTCTCCCTCCCCTAGCCCCCCACCTCCTGACAGGCCCCATGTGTGTGATGTTCCCCTCCCTGTATCCATGTGTTCTCATTGTTTAACTCCCACTTCTGAGTGAGAACATGCGGTGTTTGGTTTTCTGTTCAGTTTTCTGCATATGGCTAGCCAGTTTTCCCAACCCTGGTAGTTATTTTAATGCTGTTACTTGGCACATACAAACAAAAAAGAGGTTGTCAATTGTACATAATATTCCTCTACCCCCCACCATTTAAAAAATATTTAATTGATCTGGGAAATCTTCAAATCTGGAAACTGGTATACTTTGTTAACCTGTTTTGTCTTTATGGGGACTCAGATCTCAGTGATAACAAATGCTTTCTCTATACTGCTGGTTTGCTATTATCTGTGCCACACTGTCTATCAGAACAGTATTGTCCAGTATCAGGGGAAACCCACCCCCAATATTCAATGTGGGTCCTTTTCTATATTTCCTAAGTATCGGCTGGTCTGAGAAATAAAGGGAAAGAGTACAAAAGAGAGAAATTTTAAAGCTGGGTGTCCGGGGGAGACATCACATGTTGTCAGGTTCCATGATGCCCCCCAAGCCACAAAACCAGAAAGTTTTTATTAGTGATTTTCAAAAGACGAGGGAGTGTACAAATAGGATATGGGTCTCAGAGATCACATGCTTCACAAGGTAATAAAATATAGCAAGGCAAATGGAGGCAGGGCGAGATCACAGGACCGGGGTGAAATTAAAATTGCTAATGAATTTTCAGGCACGCATTGTCATTGATAACATCTTATCAGGGGACAGGGTTTGAGAGCAGACAACTGGTCTGACCAAAATTTGTTAGGCAGGAATTTCCTCATCCTAATAGGCCTGGGAACGCTACCAGAGACTGGGGCTTATTTCATCCCTTATCTGCAACCGTAAAAGACAGACGTTCCCAAAGCGGCCATTTCAGAGGCCTCCCCTTAGGAACGCATTCTCTTTCTCAGGGATGTTCCTTGCTGAGAAAAAGAACTCAACCATATTTCGCCTATTTAGTTTTGAAAGAAGAGAAATATGGCTCTGTTCCGCCCTGCCCATAGGCAGCCAGACTTTAAGGCTATCTCCCTTGTTCCCTGAAAATCACTGTTACCCTGTTCTTAAGGTGCCCAGATTTCATATTGTTCAAACATACATTCTCTACAAGCAATTTGTGCAGTTAACACAATTAATCACAGGCTCCTGAGGTGACATTCATCCTCAGCTTATGAAGATGACAGGATTAAGAGATTAAAGTAAAGACAGGCATAGGAAATTACAAGAGTATTGATTGGGGAAGTGATAAGTGTCCATGAAATCTTCACGATTTATGTTCAGAGATTGCAGTAAAGACAGGCGTAAGAAACTATAAAAGTATTAATTTGGGGAACTAATAAATGTCCATGAAATCTTCATAATTGATGTTCTTCTGCTGTGGCTTCAGCTGGTCCCTCTGTTCAGGGTCCCTGGCTTCCCACAACAGTCCAGTCCTTAAAAGAATGGGCCTTGAACCCAGACTACCAGGGTTCAAATTTCAGTGCAGCCACAGTGAACACGGGGCCACTTATTTCACCTTCTGAGCCTCAGTTTCCCATCCATAAAAACAGCAACAACACCACCAATTGATAGAGTGTTAACAGTGACCATTAAGTGAGCTAATACAGATGAAATGTTTACAACAGAGCCTGGCATATGAGATATATATTGACATATATGAGTTTTGCAATTGATTATATTTTCCTTCTTTGCTTTGGTAAGAGGACATTTATATCCTGATTTGTGCACATCAAGCCCAAGATTGCCTGGGACACAATTCAGTGAAATACTGTAGCTAGCTTTCTATTTCCCTATCTGTAGTCTCCCCTCTTTCTGACTCTAAACTGTTTATTTTCCCCATTGTATTATGTGTATTTTTAATGAATCCAACATATACTAGGGATTGGGGTAAAATAAAATTAAATTAACTTTAAAAGTTTAATCTCTTGTACCAAACCTTCCATATATTCAGGCCAGAGTGACTTCACCATCCCCTGACATCAGAGCTACTTTGATTATACAACTCACTCAGCCATCTGTAGGCTCTTTGAATATTACAGCGAGAAATGTAAGTGAAGTGGCTATGGTCATGAGATACCATGGGACTCCAGGGAATGGCTGCTAGGGTGGAGGCCTTTAATAAAACCAAGACCAAGTAGGAAAAGATTATAGAAATGAACACAGCTGTAACTCACAGTATCCACCACTGCCATTTATGGAACTCTTATTTTAAAAAAACCTAACTGGGTTGCTCTAAGTATTTTACTTGTATTATCTCATTTAATTCTCTCAATAACCGTATTAGCTACTTTTGTTTTTACCTTTCACAGATGAAGGAAAGGAAGCTAAGAGATGTTAAAGCAAATTGTACAAGTTCACAAGATTAATAAGTGGTAGAACTGGGACTCACCCAGAGTACATCCAGAGTACCTGACCAAAGCTTCTACTCGTAACTACTATGGTTTCCTATCTCTTAAGTTACTCCCAGTGAGTGATGCAACGAAAGCTATAGACTGCCCCATAAAGTTCCAAAAGATTACACTGGCAGGCTTGGAGAAATGGTTGTGAGACTTCTAGGATAATAAAATAAAATAAAATAAATAAATAAAATTAAATTAAAAAAACGTGTCTTTATTCACTTGTGCCAAGTGCCAAGTGGCCCATCGGACAAATACGCCACTAGGACACTGTGCAAACCTAGGATTGTAGCCTGATTCACCGTATTATTATTATTATTTAAATTGAGATAAGGTCTCACTCTAACACCCAGGCTGAAGTGCAGTGGCACAGTCACGGTTCACTGCAGGCTGTATCTCCCACACTCAAGCGATCCTCCCACCTCAGCCTCCCAAGTAGCTGGGACTACAGGCACATGCCACTACAATAGACTAATTTTTGTATTTTTTGTAGAGATGGGGTTTCACCATGTTACCTAGGCTGGTCTTGAACCCCTGGGCTCAAGGGATTTGCCCACTTTGGCTTCCCAAAGTGCTGGTATTACAGGCCTGAGCCACCTGGCCCTGACTCACTGTCTAAATCAAAGACTCGTACACTCTGTGCTTACTATCTGGTTCCATAGTGGGTAGAAGCATTTACTTACAATTGTATATGCTTAAAATTTTTCCATAGTAAAAGCTGGGGTTGGGTACTGAGAAGTAAGCAGTTGGCACTTCTATGCCATCTGGCACTTGGCAGCCAAGCTCCTCTCCTGAGCAGTCAGGGAAACCTCAGCGGTGGCAGTTCATCTTAGGACATTAGCAAACCTCAGATGTCAACAACTGCCTGTATTTTGGAAAGCAGCTCCATGCTGGTGCATCTAGAACCATGGTGTGTGCTCCGCTGTAGCCAGGCGGTGGGGCAGTTTCCGCAGCGTCTGCCTTTGTGGGAAAACAAATACTGTGGCAGAGACTGAGTGGCCACGGGAAACTTGAAGTCCTAATTTTGTATTTTGAACACATGCATTACAGGTCCTACCTAAAACTGAGTGAGTGGCTATCAGCAGTACTGGTGTGGTTGCCTGAGAAAGTTACAGTGGCCGTTACAATTCACAATTTTCTCTTCCTGGTTTTGTTTTGTTTGTTGTTTTATGCTCAGAAACTTGATACATCAAAACCATTTTAGGTTTTAATGGATCTAGAGTACTAGAAAAAAGAGTTCTAAGCACTGAGAAATAAATGTCCCTCTGAGAGTGGTGATTAAGCCTGTTCAGGAGTATGTTGCTGATTGTTCATCTGAGGTCCAGATTTTACAAAAGCTTGTCCCTGAGCACTTAGGATATTGAGTGATCTTTGGACGTGTGTCATCCAGTTATTCACAGTACACTTCTGGTTTCGTCTCTATTTCGAGCTTGTTCAGTAGGAATAACTCATTTCGTTATGAGCAACTTATTCAAGAAGCCAGAAAGCAGTGTGGTGTAGTAAACAGTGTTTGTAGTCAGAGAGAGCTAAATTCTAGTCCTTACGCTGCTGCTCAATTGCTGTGTGACTTTGGGTAAATGATTTAGCCTCTCTGATCCTCATTTAGTGGGTACAAAATTAATTCAAGAAAGCAACTCAAGGTAATGTAAACAAGAGTTATTTGAAAATGAATTTGGAGGGAAGAGACTTTATTCCAGTGCAAACTGGGGTGACAAAGCCTAGTATGACACAACCTGGTGCAAAACAAAGGTGTGTTCCAGAGAACAAAGGGAGGGTTTGGATTTTACAGCAAAAGTTCCTGCTCAGGTTCCCAATCAGATCCATTCATGCAAATTAAGAGTTAAAATGTTCTTAGTTCTGATTGGCTGATACAGCTGAGCCCTGTTTGGTTGGTTCAGGTGAGCTCTGAAAGTCCCAAAGTTGAGCAGAGGTGTGGGTTTTCAGGGAACTCAAAGTATGTGTGTGACCTTTAGTCAACAAGTGGCTGCTTGGCTCTGTGTTAAATTCAGGCCCAGTGAGCCATTTGGGATCCATCGTGAAGGGCTAGCTCTTTCTGGTTCACATTTGTTCACAGTAGTTGAGGCCTTACACTGTGCTGGGCGCTGTTCTAGGCCCTATGAATATGATGGTAAACTTGAGTTCAAAGGGGAGGCCTAAACTAACAAGTGATTTTAATAAAATAAGATGCGGGTTAAGATAGGGAGAAGCATGAGAGGTATCAGGTGGTGAGGGGGAAAATAATCCAGTTTAGGCCAGTGGTTCGCTGCCTCCACTGTTGAATAAGATCCCACAGAGACGTTTTTTGTTTGTTTGTTTTTTTAAACAAACGAACAATGCCCTGGTCACAGACCAGTTAAATCAATTTCTGGAAGTGTAGCCAGTGCTGCCCCAGGTGATTCTAACGCGAAGCCAGGCCTGAGGAACACTGGTTCCGGCACTGATCAGGGATGTTGATCAAAGGAAGCTGAAGTCTTGAACTGAACTTGGCCGGTTGCACCAGAGTTAGCTAAATGTAAGGAGGAAGGAACCACATATACAGGAAAAGCTCTATGTGTGTGTGTGTGTGTGTGTGTGTGTGTGTGTGTGTAGAGCTGGAGGGACAAAAGAATGTGGGACATTCTAGGGAAATGCAGCAATTGGACATAGAGCTGGAGAAAAGTGAGGCTGAAGAGTCAAGCCAGGGCAAGAACACAAGGGTGTGGAATCTCATTCCAAAGAAATGGCTTAAGTAAAGGGATCCGTGCTAGCGCAAAGCTTGCCCTCAGTAAATGAAGGCAATGGCTATTAGCAGCAGATGCTTGAGTTCTTAGAATCATTTATTTCCAGTAAGAGAGGGACATTCTAACTATGCTTAGGGGTCATAATGGAAGACTAATTCTCAGAGCATTTTAATATGCCAGGCGTCTGAGTGGGAAGAAGAGGTTGCTGCATCTGGGTGGCTGATTTCACCCCATTCAAATTGTGCCTTCACAATATTTTTTCCCCACTAGATATTTACTTACTTATTTATTTATTTTGAGATGGAGTCTCACTCTATTGCCAGGCTGGAGTGCAGTGGCGTGATTTCGGCTTACTGTAATCTGTGCCTCCTGGGTTCAAGCAATTCTCTGCCTCAGCCTCCGGAGTAGCTGGGATTACAGGTGCCTCCCACCATGCCTGGCTAATTTTTTTTGTATTTTCAGTAGAGACGGGGTTTCACCATGTTGGCCAGGCCAGTCTTGAACTCCTGACCTTGTGATCCACCCACCTCAGCCTCCCAAGGTGCTGGGATTACAGGCGTGAGCCACCACACCTGGCCTAGATTTTGTTTTTCTATTGTGGTAAAATATAGACAACATAAAATTGACCATTTTAACCATTTTAAGTGTACAGTTCAGTGGTATTAAGTACATTCATATTGTGCAGCCATCAACACCATCCATCTCCAGAACTTGTCATTCCAAATGACATCTGTACCCATTAACCCCCCATTTTCCCTTCCCCAAACCCCTAGTAACCTCTATTCTGCTTTCTTTCTCTATGAATTTGACTACTCTAAGTACATCATATAGGAGGAATCATATAGGGTTTGTCCTTTTGTGATGGGCTTATTTCACTTAGCATGATGTCCTCACTAAATTTTAGTAAGTCCCTTTTTTGGACCCTGATCTCTGACCTCATAACAGCATAGGACTAGCTTAGATGTTAGGCAACTCATAACACTTCCACACTGCATAATTCAGGATGATGCAGCAGTGTCTATAGTGTGTGCAAAAGGCTTGCTGAGTCTCCATGACAAGGGTTTGAATGCCCTGATTGATCTACTATGGCTTATCTCATCTCTTCCCTCAGAGAGCATAAGGACAACATCAGCATAGCTGTTTATCACCTTTTTTTATGGGTTATTAGTCTTTCTTCAACATTATTTTTTTTTTTGTTGAAACTTAGCTCTGTAGACTGTGTATACCTGAGTCATATAATAGATAAACACAGTGGACTTTCAGGTGTCTCTTTTCTTCAGGCAGGATAGTAAATATAAACAGGAAATGATTTTAAGATAACCTTAATTTATATTTATATTAAAGCAGGAACAACTTACATCTTCACACCCTTGTACCATAAGGAACAGTCCAATTACATGATTGGTTTATTTTCATAGTTCTCTCTGTCCTCCAAAAGTTTTATGAATAGCTCCTCAAGAGGAAAGAAACCACTTGATGTAAGTCATATGAAAAGTCATCATGTCTCATCAGTAGTTTAATCTTCTGGAAAGAAACTGGATTATTTCTTCTTCATCTCCTTCCCTTTCTTAAAATTTTTTTATTCGAAAAATACTTCATGCGTTCCTAAAATGTCAGACACTGTGTGATGGCCCACAACAAAAAAAGATATAGTATCTCTCCTTGCACAATCTAATGAATTTAATACTAGTTATTGATGTATATAGTTGATTTTTGACTCACGTAATCATCTAGTACTAAATTCGCAGGATATGAAATGAATCATGTATTCTTACATCTTTCTTTCCTTTTTTTTTTTTTCTGAGGCAGAGTATTGCTCTGTCACCCAGGCTGGAGTGCAATGGCGAAATCTCAGCTCACTGCAACCTCTGCCTCCCAGGTTCAAGCAATTCTTATACCTCAGCTCCTGGAGTAGCTATGACTGCAGGTGAGCACCACCACGCCCACCTAAATTTTTTGTGTTTTTAGTACAGACAGGGTATCACCATGTTGGCCAGGCTGGTCTTGAACTCCTGGCCTCAAGCGATCTTCCCACCTCCACCTCCCAAAGTGCTGGGATGACAGATGTGAGCCACTGTGCTCTACTACATGTTTCTTTTTTTATAACATGAGGGGATAGAGCCACTTAAGGGGGTTAGCTAACTGGCTGCCAAGCTGACTCATGGGGTGGTAGAATTCCCATCATCTGGGTCTGATATTAAATTTGCAATTCTGGAAGTTTCTGTGCCAGTGTCTCACAGGATGCTTCCTGAGACAAGAGGAGAAGACAGTTTCATATTAACTTATGAGCAAATGGTGTATAAATCTGATTGTTGATTTATTAATTTCTACGGAGAGTATCTCCTTCGTTACTAAAATAATCATTTTTATCATCTAATGAACCATTCCAGTATCAGGATGACTGAGAGGCTGAATTAACAGTCGGAAGGTTGCTAAGTGAAGACAGAATTGAAGTAAAGTTATGTAAGTGGTTTTAAGGGATCTTTTATCCAGGCCAAGGGGCTACCTGGTAGAAATCTAAGCCATGTAGCTAAGAGCACTCTGAGAGTGAAACAACTGTATTTCCAGATTCAGTGTCTTGCCAGAGCTGGGTACTGATTGCTAATTCTTTCTAAGTCCCCATGTCCTGTGTTTTGAGACTGATTGCTTTTCTAAGTGACACATTTTCTCATGACATATACGAATATCATCAAGGTTAAGTTGTAGTCAGATCATACTCTTAAATTAGCCATTCCGTCCCTTTGAAGTGACTTTGCTTATTTCTGATTTAATTCATAATGGGTTATGATTATTGGCTAAACTCTCAGGGTTTTGGGGGCTTTTCTTGTAACTCTGTCAAACCAAATTGTTTTCTTTGCCTTTGTTCTTACTGCATTCAAAAAAGTACTATATTTCTTTAGAACAGAATCATTATCCATAAATAATCTATGATTTTTTATTAGTCCTTTCAATTCCTTAATTCATTTGACTCATTTCTACTATATTTGCCACAGACTAAATTTTAGACGAGTACTTTGAAGTGAATTCACTTAGGAATTCAGCCCCAAGTTTTCTGAGAAAGAAAATCTGGTTCTTAATCATGATCTACACCCTAAGGGATTATTTTAAAATAAAATAATGTCAATAACCTCTATTTTTCACTCTTTTATCACTTTCTCAGGAATCCCTCTTTGCTCTTTGGCTGGGTCGGTTTCCTTCATTCTGGTCGCTCGTTTCCTTCTTTTTCTATGTGCCCATTCTGCAGTGTGCAGAGGTCTTGGACTGTGCCTATTTGAGCTATAGCCATCTTGAGTTCATGGGCCCTTTTTAGAAGTCTTTCAGATGTGATAAGATAAGCAGCCACCTGCTTCAGCTGTACTAAGTCTGAGCCTTTGCCCAGATAGTTAGTCTTTATCTTTTCAAAATGGTGCCTGACCATCACATTTTTATGTTATATACTTGATAATTTTATGTTATCTTCGTAGCTGTATGAAATTGAATTTCTTCTGTTCATGGACTACTAACAGTGAGTTCATGCCTCTGGTTTTTATCATCCATTGGTTGGTAACTGCAAACTATGTAGTTTAGCATTTCACACTTCCTTCCCAGGAATCTAGTGTATTGATATAACTTTTGTCATCACTATTGATATTGCTTATTTCAGGGAAATTTATATGCTGACCAGTGGCATTTTCACTTCTCATTTTAGAACTTTCAGATATGATGTGTTTTAAAAAACAATGGACAAGAGATGGCGTCATACAAGCACATGAAGACTTGAAGATTAAGGTCTCAGGATTCAGAAGAGCAAATATTGCAGAGTACATTTTATGTTTGGAAAGGGAGCAGATATTATGATGAATTTTTAAGTTGGCAATTTGTTTAGTCTCCTGAGGCCCTGGCAGTTTGCTGAGGTTACAGGGGTGAAAAGTACCTGCGGGGAGGAATTTCTCAGTCAGAAACAACATTTAAAGTAGTGGTGTGTTAATGCTTAAAAAGAAATCCTGCATGCATTTTTTATGACTTCTAGCTTTTGGAGTTGGAGCTAATGAATGATGCTACAGGAGGCTGAGCCAGCTTGCCATTTTCCAGGCTCCGGCTTCCATTATTTATGTTCTTTCCAGTAGAGCTTATGGCACATTCTTGAAGACTTAGTTTTGCTAAAAGTTACAGCCTAGTACTTGAATGCAGACATGTGACAAATGTCATTAAACCTCTGTTTTTTAAAAACCCTACTGTTCTTATTTCAGAATGGCCAGCCATTTCACTTAAAATCAAATACATTTTCAAGGATTCTCAGTTCATGGGTCTGTTCTTTGAAAAATGAACCATTATGTGATCAGGGTTTGATTAAATGCCCAAAGAGGACAGTTTTTAAAAATCGCATAGTCAAGTGGAAATTTGTCACATGAGATTAGATCAAAACTCAAAGATAAATGGAAGATTCCATGAGTTTTTCTGATATTAGCATGGAGTAATTTGAATTTAAAAAGAGAAACCAAGTATTTTGACAGCCTTCAGGATTGGCTAAAGAAGTTCTGACCTAAATTGGAATGTTGTCCTATAAATATAGTAAATGACAGTTTTTTAAGGGGCCAGAAATATGGAAATGAGGAATATGTAATGGAATCTCCCAGCAAGAAAAGGAATATGGACCCATACTCTTGGACAGGCTAACTAATTCCTGATAACCTTGTTTGATAGTGAACCCCACATAGCCTCCCTCATGCCTTGACTACAGATGCAGCTGTATTAACATTGATGACCAAACTATCGTAGCTATTGTCTCCCCATTCCCTCCCTAGAATCTCCCTTCTTATTTCAGGCATCCCTAAGGTAGTGTTTGCTTGTATTTAGAAACTTGTCCACTCAAAATTTCTGCTCTTTTCTCCTTGCTAAGTTCCTTTGGCTGCTGGGAGAATGCCTCCAGGAACGGTGTCAGTTCTACACTGTGGTCTTTTGGTCTCTTGTGGGATACAGTAGACTTCTTCTCCATGCCCTTCAGTTATATGGTTAAACCTTCTCTCCATTATGATTCAGAACCAGAGCCTTGGACTGTGAAGGGCACAAACTCCATCCCATCCCATTCATCTCCTGTCGTTCCTCTTCTGAGCATCCCCGCTCACCCCAGAAAAGAAATGCATCTCCTTCTTCAGTCAGACATGAGCCATCTTGATGATCAACTCACACTGATTGATTTCTACAGGGATTACTTGGTCACTAGTGCTGCAAACCACAGTCTGGCTTGGACATAGGACACTCTGCTGCAAATGTAGTTTTAACTGAGAAACAGGAAATGTTAGGCACAAGGGTAGCACAAAAATCCATGCAATACTGAGTTTTCAGACAAGTTAACAAACAGGATTCATCCAAGGAACAATACAACCTTTTGGTTAAGCTTTGAGATTCTCTGCTGGCCATGATAAATACAAGCCTTATTTATTTGTCTCCTATTCCTCTGTGCTACAACTGGACACTGTAAAAAATATAAGACTGAAGAAACTTAAAAATAGAACATTCAATATTTTTGCCATGGAGAAGTAATCCCTGAAAATAAAAGACATCTTCTATCTATCTATCTATCTATCTATCTATCTATCTATCTATCTATCTATCTATCTATCTTCTATCTAATTTCTCTCTCTTTCTTTCTCTCTCTCTCCCTTCCCCCTCCCCCAGTGTGTATTCCCATACTGTCCCTCTCTTCACTTAGTAATACATCATTGGTATATATAGATATGCCTCATTTTTATTTAAAACATTTTTTAAATAGTTTAACTTTTAGGTTCAGGGGTACATGTGCAGGTTTAATATATAGTTAAACTCATGACTCAGAGATTTGGTGTACAGATTATTTCATCACCTGGGCACTAGCATAGTACCTGACAGTTTCTTTTTCTTTCTGATCCTCTCTCTTCCCAACCTCCTCCCTCAAGAAGGTCCCAATGTTCCCCTTTTTGTGTCCGTAAGTTCTCACTATTTAGCGCCTACTTATAAGTGATGACATACAGTATTTGGTTTTCTGTTCCTGTGTTGGTTTGTTAAGGATAGTGACCTCCAGCTCCATCCATGTTTCTGTAGAGGACATAATCTCATTCTTTTTTATGACTGTATAGTATTCCATGGTGTATATTTACCACATTTTCTTTATCCAGTCTACCGTTGATGGGCATTTAGGGCTTTGCTGTTGTGAATAGTGCTGCAGTGAACATATGAGTGCATGTGTCTTTATGGTAGAATGATTTATATGCCTTTGGGTATATACCCAGTAGTGGGATTGCTGGGTCAAATGATGCTGCTATTTTTAGTTCTCTAAGGAATCACTACATTGCTTTCCACAATGGTTGAACTAGTTTACCCTCTCACCAGCAGTGTATAAGCATTCCCTTTCCTCTGCAACCTCACCAGCATCTGTTATCTTTGACTTTTAATAATAGCCATTCTGACTAGTGTGAGATGGCATCTCATTTTGTATACCTCATTTTAAACAAGTATATTATATGGTATGTTATCTGGATATATTATAATTTTATCAACTAGTCATCCATTCACAAACATTTGGATTATGAAATATTCAATTTATAAACAGGGCAATTAATTACAAGGTCTGTCATAAGTAACAACTGAATGCCCACCAATGTCATATTGCAATTTTCAGTAGAATCAAGTCTGAATACTTACTGTTCTGAGGACTCTAATCAATGTTTGCAGCAGGAAAGAACCCTTAAGAAGCTTGCTTCTGCTTATTCTATCCAAGTAAATCATTTGTGTGTTTTAATTCTGAATTAATTCAAGTGACTAGCGTTTGAGTGTAGTTGAGGGCATAAGTTCATTTTCAAATCATACTTGGAATTCACAGCAAGAACCAGACCAATTCAATACTTTCTAATAACTAATGTCTTTAATCACTGTCCTACTTAAGCTGGTAAATGATTAGTCTTTGCTGTACAGTAAAAACAGAACTGTGGGCCGGGCGCGGTGGCTCAAGCCTGTAATCCCAGCACTTTGGGAGGCCGAGACGGGCGGATCACGAGGTCAGGAGATCGAGACCATCCTGGCTAACACGGTGAAACCCCGTCTCTACTAAAAATACAAAAACTAGCCGGGTGAGGTGGCGGGCGCCTGTAGTCCCAGCTACTCCGGAGGCTGAGGCAGGAGAATGGCGTAAACCCGGGAGGCGGAGCTTGCAGTGAGCTGAGATCTGGCCACTGCACTCCAATCCGGGCGACAGAGCGAGACTCCACCTCAAAAAAAAAAAAAAAAAAAAAAAAAAAAAGAAACAGAACTGTGACTAATTAATTTTCTAATTCTTCCTCCCTGCTGTTGTGCCTGCATTGCCAGCCCCTTTGAACTATAGACAACTAAAAGAGGCCCTCACACCCAGGGTTCCTACTTAGGGCACCACACTCTGAGGTCAGCAGGGGAGGACCGTTGCCCAGTGGCACCATACTGTTCAGCTTGGACTGCACACCAAGGGCTTATAAGAATGAATCCCATCATGCCTCACAGTCCACTGAAAGGGCTTCTATATTGTTCATACCCTCTGTTACCATTATGTGCTTCTGCTCATCTGACCCAGTTTCTGTTCCTCCCCAACCTCTACCTTCTTCCACATGCCCTTTGGAACTTAGGGTCAGTCACAGCAAACTGTCCTGCATCCTCAAGTCTCCTCAACTGCTGTGCCGAACACCCTTACCACCTGGACCTAATTGAAACTGGGGTGCTTCCTACAGACACCGTCTCCTCCACAGCCCTCTCCCATGGATGCAGTTGATTATTATTGTTATTGTTATTTCTCACACTACAAGTACTGCAGCCCTGGGGGTGGGGTAAGTGTCCTCCTAGCACCCTACTGCTGCTTCCCAACCTTATCTCCTCTTTCTTCCTTTAGACACCCAGCTTCTTTGAATCTCATGGCCTCTGACTTTCCCACCCCTTCCCCTTTCCCTGTTCCAGTTACTACAACCTCCTGGTTCCTCCTCATTCGTTGCTGACCACAGACTGCCTCACTGTCTTCCTGTCGCTACTCTCTGTCTTCATTCTTGGTGATTTGTACCCAGCACCCAAGTCTCTCTGATCCTGGATTGGTTCTCTCCACTTCACCCACCACTCCCATGGTCTAATGTTGATCTTGATAATAACTGGACTATTCCCCAAATCTCTACTGAAGTATTTATCTTCCAGCCAGGCTCTTCTATGCCTCTAGCTTGTGTGCTCTGGTTCTCCCATTCCAACAGTGCCTCAGCTCCACTGGGACCTCTCACCCACGGACCCACCTCTCTCTCTCTGTCTCTTTACTGTCATGCTTTCTACTCCTGTGGTTGGTTCTCTCCACATCCAACTTAGATCCCTTGGTTTTTCACTATAATCATACTTCTACAAATATTCTTATCCTCCTCCTCTCTCCCTCCTCTCTCTCTCTCTCAAACCTGTATAAACTGGGAATCTGAACAGCTGAATAATATGGAGGAAATACCTGTGTTAGCTAGTCTGTCTGCATGGTGTATGGCCGTGCACCATCATCGTACTTTATTTCCTTAATATGTTAGTATTCTCATTCCCTGAAGTGATGATTTCACTTCTTTTCTTCTCTCCTAAATTCTCTCCCCTTGGTTTCACTTGATGGTCTTGCCTTATACAGTGCTTAGTAAAAACAAATAAGAACGCAGGAGCCCCTCTTCATTCCATCATGGCTCCATGACATAACTTCCCTCCATCTGTAACCATAGTCTCCATCTCATTCCTGTCTATGGAGGAGGTGTCCCTGAGCCCGTTAAATGCCAGCCTCTCCTCACATGCCCTGGTCCCATCCTCTGTCACTTCTTGGGGACACAGCTCCTGTAGTAGTTTGCCTTGGCAGCCAATGCAAGTGGATGAGTTTAGGAAAATTATGTAACTTCTCCGTGCCTCAGTTGTCCCATCTGTAAAGTGTGGAGTTAATGCCGTCTCCTTCACAGAGTTGTTGTGAAGGTTACAGGAGTAAGTTTCTGGGAAATGCTCAGAACAGGGTGTGGCCTGCTGCTGTGGCGACTCCGTCCCATGATCAGCCTCTCCCTCTCTCCTAGATCCTTCCCTTTGGCATGCAGACATGCCCAAGAGATTTCATTTTTTTCAACAGATGCAAACAAAACCTTCCATACTCCCCAACCCGTTAGCTACCACTCTGTTGCTCTGCTCCTCTTGACAACAGAGCTTCCTGAAAGGGTCATCGGTGGTCTCCACACCCTCCTCTCTTGGTCTCTCCTCAGCTCGGTCCACCTGTACCTCTGCTCCCACCACTCTGGTAAGGTGGCCTCTGTCAAGTCACTGCTGAGTGACCAAAAAAGCATGGTAGTTTCTAGATTCTTCTCTTATTTCTAGACATCTCGATGTCTTTGCTTCAGTTGTCTTAGTCTGTTTGGGTTGCTATAATACCATAGACTGAATGGGTCAAACAACAAAAACTTATTTCTCACAGTTCTGGAGAGTGGAAGTCTGAGAGCAAGGCACCAGCTGATTGGTTTCTGGCTAGGGCCTACTTCCTAGCTTACAGATGGTGACTTCTCACTGTGTCCTCGTAAGGTGGAGACCAGAGAGAGGAGGCAAGCTCTCATGCGTCCTTTGATAAGGGCACTAGTCCCATCACGAGGGCTCCACCCTGATGACCAAATCACCTTCCAAAGGGCCCATTTCCACATACCATCACAGTTATCTATTCTCTTCCTCAGAAAACAATTTCTTCTCTTGCTTCTGGGACACATTATGCTGTATTTCACTTCTCTCAAGTGCTTCTCTCAAGGCCTGCTTAACACTGTGATTTGCTGACTCCACTCTTGCTTGATGTGTCAGTGTGGAGTGTCCTAGGACTTGTCACTGTCTCTGCAGTTTTTACCTAGTCCTATGGTTTTAACCATCAGCAGGGTCCATCTCTAGAATCATCATTTCCAAATCTATCTTTCCATTCCTGATCTTCCTTCTGGGCTCTAGATTTATATACCCAAATTAATGTGTTTCTACACAAATGTCTAGTAGGTGTAACTGGAGTTTGTTCAGTCTCACATCACCAAGACAAACACAAAATGGTTTTATTTAATTTATGTACCTGATTTTCATTGTGCTGGCTTGACTCCTACTCTTTTGCTGGTTAGTGGCTCCCTTAACATTATCCTGGCCCAATTCCATAATCATTTTCAGTTATTAAAACAATCTAGTCCAATCCAAAACTTCAATCCTTAAATATAGCTTCTTACCTCTTGGCTTCTCTCTTCCTTCCAGTGAAATCTGCAGCTGTGGTCCTGGCTGCTATGAGTCCAGAGGGGTTGTGATCTGGTTTCAGACACTAGCTCTCTCTCCCTTGGGAGGAGGCAGAGATGAGGCATAGAGGAGTGAAAGGTTTCATTAAGGGAGCAGCCTTCCTTGGCCTCTTCTCCTGATGTAGTCTTTCCTTTGGCAGCACAGATCTTTGCCCTGTCACTGATACCCCTCAGAGAGTTGGGTATCTCACTGAGTAGGCAACCCATGGCTCGCACCCTTCTGTTCACTTACCTGCTTCTCCACAAGGAGCTGAAAGAACCTCTGTGATCCTCCTCCACACCCTCTGAGCACTCAGAGAACTTGGAAGGGTTGGGGGATGCCCATTTTTTTCCCTCAACACTGATGCCACAGCCCCTTTATGTCTTTTGGATACAGGCTACACCAGAAGGCCACCTGGCTTAAGAAAAGTCTCGACCACAAGTGGGCACCAGTCTTTAGAAGACTGAAGACTTCAGGGGCAGATGTCAAGCTGTCCTCAGATCTCATTCACAACACTCTGCTCCACCAGTATCTCCTAATGGGCCTGCAGCAAGCACTCAGCCAGGGAACAAAAGATTGGTATCCTTCTTGCAAAGGCAGCTCAAAGTGATGCTGCTCCATCGTGACCTTCTCTTGGAGCCTCCCATCACTTACTTGCCTTAAACTAGGAAAAGCATCTCCTCCCCAGAAGGAGCATCTCTCCACCATCACTGCTCTGTCCAAAAGGCCAACCTCCCAGTCCCTCTAGTCATTCTTTTACGACTTCAGATAGGAGGAAGGGAGTTGGAAGGTAGTGGATGAGTTCTGGCTTCTCTTAGTGAGCCCTGTGGGGATCACCTCTGGTCACAATGCTCGTGGTTCATTGGTGGCTATCTTTAGAATGTGGAATCCTAAAGACCTTTTCTTTTCAGTATAAGCCTTGCTGGCAATTTCAAGTCAACAAGAGAATATTTCCCCCAACTGTTTGTTAGATTAGCACCTCATAGTCAACACAGCCAAAAGAGAACTCTTGTTTTCTCCCCAAACTGTTTCTCTGCTGGAACATCTTAATTTCAGTAAGTGGCACCAAAATCCTGTGCAGGTCAAAAATCTAAAGTGTCACCATTGGTACTGGTTAGATATTGGCACAATAATACTGGGTAACAAAATGCACTGAAAACTCTGGTATAAAACAGCTCTTTTTCTCATGGGGCTGCCAGGCAGCTAGGGCAGTTCTGCCAGTTGAAGCTGGCTTGCTCACATGCCTGCAGGTTGGGTGGGGACTGGCTGATGCAGGCTCTGTGGACTGGGCAGCTTAGCTTCATGTGGCTGGGTGACATGGGGACATTCTGCCATTTGTCCCTCATTCACCTCTTGGGACCAGACACCAATAGGCAATGGCAGAGCACAAGAGGTATACCTATGTATTTGAGCACAATTCTTGTGTCACATCTGCTAATGTCTCATTGACCAAAGAAAATTTCATGGCATACTCAAAATCCAGGGGTGGGAAATATACTCTGTCTTTCATGGGAGGCACTGCAAAGTTACATGTCAAAGGACATGAGAGAGAGAGAGAGAGAGAGAGAGAGAGAGAGAGAGAGAGGCAGATTAGGCTAATAACTTAATGAACCACATCATTCTCCAACATCTCACAACGGTCACCTCTTCACCCACCATGCTCTAGGTGTGTGGGGCCTTCCTTCGTCCCACCCAAGGCTGTTTGCACAACTTTATGCTATGCAATCAATTTATTGACAGTTTTAGCATTAAAGTTTGCTTTCTAGAGGACTCCAGTGATATGACAGCTATTCCTTTTCTTTCTTCATTTTTTTCAGCCCTTGATTTTATTTTATTTTTGATGATCTATACCCTTAGAGCACTCATTGACTTGAGGATAGATCTGAAAGCCTTTCAGATTCACTGTCGAATCAATAAAACGCTTTTATTTTCCTCTAAATACCGTGAAACCTGCCAAAAGATGAAAAACAAATTAATTTGCTCTACGTTTGCTCAATAGGAATCATGGGCAGTAGGCAGAATAGCGTGAGGAAGAAACCAATGTAATGGGACTTTAGAATTTGGAGTTGAGATGCCTTGGATTTTGTGAGACTCTAAATTTAATGGATGTCATTTTCTAAACATTTTAAAGCTAATTTTGTTTTTCGTTATTCACATTACAACATAGTCTGTGATCAATGAGTGTTAATTTGTGTAGTTCATGGCAGGCATCTTGTGGGGTGTTTGGTGACCCTGGAGGAGCAAGGTTTGCAAAGATGGAAGGACAAATAGAAAGTGCAAGTGTTGGGCAGGGGTTTGGTTTAGGAGATACTTCAGCCCCAAGATCGGGAATGGAAGGGACTGGTGGGGAGAATTCAAGTCGTACTTTTTGCTTCTGAGAGAACAAAACAAGAGAGTTCTGGGGCTTTGGAGGGAAGGCATGTGGCTTCCTTGCTCTGCTGGGTTAGCGGGAGAGTGCAAGAGCCAGTTTCCTGGTGGAATAAACGGTGGCTTTACAGTAGGGTCCTGGAGACACAGGCCCAAGGCAGGAGGGGCGGTGTATGGTCTTCTATGCAGCTGAGAAGCACATTATAATCGTCATGACAACTAACATAGTGACAGTCAGCGTAATTGGGTGATTTCTGCAGGTCAGGCATCGTAAGACGCTAGCTTTCACTCCCCCTGGGAAGGAAGCAGAGATGATAAAAGGGCTTTTGAGGGTATTGGGCCCTTTGGTCTCCAACAGAAGTCCAAGGTTAAGATGGCTCACCTATTGTTCCCAACCCAGCTGTCAACCCAGCTGTCTGTTTCTGCCGCAGTGGCGGGTAAATGCTTTACCACCAGAACTCATTTAAACCTTACAATAAGCCTGGGCGGTAACTACTATTATTATCATTTCCACTTTAAAAAGGAGTCAATGTAAGAGTAAAGAGTTGTTGAAAGACAGGCACCTGGCAAGTGATGGAGTCCCGTTTGAGCTGAGGTCTGTCTGATGGCTGCAACTGTGTGCTTACCCACTGTGCTCCACTGCCTAGAGCAGATAGGTGGAGGGTCTGAGCAAGAGGCTCTGGGACCCACTCTAGTGCTGTGGACTCCTCTTACCACACCCTTAGGGAGTGCAGCACAGCACCTGGAGCTTCAGGATGGCAGCAGTCATCCAGGAAGGAACAGAGAGACTCAGCTGACAAACTACTACTGTCTACATTTCGACTTTTCTAGGAGGGAAGGGTGCTGTGACTATGATGACTATGGCGAGAGGAATTTACCCACCACTGTGGTAGAAACAGAGAGCTGGGTTGACAGCTGGGTTGGAAACAATAGGTGAGCTATGGTAACCTTGGGCCCCTGTTGGAGATCAAAAGGCCCAGCACCCTTGAACCTGGCTAAGATTTATCAACTAAGAAGCACACGCTCTGGCTGGGTACAGTGGCTCATGCCTGTAATCCCAGCACTTTGGGAGGTCGAGGTGGACAGATCATTGAGGTCAGGAGTTCGAGACCAGCCTGGCCAACATGATGAAATCCCGTCTCGACTAAAAATACAAAAAAATTAGTTGGGCATGGTGGCACACGCCTGTAATACCTGCTACTCAGAAGGTTGAGGCAAGAGAATCGCTTGAACCTGGGAGGCGGAGGTTTCAGTGAGCCGAGATTGCACCACTGCACTTCAGCCTGGGCTTCAGAGTGAGGCTCCTCTTCAAAAAAAAAAAAAAAAAGAAAAGAAAAGAAAAAGAAAAAGCACATGCTCACAATTACCTGTTACACAGTGGTATTTTTTATTGAACAAGGGTTGACCTGGAGCAGGTACCCTGTGTCCTTATCATATAATATTTCTATCACTATCCAGGGATGCAGCTGCACTACAGCACAGCTCTATGACCTCAGAGCAGATGACCCCTGGTGGGTCTCAATATGCCTCACTGTGGCCCTGTCCTGTCATTCATCTCCCCTCTGGCGCCTCCCTCTCCATTCCTGTGGATGTGAGAGAGCAGGAGGAATGGGGAGCACTTCAAAGGCAGGACCCAGGGTGGATGCAATTGGCAGACGCCAGGGCAATTTAGAAGCAGTTGTGATTTTCCTTCTACTGTTTAGTCTGACTTTGTCCTATTCTTTGCTCCCAGACCGATTGGCTGATGTGGAAGACCAGGAATAGCAGAAGCAGGTAACACTGATTAGTTAGTTCTGCTTAAATATTCTGCAGCGCCTGCTGTTGCTACCGACCCGCACCCTTCCTGCCCTTGGTATCACATGGATGTTATCAAGATCCAGTGAGATGATGTGGATGAGCCTATTTGGTAAACTGTAGTCCCAGCTGTAAGGTAATCTTAAAGCTTGTGGAAGACTCTATCACTTATAAACCTGCAGTACCTCTCCCGGGGAAGAGTTGTTCATCCGCCCCCTTGTTGACGGCGGGCATGGTCATGTGACTTGTTTTGGCCAATGATATGTAAGCAGGGCCATTTCACAATTCTAAATGCGTACACATTTCAAAAATGCATACATATTTCAAAACATGTTTGTCTATTAAAATAAATAAATACAAATTTAAGAACAAAACAAAAAATACAAAACCCCATGTGAGTGGAAGTGATGTTTGTCATTTCTGGGCAGAAACTTGAAGAGCCAGAGTGTAATGTAGTTAGTTATGTTCTGCCTCTGAGTTTGTCAGGATGGAGCCTCTGGCTTGAGTTTCCTGGTGACTTCCATGAGTAAGCAAAGCTCATTGCTGACCCATGACAGATGTGCACCTGGGGAGAAATAAGTGTTGTTTTAAGCTGCTGAGACTTTTCAGGTTGTTCGATACTGCAGAGTAACCTAGCCTATCCCGCCTGATACACAGCTAAGCCCCGGAAGTCTTAGGATGTTTTTGGAAATTAATGTTCAGTTGCAAAATGTAAATACTAATGTCAATAACCAGGGTTGAAACAAGGAAAACGCAAGGAAAAAAAATCCTTCGTTTCTGTTTGAACAGAGGAGAAAACTGCCTTTTTAACCCATTGCTGTATCTTTTCTTTTTTTCCACATACTATGCTTTGGTCTTTTGCTGGATTTTGGTCTTTTGCTGGATTTTGGTCTTTAACTGACATATGCACATCTCAGTGTGCAGTTAATGCAATACAGTGCATTTATTTTATATTGTATTTACCTTTACTGTACAAATTTGGTTTTATATTGGTGTTAGGGGATATGGTAAAACTGACTACTGTCTTTTAAAAAATCATTTTATACGTTTGTACTCCAGTATCTTTTCATGTAGTATCACTTGTTGAAAAATACACTGTAGGAAACAGAATAGTTTGTTTGAAGGGCCATTAATGTCACCACTTTATAAGAAAAGTATGCAATTTAGAAATTAAGAAATAACCTTTTTTAAAATTTATTTATCTATTTTTTTTGAGATGGAGTCTCTCTCTGTTGCCCGGCTGGAGTTCTGTGGCACGGTCTCGGCTCACTGCAAGCTCTGCCTCCTGGGTTCACACCATTCTCCTGCCTCAGCCTCCCGATTAGCTGGGACTACAGGCGCCCGCCACCACGCCTGGCTAATTTTTTGTATTTTTAGTAGAGATGGGGTTTCACCATGTTAGCCAGGATAGTCTTGATCTCCTGACCTTATGATCTGCCCGCCTCGGCCTCCCAAAGTGCTGGGATTACAAGCGTGAGCCACCGCACCCGGCCCTATTTAGTTTTAAAGATCTATTTTTTAATAATTGAAGCTACTTGAAACTATCATGCATTTAGTTTATTTTTAAGTAAAAAGAAATTAATTTATTAAGTAATATTTATTAATATTGTAATATTAATGTAAAATATTACTACCATTAAAATTATTTCACAAAATAAATGATGAACAATTTTTCTAGCAAATTTTTATTCCAAGGGAGGTATATGGGGTTTTTTGAAATCATGTGACTTGGCCAGGGAATAATAGGGTGAATGACTTTGCAAGGTTGCTTCATATATGTATGTGTGTGTGTGTAGTCTTTATGTGTGTTTGTAGTCTTTGTGTGTGTGTGTGTAAATGTGGACAGAGAGAGAGAAAGAGAGAGATTCATTATTTTTACATTGTCTTCTAGGATTTTTACTGTATTCTTGCACAGAGAGTACGAGAACAATATCAAGAAACATGCAGCTTTCTAAGGTATGCATTTACTGTGGACAGTTCTTACGGTTTTAAAAGAAAGACATTGACAGAGTCATTTGAAATTTTTTATTTGAAAGTCAGGCTAATCTCTTCTAAGTGTTTTCTATGGTGGAGGGCAACAGGGTGTGGTGAAGGCCCACAGGCTTTGAAGACATATACACTAGAATCTGAACCCCATGATTACCACTTGTTGGTTATATTTATTTGGTCAAGTAAATTTTCCTCTGCCTGTCCATCAATAAAATGGACTTCATAGTACACTTCTCATTGAGCTGCCATGGATTAAACAAAATAAAAATATTTTTCGATCTTTATCTTATTCAGGATACCCAGAACAGTGCTTGACATATTCAATAAATAGTTGTTGAATAAATAAATGATTGAATGAATAGCACAGGTTAAAATACTAAAACTGGTTTATAAACCCTATGAGTTTGCATCTGTTTCTGGGTCTTCTATTCTTTCCTACTGCTTGGTCTATTCCTGGAGCATCACTGAATCAGGGAGTGCAATCACGTGTCAGAAATTAGTAGCATCTGTGACTGAGCACTGTGTAATGCTGTTAATTTCATGACACAAATGCATTTGATGTGGTCAATACATCTTCATGTATTTAATTTACATATGAGTCATGTATTTAACTTACATATGAGTCATGTATTTACCACAGCTGATATCAGACTGGCCATAGATTACACTATCTAAGAATAAGTGCATGAATTAACTAGACTATAAGACAAGTAATGGAAACATTTTGAAAATCAAGAAGGATAATCATCACTGTATGGTAGACGCACCTGATGGCATAACTTAAACATACGCCGTATGGCAGATAAACCTGACAGCAATCACTTAAAGAATGAGGGTTGCCATGAAGAGGTTGCTAAGGGGAGAGTGCTAAGTGAAAATGCTATATAAATTGCTTGCGTTTCATAAGCGGTTGTAGTTCTTTTCGTCCAGCCCACCACTACTGGGCCACCCTGTAAGTTCCCCCAAATAAGCCCTATGTTTCCTTCACTGGCTGCAGGTCTTTTCTTTGGCCTCTTGAACCTGGTTCCATCCCTATTGGAGTTAATAGGGGTCCAGTGCTACAATAGTCAAGCAGCTGAGGGCCATAGAGCTTAAAAGCAGCTCAATTTATTTTTTGTTTCCTTTATGTTTGGTTTTGTTAGAGCAGTATTCTGAGAGTTCATTTCTGCTCATGCCTCCCTTTTACAGCCTAGACTTTTTATATGAGGAATAAAGGCCCAGAGAAAGGAAAGAACGGGAAATGCAGAATACTTTTGCCAGTAAGAAGTTAGACATCTAAAAGGAGAGACACACCACAAAAATATATTACCCAATTAGTGAATACATTTCAAAATGTGGAGCACATGTCAATTGTATCCAGTTGATTAATGGTACAGTTGAGTTTAACCTAACTCTTCTGCCTGCTGCATCTGTTCATTTCTAAGAGAAGGGTGTTAAAGTCTCCAGCTATAAGCGGATTCAAGTATTTTTCCTTGAGGTTCTATCTGTTTTCGCTTCACATTTTGACACTGTTTTTAGGCATATACACATTAAGGATTGTTATGTCTTCTTTGATTATTGACTGATTTATCATCATGTCCCCTTCTATTCCTGATAATTTCCCTTGCTGTGAAGCCTGCTTTGTCTGAAGTTAATATAGCTACTCCTGTTTTCTTTTGATTAGCCTTAGCATGGTATGTCTTTCTTTACCCATTTACTTTTTCTTTTGTTTTGTTTTGGTGAGCTCTAGAGTTTGTGGCTCTAGAATAAATTCCATGTAAATGCTTTCTGGAGTGAGAAAGGGTAGAGACGTTGCAAAGTTTTGTGCCTCGTGGGATACGGTGTGTCAGGTTCATCACTATGCCAAATGCCCTGCTTGGGTTCAGGTTCCAGCCCATGCTGAAGTTCGAGGGGAGTAGGCACATGGGCATGTAGCCGAAAGAACACTCAGGTGGCCGTAAGCAGGTGAAATGTAGTTTTATTCAGCAGCTCTCTCATCAACAGCTTACTCCCACCAGCTCTCTCACACTGAGCCTTGTCTCCACTGTCTGCTCCAGCCCTGTGGCTCCTCTCGGCAGCTGGCTCCCACACACAGCTGTGTGGCTGGCTCTCCCCTGCCTTCAGGGTCAGCAGTTTAACTCTTTCTCTTTCTCTGGGCATGAGCCAAGCTGTGCTGTGCCCTGGCTCCCCTCTGTGTGCAAAATGGACAGCTTTGACTGTCTTTCTCTGGGCACAAATGCCTGTACAGTGTCAGCAGAGCAATTATACCTTTTACAGACAATACTGGCTTAGAGGCAAATGATGAGCCTTCCCATGTTATGGCTACATGGCTGTGATAACAAGTGGAGTTATGCATCTGCACTCTAAACTTGCTGAGTCACTCTGGATGTTTACCTCGGCCTGTGCTTGACCAAAGCACAGCCATATTCCTTACAGGGTGGGTGGGCAAAGTGAAGAGAAAAATGAAGGAATTGCAACTTGTGTCAAAATGTTATGGTCTCAACCAGGTAACTCTCAGAATTAGACAAGTAGCTTTTCTACTCATTCATCCACTCATTCAATAAGCATTCACCAAATGCTGAGTCTGTGCCAAATACTGTACCAGTAGATAAGATACAAAGATAAATGCTTTAAGGAGCTAATGGGAAACTATTTTTTTGTTATTATTATTTCAATAATTTGGTGGGAACAGGTGGTATTTGGTTACATAGATAAGTTCTTTAGGTGTGATTTCAGAGATTTTGGTGCACCCATCACCCAAGCAGTATACACTGCACCCAATGTGTAGTTTTTTATCCCTCACCCCCCACCCACCCTTCCCCATCCAAGGCCCCAAAGTCCATTATGTCATTCTTATGCCTTTGCATCCTCATAGCTTAGCTACCTTTATAAGAGAGGACATATAATGTTTGGTTTTCTATTCCTGAGTTATTTCACTTAGAATAATGGTCTCTAACTCCATCCAGGTTGCTGCAAATGCCATTATTTCGTTCTTTTTTGGCTGAGTAGTTTTCCATGGTGTGTGGAATATATGTCAGATTTTTAAAATCCACTTATTGGTTGATGGACATTTAGGCTAGTTCCATATTTTTGCAATTGTGAATTGTGCTGCTATAAACATGCATGTACAAGTGTCTTTTTCATACAATTACTTCTTTTCTTCTGGGTATATACCCAGTAGTGAGATTGCTGGGTCAAATGGTAGTTCTACTTTTAGTAGAACAGCAGTGTAAAAGTGTTCCCTTTTTACCACATCCATGCCAACATCTATTTTTTAAAAAAATTTTTTTATTATGCCTATTCTTGCAGGGGTAAGGTGGTATCACACTGTGATTTTAATTGGCATTTCCCTGATCATTAGTGATGTTGAGCATTTTTTTCATGTTTGTTGGCCATTTGTGTATCTTCTTTTGAGAATTGTTTATTCATGTCCTTAGCCCACTTTTTGATGGGATTATTTGTTTTTTTCTTGCTGATTTGTTTGAGTTCCTTGTAGATTCTGGATATTAGTCCTTTGTCGGATGTAGAGTTTGCAAAGATTTTCTCCCACTCTGTGGGTTGTCTGTTTGCTGATTATTTCTTTTGCTGGGCAGAAGCTTTTTGGTTTAATTAAGTCCCACACATTTATCTCTGTTTATGTGGCATTTGCTTTTGGGTTCTTAGTCATGAACTCTTTGCCTAGGCCAATGTCTAGAAGAGTTTTTCTGATGTTGTCTTTTAGAATTTTTATGGTTTCAGATCTTAGATTTAAGGCTTTGATCCATCTTGAGTTGATTTTTGTATAAAGTGAGAGATGAGGATATAGTTCTATTCTTCTACCTGTGGCTGCCAATTATCCCAGCACCTACCCATTTACTTTTAACCTATATCTGTCTTTATATTTAAAGGGGGTCTCTTGTAGATAATGTATAGTTGGGTCTTGATCTTTGATCCACTCTGACAATCTTTGTCTTTTAATTGCTATATTTAGACCATCGACATTTAGGTTGGTAATTGATAGAATTACATTAATATCTACCATATTTGTTATAGTTTCCTATTTGTTGTCCTTGATCTTAGTTTCTATTTTTGTTCTCCAAACTTTTTCTGCCTTTTGTGGTTTTTAATTGAGTGTGTTACATGATTCCATTTTCTCTCCTTTCTTATCATGTCAATTATATATTTTTAAACTTATTGTTAGTAGTTGCCCTAGCGTTTGTAATGTACATTTACAACTAATCCAAGCCCACTCTCTCAACACTATACCACTTCAAGGGTAGTGCAAGTACTTTATAATGACAAAATATTCCTAATTCCTTCCTCCCCTTCAAATCACTTTTGCCATGAAATTTGTTACTAAAACATCACACTCCATGAGTTTTTTTCATGCCAAACGAAAAGTAGAAACAAACAAAACCCCATGTGCTGTTTCCCAGAGAACTATAAGGAAATTAATTTATTTCTCTTTGAAATATCTTTCCTAAATCAACATCTTTCCTAAATCAGTTAGCAGTAAAGTGCTTCTGGTTGCCCCACTAGGGTGTATAAATGAGTAGGTTTTATAAATGGTCAAAATTAGAATCCAAATATTTAACTTATACATTTTAAACTTAAATATGGATTAATCTGTTAGGAAATACAGTACTAATCTGAAGCCTATAAACTCTATAACTGCTTTTCTTTTTTTTTTTTTTTTTTATTATACTTTAAGTTCTAGGGTACATGTGCATAACGTGCAGGTTTGTTACATATGTATACTTGTGCATGCCTTAGGATATATAGAAAAATGTTACTAC
>NW_012119221.1:1301403-1302186 GCF_000951035.1 Colobus angolensis palliatus | reverse complement strand
ATCACCGGTCTTCTGTGTCCTTCGCGCTGGGAGTTGGAGACTGCAGCTGTTCCTATTCGGCCATCTTGCTCCGCCCCCTATAACTGCTTTTCTTAGCTTTGCTCAGCAGCTTCTCATTGGAGCCAAAATTGGAACCTCAGATTATTTCAAGACAAATGTCATTCGCATGGATAAAAGGTCACTGCCAGGATATCTCAATTTTATATGATCCTGTGATGTAATTATGTCAAGAATGGGGGTAGATAATGTGGATTCAGAGTGTGAGAGGTGATAGAGATCCTTGGGAATAATACAAGTCATTTGTTCAGAGAACTGAGTGGATTTTATCCTCAGACTTATTCTTTACTCATATTGTATCATCCAGTGAGTTAAGTCTATATTCCTAGCACTTTATTATTTTTAAAGTATGTTTTATTTCCATAACTTTTGGGGTACAAGTGGTTTTTGGTTACATGGATGAATTATATAGTAGTGAATTCTGAGATTTTAGTGCACTTGTCACCCAAGTAGTGTACAGGAGTACCCATGTGTAGTTTTTTTTATCCCTCACTCCACTCCCACCCTCCTTCTACTGAGTATCCAAAGTTCATTACATCACTGTGTATGCCTTTGCATACTCACAGCTTATCTCCCACTTAAAAGCAAGAATATACGGTATTTAGTTTTCTATTATTATTATTATTATTTTTATTATACTCTAAGTTCTAGGGTACATGTGCATAACGTGCAGGTTTGTTACATATGTATACCTGTGCCATGTTGGTGTGCTGCACCCATCAACTC
>NW_012119221.1:1272329-1296098 GCF_000951035.1 Colobus angolensis palliatus | reverse complement strand
GCTGTGCTAGCAATGAGGGAGGCTCTGTGGCCGTGGGACCCTCCCGGCCAGGTGTGGGTATAATCTCCTGGTGTGCCCGTTTGCTTAAAGTGCAGTATTGGGGTGGGAATTACCTGATTTTCCAGGTGTTGTTTGTCTCAGTTCCCCTGGCTAGGAAAAGGGATTAGTTTTCTATTATTGAGCTTCTTCACTTAGAAAAATGGCCTCTAGCCAACTGGGGTTACATGCACAATTACTAGTTGCTGCAAAAGACATTATGTTTTTTCCTTTTTATGGCTGAGGAGTATTCTGCAGGTGTATATATACCACATTTTCTTTATCCACTCATTGGTCAATGGACACTTAGGTTTGTTTTATATCTTTGCAAGTGTGAATTGTGCTGTAATAAACATATGTATGCCTGTGTCTTTTTTCATATAATGATTTCTTGTCCTTTGGGCAGATATTCACTAGTGGGATTGCTGGATTGAATGGTAGCTCTACTTCTAGTTCTTTAAGGAATCTCCACACTGTTTTCCGTAGAGATTGTACTAATTTACATTTCTACCAGCTATGTATAAGCGTTCCCTTTTCACCACATCTGTGCCAACATCTATTGTTTTTTGACTTTTTACCAATGGCCATTCTTACAGAATTAAAGTGGTATCTCATTGTGGTTTTAATTTGCATTTCCCTGATGATTAGTGATGTTAAGTGCATTTTCATATGTTTCTTGGCCATTTGTATATCTTCTTTTGAGAAATGTCTACTCATTTCATGTGCCACTTTTTGATAGATTATTTTTTTCTTGCTGATTTCTTTGAGTTCCTTGTAGGTTATGGATACAAGTCCTTTGTCAGATGCATAGCTTGCAATATTTTCTCCCATTCTGTGTGTTGTCTGTTTACTTTGATAATTATTTCATTTATTGTGCAGAACCTTTTTAGTTTAATTAGGTCCCATTTATTTATTTTTGCTTTTGTTGCATTTGCTTTTGCAGTTTTAGCCATGAGTTGTTTGCCTAGACCAATGCCCCAAAGAGTTTTTCCAATGTTATCTTCTAGAATTTTTATGGTTTCAGGTTTAGATTAAGTATTTCATCCATCTTGAGTTGATTTTTATTTAAGGTGAGAAATGGGGATCCAGTTTCATTCTTCTACATGTGGCTTGCCAATTACCCCAGCACCATTTGTTGACTAGGGAGTTCTTTCCCCAATTTTTGTTTTTGTTTGCTTTGTCAAAGATCAGTTGGCTGTAAGTATTTGGCTTTATTTCTGTGTTCTCTATTCTATTCTGGCCTATGTACCTATTTTTATACCACTATTATGTTGTTTTGGTAACTATAGCCTTGGAGTATAATTTGAAGTCTGGTAATGTGATGCCTCCAGATTTGTTCTTTTTGTTTAGGATTTCTTTGGCTATGTGGGCTCTTTTTTGGTTCCATATCAATTTTAGGATTGTCTTTTCTAAATCTGTGAAAAAATAATGTTGGCAATTTGATGGGAATTGCATCAAATCTGTAGATTGCTTTGGGCAGTACGGTGATTTTCACAATATTGAGTCCTCCAATCCATGAGCATGGGATATTTTTCCATGTGTTTGTGTCATCTGTGATTTCTTTCAGCAGTGTTTTGTAGTTCCCCTTGTAGAGATTGTTTATCTCCTTGACTAAGTATATTCCTAGGTATTTTACTTTTCTTGCAGCTGTTGTAAAAGGGATTGAGTTTATTGTTTTTGTTTTGTTTTGTTTGATTTGATTCTCAACTTGGTCATTGTTAATGTATGGCAGTGCTACTGATTTGTGTATACTAATTTTGTAACCTGAGACTTTATCAAATTCGTTGCTCAAATCTGAGAGTGGTTTTGAACAATGTTTAGGGTTTTTTAGGTATATCATTGGCACACAGTGACAACTGGACTTCCTCTTTTCCAATTTGGACTTCCTCTTTTCCAATTTGGATATTCTTTATTTCTTTCTCTTGCCTAATTGCTCTGGCTAGGACTTCTAGTACTATGTTAAATAGAAGTGGTGAAAATGGGCATCTTGTCTTGTTCCAGTTCTCAGTGTGGAATGCTCTCAACTTTTCCCATTTGGTATGATGTTGGCTGTGGGTTTGTCATATATAGCTTTTATTATTATGAGTTAAGTCCCTTCTATGCCTAGTTTGTTGAGGGTTTTTCTCATAAAGGGCTGCTGGATTTTGTGTTTTTTTTTCTGTATCCATTGAGATGATAATATGGTTTTTGTTTTTAATTCTGCATATGTGATGTATCACATTTATTGACTTGCATATGTCAAACCATCCCTGCATCCCTGGGATGAAACCCACTTGATCATGGTATATTACTTTTTTGCTGTTTCCCACCACTTTAAATCAGAGATTGGCCCATGGGCCATTTCTGGCCTGCAGGTATGTTTTGAAAATTTGCTAACATTTAAACACTTAAGGATCTTCTTAAAAATAAAAATCAAGCTTTTTGGCTTCTCTTTAAAAAACTAAAAGAAGCAGCTGGATCAAAATAATGTGTACCCCCACTGACAAGCCTTGAGGTCTCCAGGTCCTCAGTCTCCCCACTCCCTAGTGTCTTATATCTTTCCCGTTCCATTCATTCATATTACCTGTGGGTCATGTGAGATCAGATACCTTTAAGAAGCTTGCAGTAAACCAACTTGCCTCTCTTTCAAAAGCTATTGGGCAGCTTACTCAGAACAACAGGCAAAAACATGAAAATTAGTCAACTTTAGGCATTATTTACAAATAAAATAGGAAAGAGGGATTCTATTGGAATGAATGTTTGTGTGTACAACAGACATACAAACAAACAAATAAAAACTCCACCTTGGGGAAATACAGGCCGATTCCTAGGTAGAAAGATTCAGTCTCTGAAAGACAACTGAATTTCACAACTTTATATTTGCCTTTCTACTTGAAATTTAGAGACCCTGTAGATTTTATTAAAGCAGGCATAAGTAAGTAAGTTCCTTACCCACTCTAAGGACTCATCAATACCAGTAGACGATATGGACAAGCTCTAAGGTATAAACAAAATAGGAGGGAGGAAATGACTAGGTAGGAAATGACGAGAGTGAGAGAAAGAGAGAGAGAAGGGGAAAAAAGAGAACTAAAGGAGAGGGAGAAGAATAGAATGGGTGAGCCTCATAAGGGTCCCAATACTTGTTATTTCAGAGCCAGTTTTAAGATTCATTTTTGTTTTGCACTGTTATTGTTAATTAATCCACCAGGTGGTGCTCTGAAATACCAAATAAACTTCAGTCTTTAATTTTAAAAATTACATTTCCTAGACCTTCCACCTATTATCGAAGGTGGAAAAGATACATGGCTGACCAACCTTTATTCAAAAATATTTATACTGTATAAAAACATACAACATTTGTATTTGAAAGATGACATTTAGGAGGAAAACTGGAGATTGCTGTTTAAATTATTTTTTGTTTTCTTGGACATAAAGTATACAATTTTAAAAATCAAGAGAAATGCAATAAACATTTGCACGAAAAAATCCATATGTTTACATATCCTCCTGGAAGTTCCTTAGGGCTGACACTGGCTCCATTGGAGCCATTGACCCCCCAACTGTGTGTCTGTGAAATGCTGTGAAAAGTTCATGGGAGGAGTCTAGTTTTCTGCATCCAACCTGGCCTCACCAAACACACTCTGGCCCTATTCTCCAAGTCTTGGTTGCTGCTTTTGGTTCACCTTCCCCCTCAGGGGACCCTGCAGAAGTTTGTTCATCCAACACACTGATTTCCTCTTGACTGCCTCCACACATCATTCGCAGAGAGGTCTGACCCTTATTTCCCTCCCATAGGCACTGGAAGTGAATTTAGACCAATTTTTAAAGTCTCTAATTTATGACACAATGTAATTTAAAGGGGAAAAAATAAATGACACAATGGGAAATATGCATTGAGGGCTGTGTTCTCAAAGATTTGGCACTAAAAAATAACAATGATGACAAATGACTATGTGAATACAGCAATGGTATCTTTGGAGTCAGCTTGTCCTAAGTTCAAATTCTCACTGCTCCCCTTGTTAAGTGTGTTATTTTGGCAAAATTCATATTCTCTTTGAACTTCACTTTTCTCTCCTATATAATAAGGCTAATTCCTACTTTGCCTGGTTGTTGTGGGAATTAAATAAGAGCACATGCTTAAAGCACCTAGGTTAGTAGGCGACCTATCAATTTCAGTCCCTTTTCCTTTCCCTTTCTTACCTTATTCCTGTGCTCCAACTTAAAGTGTGTACCCCAGTGCCGGTAACAGGGATGCTGCTGCGTTCCCCTGAACCTTATGCCTACCTTGGTAATCTGCTTCCAAATCTTCCTGATGCTGACCACTAGCTGGATCTCTACCATCTTGTTACTTTCAGCTCCCTGTTGGCCCATGCACTGCTGGGACAATCGCCTGATGTGTTTTTTTGTACCTCTTTGGAGCCAGTTGCCTGTCCACCTTCCCGAATGGTTGCTATCCCTGACAACTGGGTATGTCCACCACTCCCCTTGACCTAACAAAATCCCCATTCCTGCTGCAGGGTTAGCCACTCCCCAACCCCCAAATGTTGCCCTGCCTCCAAATCACTGGGCCTGATGCTTCAGAAAAGAGCTGTTCAGCTGCACTGTGCATAGTATCTCTTTGCCACCTGCACATGCTCAGAAAGGCTGTGATTTTTTTCCAGCTTTTATTTTAGATTCAGAGGGTATATGTACAGGTTTGTTGCAAAGGTGTATAGCATGATGCTGAGGTTTGGAGTATGACTGAACGTGTTACCTAGGTGGTGAGCAGAGTATCCAATAAGTAGTTTTTCTACCATTGCCCCCCTTCCTCCCTCCCTACTCTTGTTGTCCCCAGTATCTATTGTTCCTATCTTTATGTTCATGTATACCCAATGTTTAGCTCCCACTTACATGTGAGAACACATGGTATTTGGTTTTCCATTTCTGCATAAGTTCATTTAGGATAATGGCCTCCAGTTGTGTCTATGTTGCTGCAAATTACAAAATTTCATTCTTTTTTATGGCTGCATGATGTTCCATGGTATATATGTGCCACATTTCCTTTATTAAATCCACCGATGATGGGCACTTAGGTTGATTCCATGTCTTTGCTATTGTCTCTATATTTGTTGTTGTTTTGTTTTTCAAAAAGAGTATGATCTAAAAAGAGTGATTGATTGGGTCTTGCTCAGTTGCCCAGCCTGGAGTTCAGTGGTGTGACCATACCTTGCTGCAACCTCAAGCTCCTGGGCGCAAGCAATACTTCCATTTCAGCTTCTTAAGTACCTGGGACTACGTGCACATGCCACCATGCCCAGTTAATTTTATTTAAGTTCTTTCTTTCTTTTTTTTTTTTTTTTTTTTTGAGACGGAGTCTCGCTCAGTCGCCCAGGCTGGAGTGCAGTGGTGCGATCTCGGCTCACTGCAAGCTCCGCCTCCTGGGTTCACGCCATTCTCCTGCCTCAGCCTCCCAAGTAGCTGGGACTACAAGTGCTCGCCACCACGCCCGGCTAATTTTTTTGCATTTTTAGTAGAGACGGGGTTTCACCGTGTTAGCCAGGATGGTCTCAATCTCTTGACCTTGTGATCCGCCCGTCTTGGCCTTCCAAAGTGCTGGGATTACAGGCTTGAGCCACCACACCCAGCCTTAAGTTATTTCTTGTAAAGACAGGGTTTCACTATATTTCCCATATATATAGTGTTCTTGGACTCATGGCCTCAAGGGATCTTTCTGCCTTGACCTCTAAAAACACTGGAATTACAGGTATGAACCACTGTGCCTGGCCTCGCTATTGTGAATAGCGCTGAAATGAATATACAGGTGCATATCTTTTTGGTAGAATGATTTATTTTCCTTTAGGTATATACTTGGTAATGGGATTACTGGGTTGAATGGTCATTGAACTCTTAGTTATTTGAGAAGTCTCTAAACTGCTTTCCACAGTGGCTAAACTAATTTACATTCCACCAATATATTCACGTTGACTGTAAGCGTTCCCTTTTCTCCACAGCCCTACCAACATCTGTCAGTTTTTTGACTTTTGAACAAAGGCAGAAAGGCTGTGATTTTTAAAGTGGATCTGGGAAGTGGTCTGTCTGTCTGGATAGAGACTGCTGGTCTCTGCTAGCACAGCTTGAAGATCAGCAAGCATGCCACCTGGGGCATTGCACCGCCATAAAACCTGTTTCATTCCAGGCAGGAGTCCACCTGAGGCGGCATTACCACAGCTGTCATAGGAAGTCTGAAAGGTGAGGTGAGGTGTTCGGGGCAGACTGAGTAAGAAGCTCTATATTTGTGTGCATTCAGAGCAGGTAGTCCAGGCCAAAGGCGCCAACAGAGTGAATCATATGAGGCTGTGCAACTGGAAAGCTGCCAGCTGGACACACCCATTAGGATACATGTTCCTGCAGTGGCTTAGCAGAACTTTCCTATTAACATTTATTTAAATACCAACTCTATAGTTTCTGGACATAACTTTATACCATCTTTCTGAAACTGTTTTTATGCCAAAAAGAGTCCTTTAGAAAGTCCATTTATCTGAATTACTTTTTATTCTTCAAACTTACACAGCCACAAATGCTTCTTCTGTTATGAAGAACTGACTGTTTTGTTAATATTAACTTCATGTGGGTTTTACATTAAATTCTTAAAATCCAAGGTTTTAAAATTCTGAGAGAATAAACGTATCTTACAGAAACTTTGCAAATGCGCCACTTTATTGGTGATGGAAATGGTTATGAAAATCTGCTGCTTTTCATAGATAGTGCCAGTTACAGATAGAGAAATACTGTGGTAATCAGCATTTGATCAAGTTCTGGGTTCTGTGAAACTGATTCTTAATGCAAATTTTATCTCCAAAACTTTAGTCTGCTCTCCTAAAATAGCAATAGCCATTTGAGCCATGGACTAAAATGCTTTGGTCCCAAGAATCCTAATGTCATAGTTTGTAGGGAGGTCAGAATATGATGCTTCAACTTGCCAAAGCTGTTTCTTCTTAATCACCTCCAAAAAAGTAAAATTATTAACTCTGCAATTCATTCTAAATTGCATGTCACCATTCTCTCTTTATTTTTAATTTCAAAAGAAATTCTGAACACTTTTTTTCTTGAATAGTGCACATGGAAAACAATTAAATGTTTAGATAACAAGGTGTTGGTCTTATTTTAAATTTTGCTTAATTGGAACTTTAAAAATCAATGTGAAGGGTGGATCTTAAAGGCAAGCTTAAAAAGACAGTCACAGCTGGGTGCAGTGGCACATGCCTGTAGTCCCAGCAACTCAGGAGGATTGGTTAAGCTGCTTAAGCCCAGGAGTTTGAATCCAGCTGGGACAATGTAGCAAGACCCTGTCTTTCTAAAAAAAGAAAAAAGAAAAAAGAAGAAGAAGAAGCCGGTCTCAAAGGGTTGTATACTATATCACATGACTGATTATATAACAATCCTATAACAATCCCCAAGTGACAGAATTATAATATGGAAAACAGATCAGAGGCTGCCTGGGGCTAGCACTGGGAGAAGGGTGTGACTCTCAAGGAAGAATCCTGGGGGTTTCTTTGTAGTGTTGGAATAATTCTGTGTCCTGACTGTGGTGTTGGTTATTCGAATCTGTATGTGTGATAAAACTTCATAAAACTATAGACCAAGAAAAGAAAGAAGAAAAAGTGTAAGTAACACTGGAATATGAATAAGGTCTGTATCTGAGGTAATAATACTGAACAACATCAATTTCCTGGTTTTGACAATGTGCTCTGGGGATATGTAATAATACTGTTGGGGGAAGTGAAGGGTACATGGTAATTCTCTGTGCTATTTTTCCAAGTTCTTGTGAGAAACTATTTCAAACAAAAAGATCAAATTTTAACAAATCAGTGGAAAGAAGTAATTAGGTATATGAAAGGGTTTTTTTTTTTAAGAAAATTTTAAATGCCAGAATATGAGTTCTTGGAGTACGTATATAAGGCAGTAACACCAAATGCTTTGGGAAAAAAGGAAGGTTGACAATAATCCATAACAATTTTCTGGTCACAGTTTCCTCAGTAATATTTCTTTTCAGTGTTAGTTACTTCTCTCCCTCCTGTTGATCCAGGTTCCATCATTCTCTTCTGCTCCTTTTTAATATACGAAAGCTCTCCGCTTCTCTCTCTCTTTTTCACTGCCTTCTCTTCCTTGTGCCTAATGTAATCTCTTTTATCCTCACAAAACCCAAATCCAGGTCAGCAACTTCCATTTATAGTCATAAATCTGGTCTCTGCTCTGTGTGTGCTCGTATGTATTTCTGAAGAGAGGATGGGGTGTTGGAAGAATCTGACTGGCAGAGGTAGGTGGGGAGAGCAGAGCAGAGAAGTATAAATATACTTTAGTACTGAGGGCAAGAGTCTCAGCATTTAAATGTCTGAATTATTCCTTTGCATGGCAAGAATGTGTCTAGATTTTTAAAAGCAACAAACATAACTGCATATGAATAAAGGCACCTCCAGGTTGATAGTGTTTTCAATAACGCTCACCTTGGTCAAAATGTTGACAATATAAGGGGACACTCAAAATTGCTCATTTTTTCATTCCAGTGCAAGATCTCCTGGTACTACAGGGTCAAAGTAGGTTTTCCCAAAGCTGTTTCAGGGTTGATGCTTATTTGAATCTTTAGATCAGTACCATACCAAATCTGAAGACAATTATTCCTAATTGATTTTTATTCTATACTTAGGAAAAAAATGTGAAGGCAAAAGGAAGTTTCTGTTCAAGATTTAAAAATGATTCTGCACTGGCAATTATATAAAAGAACTTTGGAGAGTCTGGGGAATTTCTTGCTAAATTCAATTTTCTTTATAGTTTGGGCCACTCTAAACTCTTCTCCAAAGCCTTTAGAAGTTTTAATGTCAAGGAAAGACCAGAATAAGAACTGCAATTGCAGCTACATGGAGTGTCTGTGTGGAATAGAGAACATAACTTCTTTTATTAAATATAACACAAGAAACAAATATCAAAGTGGACCCTGGTATCTATGGGTATTTAATGCAATGTTGGTATTGTGGAGTAGTAGTAGTAATAGTAGTAGTAGCAGATGAATCACAAAGTTAACATTTATGAGACATTTATCAGGCTGTTTCTAATGTCATTCCATGCCTGCATGCCTTCTCTGCCTTTCATTCGTTTTGAAATAAAGAAAAAAATTGCCTTGGTTTTAGTGAACTTTAGAAAAATAAGTGTAAAAAAATCTCTGGATGTGGTTTCTTGTTGATTTAGGATTCCAATAGCTTCATCATTCCTTTCTTGGTGTGTCTCCCCAGATATCTCAAAGATATCTTAAATATTTTAAATATCCCAAATGATAATGTGGGAACCCCTAGAATGTAGACTTCTCAAAGGCAGGGATTTTGTCTGTGATCACTGCCATCACAGTGCTAGAACAGTGTCTGGCACAAGTGCTCAATAGCCTTTGATTGAGTTGGGTTGGTAACTGGATGTTGGGAAAATAACTTTGTCTCTGGAGTCAGACTGACCTAGCTCAGAGTTCTGACTCTGTCACTCAGTGACCTGGGACAAAGTATATCACTTCCCAGAGCTTTAGTTTTCTGATATACCAGGTGCTGTTGGACCTCAGCAGAGAGAGTATGCACAAAGGACTGAGCACGGAGCTTGGGCGGTATCAGATGCTTAGTCAGTGACAATTCCCTCACGAATTCACAGCCATCCTACCCTTTTTCTGTTAGAATTATCTATTTTCCTGAATGCAACTGATTCAAAGTGAAGCATTTTCATAGACAGTTATCGTGATTTCTAACAAGAGTCTCTAGGATCAGAAATCCCTGGAAACAGAATGAACTTCTCCCTGTATTTCTTAGCTTTACGAACCCTAACTCAGCTAATCACATCTCCATAGGATCTATACCAACATAAACATGGAAAACACCATTTTTTTAGATTTCTGTCAACCTGAACATTCAGCATTTTCAGGCAGAAGAGTTAAGTTGAGTTGAGTTGTGTTTTTATTTGTTCTATTTCATTTTCCACTTGTCAAGTAGATTAAGATTAATATGTAGCTCTACTCCTTTTTGGAAAGGAGAGCTTTATTTCTCATATAAGGTTGCATCTTACAGGGTGGCCATTCTGAGAAGCTAGAAACAGACTCTTTGAGGGAGGAGCAAAGGGAACACGAATTTATGCTGAAAGGGGTGGCCATACATACATATTCAATAAACTATAGGAGAAGTCATGAATATTTATGAAAGGAGAAATATGCACATTCCCCAATAAACTTCATGCCCTTTCATGGGTACCATGTTCAAAAAATAGTGGAGTTGGCATGATCCCATGGAGGAGTTTTCAGCCCTTTGAGGTCAAAAGTTGAAGCAGAGGACATGAAAACCCTTACTGCGCATCCTCCATGGTCTCTTACCAGGAAGGAATGCTGGCCGGTTATTTTGTAGAAACCACAGAAGGGAGAGGTAGCATCAGGTGGTTGATAGTAGGGGTGGAGTGAGCCTTTCCAAAGGGCTGGTTTCTGTTTAACCCTTAGGAAAAAGTGACAGAGGGATTATAATGAGGTTTCTCCAGCCTCCCATCCCGTCATGGCTGGGAACTCAGTTTTTGAGGTTTCTCCGGGATCCCTTGGCAAAGAGGAGGTCTGTTCTGTTGCTTGGTGCACTTGGGATTTCATTTTTATTTCTCATTTTCTTCCTTTTGCCTGAGATTTCCCAGAGGCGGTATTGATGGCCAAACTTTTATTTTGTCCCATTTCATTGCCAGGGTGGTGTGGCCCTCTTTAATGTCTAGGATGACCTAGGGGTCCAAAAATGCAGACCTTTCTTCTCTTTTGGTCATTTCATGCCTGATATATTACATCCATCTAATAAGTGATTTCCAAGCATTCTAGTCTTTGAGGTTGATTATGTGTTCCCACTATCACTCAGTTGTATACCTTACATGCCTCATTTATTTTATTAACTAAAGTTGTAATCAGTTATTGATTGCCTACTTTGTGTCTTCACATTTTAGTTCTGTGGGAAATAAGGAAGGATAAGAAACAAGTTGAGGGGTTGGACTCTATTCTCAAGGAGAAAAGAAATACAATGAAAATTTAAAATATTTACTGTATTATATATGTTTATAAAATGGTTTGCATAAATAAAGGTGCTAAATAAGTGGTTTTAATAACTACTAGGTCTGTGGTTAAATGGAAGAGACAAATCTTGTAAACATGACACCCCTAGGAAAAATTATTAGAGGATATAGGTATATGCATAACATTATGGTAGAGACTGTATTTCTATATTGTTTTGAAGTGTTAGAATTACCATACATAGGCTTGTTACATCATAAGCCATCCAGCAAAAAGGAAGTTACCAGCAAAGGTCAAAAGAAACTAATGAATATAAAAAGCTGGTGCCCACTCAGGAAGGCCCAGAGATTAAAATCACCAGGTCCATGGAATGTGGAAAACTCCATTCTGATATGGGCCAGCCATACTGTCCAAGGGGACAGATCCAAGGGGCAGGAAGGTGAGGCTAGTTCTCTGCAAGGTTAGTAACAGAATCTTAGGAAAGTCTTTCTGTGTAAAAGGAGTGTCATGGTGAGGGTGATGTTGGTTATAAGCCATGCTGGGAAATGGAAGAAAGATGGGCAGGATTGAAATGGTTGAGGTTGGAGTGACGGGAAATTAGTTGGGACAAAGGGTTGAGCCCTTCTAGGGCTAGAAACCCAAATCACCAGGTCTAAGAAGGTATAGCAAACTTTAATCTAGTGTTTCTCTAAATACCAAAAAGTCCTAGCAATCATCTTGGACATTTGCTAAAAATACATGGCCAGGCCCTGCCCCATGTCTCTCACAGCCGGATCTTTAGGAGAGAGCTTAGGATTCTGTATTTTTAATGAGTGCTCCTGATGAGTTTGTATGACTAGAGAAATTTGGAAAACATTGCTTTAGTCCGACCCAATTTGGCATCAGTATTCAAATGCTCTCACTCAGTGGGTAGAGCAAGGCTGGGAAGCAAGAACTTTTTGGATTCAGAAGGGTATGTAAATGGTATATCTGGAAGGCATCCTGGAAGCAAGATACAGCCTTGAGAAATAGGGCTACCATGTTCTGGATGTGGGAATTAGGGCTCCAGTGAACTGAAACTATTTTAGCCAGGGCTCTAGTGCTTGTGGGAGACCAGAGAAGATCCTGGGAAATACAGCATCTGTCAAGCATTCAGCCACAGAGATGGGAGTGGTGATAACTGCCTCCAGCCCTCTCAGTGCAAACAGAAGATTTAGGCTTGTGTGGTGTCCCTGTCTCGATGGGCTGTGGGGTTAGGCTGTACCCTTATGGGTAAGAATTGAGTGGTGCCTCTCTATTGAGAAGGATGTTGTTACTGGATGGCAGCCATTAGAGCAAATGAAAGGTCCTCCAGACACCAGTATTCACCAAGGAGGCTGGATAGGCCGTGAGGAAACTCTAGCTTCTTTAAAAGCTTCAGTCCATTTGGTTCAGATGTAAAAGGATCTGGGTGTCCTTGAAGCTTCACCCTCTTGAGTCCAGCAGGGTCATAGTGGGGGTGATAATGTGCTAGATCTCCCTAAGGTGAAGGAGAATCTTGGAGGGCCAGATTGTGCTCGGAAGCCCAGGAGACCGACCCATAATGCAGCCTTAGTCTCCTGCAGTCTTGGAGGATGCCCTGGTGATGTTCATTACTCTCAGGTGAGGCTAGAGCAGGCAGGTGGAGGTGCATGTGAGATGGAAGGGAATGATTCGTGGGTTCTGTTTGACCAAGAGTAGGGATTGATAGATTAGGAAGTAATGCATTTTGACTTTGATCATCAAATGAACAAGAGAAATTACAGCCACTTTTAAAGAACGAAAATGATAGCCTGGACAATAACAAATGCTGGTGAGGATGTGGAGAAATGGGAATCCTTGTACACTGTTGCTGGAAAAGTAAATTAGTACAACCACTATGGATAACAGTTTGGAGCTTCCTCAGAAAACTAAAATAGAGCTACCATATGATCCAGCAATCCCACTGCTAGGACCCCAAAGAAAGGAAATCTGTATATTGAAGAGATATCTGCACTCCCATGTTTACTGCAGCACTATTCACAATAGCTAAGATGTGGAAGCAACCTAAATTTCCACCAACAGATGAATGGATAAAGCAAATGTGGTACACATACACAATGGAGTACTATTCAGCCATAAAAAAAGAATGAGATCCAGTCATTTGCAACAACATGGATGGAGCTGGAGGTCATTATGTTAAGTGAAATAAGTCAGACACAGAAGTACAAACTTCACATGTTCTTACTTATTTGTGGGGTCTAAAGATCCAAGCAATTGAACTTACGAAGATAGAGAATAGAAGCGTGGTTACCAGAAGCTTGGAAAGATGGGGGTAGGGGGAAGTGGGGACAGTTAATATGTACAAAAAATAGTTACAAAGAATGAATAAGATCTAGTATTTGCTAGCACAAAAGGGTGAGTATAGTTAAAAATAATTTAATTGTATATTTAAAAAATAATTAAAGGAGCATTATTGGATTGTTTGTAACACAAGGGACAAATGCTTGAGATAATGGATACCCCATTACCCTGATGTGATTATTACACATTGCATGCCTGTGTCAAAATATCTCATGTTCTCCATAAATATATACACCTACTCTGTACTGACAAACATTCAAAAAATGTTTTAAAATTAATAAAAGAGCCTGAAGAATGATTCTAAATTCTGATAAATTTGTTTTCCTCTCTCAATAGGAATCTCCTATTATTTCTTCTTGGCCCAAAGACAAGATAGACTTTCTGGTTCACTGTCCAATACTACAGGTTATATTGCTATATTTTGTACTTTCAGTTTCTTTTTTAGAATCAATAAATATTTGAGTAAAAATTTGTTTTAATGAATTGGAAGACCTGGCTGTCTTCACCTTTCAGAATCCTCTCTGCCAGTCACACTACTACCTACTGATTATAATCATGTCAAAAATCACCTCTTCCATGAAACCTCTCCTGGCTCCTCCATCGATAGGTGATTTCTCCATCCTTCAAATCCCATACATTACACCTTTGTTTGTAAGTCCTTTATGGCCCTCCCATTTTATTTTCTTCCTTTTACTCATCAACAACATTTAATTTATAACCCTCCTTGTTCCATAAAGGAAATCTATAGAAGAAAATATAATATAAATGAGAAAATGCAAACGAGAGAAAAATAAATATAGGAATATAAGATGAAGCCAAGTGTTACAAATATTTATTGAACACTAGTCATGTCCCACATGATAGACAGTGTCTGCTCTCCTGGAATACAGACCCGACCCAGGGCAAAGCTGTGGCTTATGGACCAGGAAACATTCAGAGATCAGCTTCAAACCTTCACCAGAGTTTTAGTGTTAATAATTCAGTCCTGACCTACCCATATTCTCATGAAACCACCCACTCCTTACTATTATCTGTCTCTAGAAATCAGGCAACAGTGTAATCTTAATGGTGCTAGTATTTTTCATCAAAGGCCTTCCTTCCCACTCCATCGATATCTTGCTAGCTCTTCTCTGAGTCTTTTTCAAGTTCTAAAGTTTTCAATGCCAAGACTGTAAAGCCATTCATATAATTATGCTGGGGAGACTGGATATCCCTCAATTTTTTTCAAGGAATTTCTATTCTAGCTTGTGTGTACTTCGTACGTTATATTAATGTCTAATAAAATGAACCACTGGCAGGTTTTTCATTAAGTTATAGCTGCTTCTGCACAAGAAACCTCATTTGTATGTTGTTTCCTCTACATTGGCTAAATGGCAGCAAATAAGATAAGGACATGATTATCATTTTTCAGATGTTGTGAGAGCGCTTGATGGCACCAACATAGTCATCTACAGCTCCAGGGCAAACTATGCATGGACCATTATGACTGTACAAATACATGGAAATGTAGATTGTTACCATGGCAACAAGAAAAGCTACAGATTTCCTCCAAATCAATACCTAATTTCTATATTTTAAGCAAAATTATTGTAGAGGGAAGTCCCTCCTAGGCCATTTTTAAAGCAAATCATTTGCACTAGGAAAGTTAAAAAGATTATGTCATTTCAGATGCAACTAGTAATTAGAATATTTTCTCATGGGACTTATTTCTTCAAGAATGCCGAATTTTTACTGCTGTATTTTCAAAATTCAACTAAGTTGCTAATTTAAGATCATGGGTTTAAGTACTCCTCCATGAATTAGAGTTTTACTCTCAGGAAGCTCCAAGAAATGTTAATTTCCTGGAGTCTGTTTTTCCCATTATATAATAAAATCAGGTACCAGGCACCCAATACTTTAATACAGAAAGAGAATATTGGACTTTCTCTCCAAAAAGAGCCAGGTGTCTGCATTTATGTATATTAGGAGTATTCTCATCATGTCCGGGCTTTTGCTTGGAGCAAGGTTGCATCTGGTATAATGTGGGGCAGAGGCCGGGTGCAGTGGCTTATGCCTGTAATCCCGGCATTTTAGGAAGCTGAGGCGGGCTGATCACCTGAGGTCAGGAGTTTGAGATCAGCCTGGCCAACATGGCGAAACCCTGTCCCTACTAAAAATACATAAATTATCTGGGCATGGTGGCGCACACCTGTAGTCCCAGCTACTCGGGAGGCTGAGGCAGGAGAATCGCTTGAACCTGGGAAGCAGAGGTTGCAGTGAGTTGTGATTGCACCCCTTCACTCCAGCCTGGGTGACAGAGCGAGACTCTGTCTTAAAACATAAAAAAGTAATATGGGGCAGAAAGTTTCGAGACCAAGGTGTATAGGGTCAGTGTGAACAGTAGCACGCCAAGGTCAGCCTGCAACCCAAATGGCAAGCAGGATCCAACCTGAGAGGTCACCTGGGTAATGCTTGGAGCCAACTGGGTGACACCAAAAGCCAAACTAAACCCAGGAATCTGGCAGCAAATGCTAGGGGGACCCAAATAAATTTGCACAAGGTAACTCTCTTGCTTCAGGCAGATGTTTCATCCTTACCCGTGTTTCTCAAGCTTTTGTGACTACAACTCATAGTTATGAAATATATTTTATATCATAGCCTGATGCACACTCCTGTGTCAGAGTTTCAGAAAGATACTAGCCCTTACCATGCATCTGTCACTCTCATGTTTTCAGTTCTCTTAGGTTCAATTCTATTTCATTTAGAGATATTAGTAGGAGACTCACTAAACTGATTTCATGGTCTGCTAATTGATAGAAATACATAGCTCAAAATAAACGGTCTTGGAGACTGGGGAGATGGGACGCAGAGAGTACAAAAACAAACAAAACACAACTGGAGGACATGGTTTCCGATTTCAAGGCTTTGAAAGCTCCTTAGGAAGTTAGAATGTGACATGAAACAACAAAATAACACATTTGGAATAAAGAAATCAAAACAAGCAGGTTCACAATCAAATTAATATTAATACTAGAAGCGTTGACTCCAGATGTGAAAGGTTAAGTTAGAGTCAATGATTAGAGGTTTCCGAGAATAATAGGTGTAAAGCCAGCCTTGGGGTAACTTCTCTGGATAAAGCATCCAGAGAAGTAAATAGCACAGATAGTGTAACAACATGCTTCAGCAGATAACCCTAAATTGTGTTTCTGGGTTGAAGAGGAGTGTGTGTGTAACACAGAGGGATGAAGAAATTAACTTAGACGAGATGAGGCAGGTGGAAGCTTTCAATACTTTAGTCTCAGCCACCAAAAGACATTAGAAGAAAACTACCCTTATCTATATAATTAACACAGTGTATTTGTGTTTAAGGATTATTGTGGTGACTGCTAAGAGAGGATGCATTGCCTTGGCAGGCCGAGGCGGGTGGATCATGAGGTCAGGAGATCGAGACCAGCCTGGCCAACATGGTGAAACCCCGTTTCTACTAAAAACACAAAAATTAGCTGGGTGTGGTGGTGCATACCTGTAATCCCAGCTACTCGGGAGGCTGGGGCAGGAGAATTGCTTGAACTCGGAAGGTGGAGGTTGCAGTGAGCTGAGATTGTGCCACTGCACTCCAGCCTGGGCTACAGAGCGAGACTCCATCTCAAAAAAAAAAAAGGGGATGCATTGCCGTCAGATTTATTGGAAACAAGGAATATTGTTGTTCTAATCTAGAGAGAATGAAAAAATGATCTAATGTCACAGGAATGAAAACACAAGAGGAGAAGGATCCAGGAGACCTGAGGATGCACTTGGGACCTGTTGATAAGTTTCATGATCTATCTTCCTGGCATAAGCCTCCAAAGCTGAGTGTAACTTGAGAGGTAATTAAGGCACTGGCTGCCCACAGTTGTATCCTTGTTGCCCTGCCAAAGCACTCTCTTTCCCCCAACTTGACCTGGAATTACCAGTATTCATCATTGCTGGGTTAAACCACAAAGACAAAACTCCTTCAAAAATCTTTGGACCTGGTAGGCTGGGACAGTAACCTTTCATCAGCCCCCCCTTCTATCTCTGAAAACCTATGTACGAATTTAAGAAAATCTGACTCTTTGGAAAAATTGGACCTGGACCCTCCAAGCTAATGAAAGAAGAGAGATTCTTCTTGTGGATGGGAATAGCTGGACCTCAGAGCCCTGCCTTCTCTTTCTAGAGGTTATCTTTTCCTTGGGGAGCTCACCAATTGCCCTGCTTCTCTGTTATACTGGGGTCACCCCTCATTTCTCTGCTTCTCTGCCTAGGGCTTGGTTTCATTAGCGAAATGTGACGACAGGTTTAGCTACAAACACCCATTAACATCAAGTGTCAGAATCTCAGGTGTGTACAACAGCTGGCACAGGTGAATGCTCAGCCCTCTCTGGGCACTGTAGCTATTCCGCCCATGCTATTAACTGCTTTGATCAAAGTTGTCTCTATATTAATCTCTCCCCCTTTCTAACTCATGAGACTGCTCATAGATAGAGCTAGCGTCTTATTCCTTTACACATCGCCTTCGTGCTTAACACATAGTACCTTGCGCTGATGTTTGTGCATAAATTAACAGCATAGTTAGAATATGAGGTGTGATGGTTGTATTCCAGGTATCTCTACAAGGCTGAAGTTAAAATTCTTATCTTTTATTTAAGAGACTAACCCTAAATTACTTTCCATGGCAATTTAGTAGAGATTAGTTTATCAAATTAGTTATTTGGCCTTGAATTCACTGTGAGGACATGGATGATGAATATTAGGGGGAGACTTCAAGAAGGGGCTGGGGAACTTTAGACACACTCAGAGAAAGGAAATATACTTATAAAAACAGAAGCGGAGCACTGCAATCAAATGTCATCTATTTCACAATCCTACCTCAAATTATTCTGCCTATACCACTGCACATTTGCTTAAATGATATCATGTAATGGTCTCCGCCAACTTTTTAAGCACTATGTTTCCTCAATATCTTCAGGTAGAGCACAAATAGAATATATTGTTCCTTTTCAAGACTATGGGCTATGACCCTCTCCACCCCAAAACTACAATGTTGGCACATAGAAGATGCTCAAGAAGTACCTGTGAGTGGATAAATACATACACTTCACAGTGAGGGACTGTCTCTACCTCGCTCATTTTATCTGAAGCCTAGTGCGTAATAGTCTCAATGAGTGTTTTGTATGAATAAATACACATTTTTTCAATGTATCTTGAATCCCCCATTTTCTTTCAGGGCTGGAACAACCATTATCTCCAATAATTTAAACTCCAATTTCTTTGTATTTATCACATCTGTAAGTACGTAAGAGAAGCATTAACTTTTTCAGTTAAAATTCTGGTAGAGAGCTCCAACCAAAGACTATATATCTTCTATAATGCCTCCATATTTATGATCATCTCTTGAATAGGAGCTAGTTGAACCTGACCGTAGATTACCCATTGACATATTAGATGATTCAATAGTATAACTAATTAGTAGTAATTTCAACTCCTCTTTGGAATTTTAAGTTAAATAATCTTTACATGTCAACATAGAAGATGATGCATTAAAGAACTCCAGATTTCTTTGGTACTCAGTTATTCAGTCTTTTTTCAGGGCCATTTTCTGGTAATTACTCAGGTGAATTATGAGAAAATATCTGTGCATTCCTGGGTAATGACAGATTCTTTCACCCTGAAAAATTTCCACACTGGAAATTTCTATCACATATGCACCAAGAGGAACTGTTGATATATCTGGGAGATGTATAGAAAGTAAGAACATTTCTGTGAAATGATGTTACACAAATATTGAAATTGATTTCTGAGTTGGAATCTACCAATAGAATAGTGGGCCTGTATCTGTCACATATTTATTTTTATTAATTACATAAAATAATTTCAATGTACGATAAAAATCAGGAGAAAGCTTAAAATATGTATTTCCTTTTTCATTAAATGTCCTTCTACAACCCCATTTTAAGAAGTGCCTAGTATTTTATCTAATAAATGGATCATAATATGAATAATTTTAAAATAAAATCTGTAACAACAAAATATGTACTCTTCTGAAAGCATCCACAGTTTCTCCCAAGACATCATTCTCAGCTTCTATAAAAACAACACTTAACACAAAGAAATCTCAGCTCCAGGTAAGATAAATGGAATAAATTTGATGTCTCATTGAACATCTGGGTCTTAGGTTCTTCACTATCTAAAATATTGAGGACTGTTGCTCAAAGGAGTACAGAGTAATGAGATAGAAAGATCCTTTTTATCTTGATGCTCACCAAGTGGGCACTCAAAATTCCTGTGTTCATTTCTTTAAGTCTTGGATGGTTCCTAGATGTCTAACTGATAATTACTCTTCCAGGAAGTTTGTAGGATGCAAAAGTCACTGCTTCCCTATAATATAAGGTAGTTGAACAAACTAGACAAGACAAATGGCAAAACTTTGCAGGATCTTCCTTGACTATACTTAATAATATTCTTGATTAAACTAAATTTATATCCACAATCATTTATTAAGCAGCTACTCTTTGCTGGGATTGGGGGCATAAACATGAGTAAGACCCCATCCTGTAAGGAAGAGAGCTTTTAATCTCCATTGGCAAAGTTAATCATTATCTGTAAATACTTCCTAACAATATACATTATTTCCAAATAAGATTTGATTTTTTTTTTTTTTTTTTGCATAACTCATTATTTTACATATCTATGGCACAAATGGCCTGGCTTGCTTCTTGTAGTAAGAAGGCTTACTTCTTCTGTCTTGAGGCCCTGTCCCTGGACCTCTGGGTTTCTTCCATATTGGCATGTCCTTAGTAACAAATTGACAGAAGGAAATGTTTAATAACTACAGACAGATAGTTGTATTTGATATCCATATTGATAATTATCAGCATGGCATCATTCCTTAATGGGTCACAAAAACACATGATCTTTTAGTCAAGGATCTCACCATTATATCACCCTCCACTGATGGATGTCCTATCAGCTATTCTTAAGGTGGATAGTTTCCTGCTCAAAGAGAGTTTTCTGTTCTCTTAGAAGCTCAGCTACTTCTTTTTTTTTCTCTTGAGACACAGTATCGCTCTGTTGCCCAGGCTGGAGTGCAGTGGCACAATCTTGGCTCACTGCAACCTCTGTCTCCTGGGTTAAAGTAATTCTCGTGCCTCAGCCTCCTGAGTAGCTGGGATTACAGGCATGCACCACCATGCCTGGCTAATTTTTTGTATTTTTAGTAGCAATGGGGTTTTGCCTGTTGGCCAAGCTCCTCTCAAACTCCTGACCTCAGGTGTTCTGCCTGCCTCAGCCTCCCAAAGTGCTGGGATTACAGGTGTGAGCCACTGTGCCCGGCCAGCTACTTCTTTTTAATTCATTGCTTCATCACACATATATTGAGCACCTACTCTATGGGGCCGCTGCTCTCTGCTTATGATACCACCTGTCTTGGACCCAAGGCATTTCCCTGCCTTTTTCAAAGTCACATTTTTTTTCCTTTACAGAAATAATTAAGTTATCAAAGTCACAGTTTTAGTAATCATTCTATCACATGTGCTCAATGTATCAGAGATTTTCCCTGGACTAACAGTAAAGTAAGTTAGCTTAGGTTTAATTGGAATGGGGATGTCTTATGTGATTGAACTAATGAAAATTACAAGCATTTAAAATTTGAATTACTTTAATAAGGACAAAACAGTCATTTCCTAAATTAATTATAATTTATTAATTACCTTTAAACCCTTATTAATTAAATAGGATAGTAAAGTGAAATTTAAAAGATGGATGATTTCCTGAAGGAGATGAAATAGTAATTTTAAACACCTTTCTCTATTGGTTTAATAGACAAGCACAGCATGGTGTAATCCTGGACTTGGAACAGCAGAATGATGAAAGACTCTGTATAGGTAGAGCATTCTGGTGATGGGAACTAGTGAGGATTATTTTCCAGAGAATGACTGTATTCTATTTTACTCTGTTTCAGTAGTTATTAACTTTTCTGTGGTTGAGAACTTGACACACATAAGTCAACTGATGTTTCTTAGGTATGCCTTATATACCAGGCATTGTGCTGAGAGCTGAGGATTTATCAGAACAAAAATAGATCCCTTTGAGAGTTTGATGAAAGCTAGGGACTCATTCCAGCAGAAAAAAATTAAAATGTATTCATGTACATTCATACCGATTTCTGTGTACTAACTCTCAGGAGGTATATAGACCCCTAAAATTCATCCATGAAGACCCCTGGGTCTGTGAATCTAATTTAAGGACCACTGCCGTATTTGAAGGTATTCAAGCAAGGAATGATGAGTGTCTTAGGACTAATCACTTAAGCCCCCTAGGCTTCCATTTCTTTGTCAAATGAGGACAGTCAGTGAAAGCCTTCTATTGCTAAGAATCCAGGAGGCTGTGAATAAGTGTTATAAGTATGCTTGCTTGTATATATCATCTGTCTCTCTGTTGCCTATATTTGTGTGTGGGTGTAGAAGAGAATAGCACAAAACAGAGCATCACCAAATAGAATAGGAATCAGAGGATCATCTGGAATTTAGAAATCTTATCAACTCCTCCACAAGAAGAGGCACTGGCAATCCAGATGGTAAATGATCCCACAGTGAATGAATGGCAGAGTCAGGGCTCGACCCCAAATTTCCTGACCCTCAGCCCACAGTGTGCATGAAGAGTTATCCTCCATTAATGCCCACAAAATGGGTTGCGATCGATTGATAACTAGCTTTTTGAATTGACATCAAATCTCAGTTGTTTTCTTGTTGAATTAAGGGATTTGTCTTTAATTAGAGGTGTTACTAATGAAAATGTTTTAAAAGCTTAGATCCTTGGTATAAAAGACACTTATGAAATTCAAAGACATCAGGGAAATCCAGAAAGCATTGCTAGTGGCAGTAACTTTGGTGTTACGGGTTACATTGTGTTTCTCCAAAATTCATACATTGCAGTCCCAGCCCCCAGCACCTCAGAACGTGACTATATTTAAAAACTGGGTCTTTACAGAGGGAATCAAGTTAAGATGAGGGCATTCGGGTGCATCCTAGTCTAATACAATGGGTGTCTTAATAAAAGGGGAAATTTGGACACAGAGACCCACACAGGGAGAGAGCCATGTGAACCTGATGGCAGGGATCAGCGTGATGCTTCTGGAAGCCAAGGAACTCCAAAGATTGCTTGCCAACTCCCAGAAGCCAGGGGAGAGGCCTGCAACAGATTTTTCTCTCACAGTGTTCAGAAGAGAGATTTTCTCACAACCCTGCTGACACCTGGATTTTGGACATCTAACCTCCAGAACTCTGAGATGATAAATGTCTGTTGTTTAAGCCATGCAGTTTATGATACTTTATTACAACAGCTTCGGCAAACCAGTCTACCTAGGAAGATCACATGGCCTCTCTGGGTTTGGTTTCCTTGCAAGTCAAGTGAGGAATGAACAAGATAAGTAGCTGTTTTTTTTTTTTGAGACGGAGTCTTGCTCTGTCACCCAGGCTGGAGAGTGCAGTTGCATGATCTCTGTTCACTGCAACTTTCACCTCCCGGGTTCAAGCGATTCTCCTGCCTCAGCCTCCTGAGTAGCTGGGACTACAGGCACCTGCCACCATGCCCAGCTAATTTTTGTATTTTTAGTAAAGATGGGGTTTCACCATTTTGGCCAGGCTGGTCCCGAACTCTTGACCTAAAGTGATATGCCTGCCTTGGCCTCCCAAAGTGCTGCGATTACAGCAGATAAGTAGTTTTTGATGGTGTTCTTGGAGCCTTTCAGGGGCCTCTGTGCGAGCGTTTGTGATACAGAAACTGTGGAACAAATGAAATAGTATGTATATACAGTGTATATATACTATAGTGTGTTACATAGTGTATATAGTGTATATATTATATATACTATATTGTATTAATGTGTGTGTGTGCATGCACACACATGCATTCAGGGTTCCCCCTCACATCCCCTTCCTCTGTACCAGCTAAGGCTGCTTCCCAGCAACAGGTCCTTTCTGTTTTCCAGATAGGAAAATCTCCCTAAGATATTATGTGAAAGACTAGGTTTCACAGCAGTGTGCATGGTATGCTTCCTTCCTTTTGTATTAAAAAGGGAAATAATTTAGAAAGATGGACAATAACCATTGTCAATGAGGAAGTGGAGAAATTGGAACACACATACGTTGCTGGTGGGAAGGTAGAATGATGTAGCCACTTTGGAAAAGAGTCTGGCAGTTTGCAAAATAATTACATGTAGATTTACCATATGACCCAGCAATCCCACTCCTAGATGCATCCCAAGACAATTGAAAATACCTGTTCACAGGAAGAGCTAACTATCCTAAATATATATGCACCCAATACAGGAGCACCCAAATTCATAAAGCAAGTCCTTAGAGACTTACAAAGAGACTTAG
>NW_012119221.1:1268074-1268787 GCF_000951035.1 Colobus angolensis palliatus | reverse complement strand
ATCACTTGGACTCGGGAAGGGGAACATCACACATCGGGGCCTAGCATGGGGAAGGGGGAGGGGGGGGGATTGCATTGGGAGTTATACCTGACATAACGACGAATTGATGGGTGCTGACGAGTTGATGGGTTCAGCACACCAACATGGCACAAGTATACATATGTAACAAACCTGCATGTTATGCACATGTACCCTAGAACGTAAAGTATAATAATAATAAAAAAAGAAAATACCTGTTCACACAAAAATGTGTACATGCATGTTTGTAGCAGTATTATTCATAATAGCCAAAAACTTGGAAACAACAAATATCTATCAATTAATGAGTAGATGAAATGCGGTATGTGTCTAGACAATGGGGATATTCAATCATAGAAAGGAATGAAGCACTGAAACATGCTACAACATGGATGAACCTTGAAAACATTGTGCTAAGTGAAAGAAGTCAGTCACAAAGGCCACCTACTGTATGATTCAGTTTATATGAAATGTCCAGAATAGACAAATCTATAGAGTCAGGAGTAGATTAATGATTGCTTAGGGATAGTGAGATGGGGTAAGTGGGGGCAGGAGGGTGATAGCTAAGGGGCATTTATTTTTGGAGTGATGAAAATGTTCTTGGGGGGGGTGGAGCAAGATAGCCGAATAGGAACAGCTCCAGTCTCCAACTCCCAGTGCAAGCAACACAGAAGACCGGTGATTTCTGCATTTTC
>NW_012119221.1:1258337-1261549 GCF_000951035.1 Colobus angolensis palliatus | reverse complement strand
ACATATGTAACAAACCTGCACGTTATGCACATGTACCCTAGAACTTAAAGTATAATAAAAAAAAAAAAAGAAAAAAAAAAAAGAAAATGTTCTTTAATTGGATGGTGGTCATGGCTGTGCATCTTTATGAATATAATTAAAACCACTTAATTGTACACTTTAAAAGAGTGAATTTTATGGTATATTATGTTTCAATTTTTAAAACCTGGGAAGAGAATAAAAGTCGTTTAGAAAGAGGGTCTAATAATTCATTATTTTCTTTATTATGCACAAACAAACTCTGTAAGAAGACATAACACACTGATCAGTGGTTACCTGGATTGGGAGGGCTTCTGAGACACTCATAACTGAGCAAATGGGGGACAAGTGAAAAAGAGGGATTTAAAAAAAAACATAAAATTTAAAATTATCTACACCTTTTAATATTTTATAATTGAAATTTGAACCATGTGGCTACCTTATCTTTTAAAAAATTTAATAAGAGTAAAATTGTATAAAACTGTGTACATTGTATTAGAATTTTTTTATTATTATTTTTTGTTGAGACAGGGTCTATGTCACCTAGGCTGGAGTGCAGTGGCATAATCTTGGCTCACTGCAACCTCCACCTCCTGGGCTCAAGCAATCCTCCCTGCCCCAGCCCCACTAGTAGTTGGGACTACAGGTACACACCACCATGCCTGGCTAATTTTTGTATTTTTTTGTAGAGACGGGGTTTTGCCATGTTGCCCAGGCTAGTCTTGAACTCCTGAGATCAAGTGATCTACCCACCTCAGCCTCTCAAAGTGCTAAGATTACAGGCGTGATGCCCGGCCAAGAGTTTTATTATAGTTAGTTTGGTAGTATAGAAGTTTCAACCCCTAGCTATGAGAGCTTGAAGACACATATTTAATTTTTGTCTTTAGGACATTTGGTTAATTTATCATTAGGGCACATATTGTTGGATTCCTTTTCTTATGATTCTTGATTACCCATTCTAGATAATCCTTTCTTTATTTTGGTACAATTCTTATTTTTTTTTTCTAGAACTATTTGGTGTACCTGTTCTCCGCATATGTTCTTCTCTTATTAAATAGAAACAAGGAAATATCTTACACATATAACTCCAGAGTTTATTATTTTCTACTTTTTTCATAACATCAACTACTAAGACTTTCTATTGCACTTCCTGGGAAGTGCAATAGAAACTAACATAGGCCTTTATTTGAAAAAAAAAAAGAAAATCTTGAAACTTAAAATATATGAAAAAAAACCCCACTAGACTACATGGTATTTAAAGTCTATACCATCTCTAAGATGTTATGATTTTGTGATTCACTGGGTCAGGATAATCTAGGGACAGATTCAGGTTTTGTGAAACATGAACCTTATATAATTTAGAGATCACTTTTTAAGAAAAAGAATTTTGGAACCCATTTTCTATGGAATTGTCACACTGCAAGATGTGTCAGATATGCCAAGGTATGAGCAGATATGTTGAGATCATGGATATCCAAGTTTGCTTACAGAAACGCTATTTGTAGTGTCACTGTAAATTTGTACCCTCCATTCATAGGAATTCTGAACATTTTTATTTTAGGATTCCTACTTAAAAAAAATACGATGTGTTTACATTTGAATACATTGCAATATCAAGCATGTCTCTGACAAAATAGAAATTCCATTTTGAATAGTAGAAAATGAGATCAAATCTTCAACTTGCGATTTTTACCTATCTGATAATTGAAAGAATTCTTTGTAGACTAGCATCTGGCTCTGCTTATTTCAAAGCTCTGTTTGTCTCCACATTCATTACACAATGTAGCCTATGCCCTTAATCTTTGAATTATGATACCAGATGAGTACCAGAGTGGGCACTTGGACTATCCATCGAGGAAATTTTATCCTGGGAGGCCAGTAGTAACTTAACTGTACAGAGAATTGACTGATGACTGAATCAATAGATCCCACTAAATTCAGGCTAAGTGTCTCCAGTTCAACTTCCCCTAAGCTGGGTCTTCAAAATACTTCTGGTTGAGAATGGACAGACTGCCTGCTCAAGTGGGTCCCTGACCCCTGAGTAGCCTAACTGGGAGACATCCCCCACTAGGTGGAGACCGACACCTCACACCTCATACGGCGGGGTACACCCCTGAGACGAAGCTTGCAGAGCAATAATCAGACAGCAACACTCGCTGTTCAGCAATATTCTATCTTCTGCAGCCTCTGCTGTTGATACCCAGGCAAACAGGGTCTGAAGTGGACCTCAAGCAATCTCCAACAGACCTACAGCTGTGGATCCTGACTGTTAGAAAGAAAACTAACAAACAGAAAGGACGCCCACACCAAACCCCATCAGTACGTCACCAGCATCAAAGACCAAAGGCAAATAAAACTAGAAAGATGGGGAAAAAGCAGGGCAGAAAAGCTGGAAATTCAAAAAATCAGAGCACTTCTCCCCCTCCAAAGGAACGCAGCTCATCGCCAGCAACAGATCAAAGCTGGATGGAGAATGACTTTGACGAGATGAGAGAAGAAGGCTTCAGTCGATCAAACTTCTTAGAGCTAAAGAAGGAACTACGTACCCAGTGCAAAGAAACTAAAAACCTTGAACAAAGAATGGAAGAATAGATAACTAGAATAACCAATGCAGAGAAGGCCATAAACGAACTGACAGAGATAAAAACCATGACATGAGAAATACGTGACAAATGCACAAGCTTCAGTAACCGACGTGATCAACTGGAAGAAACAGTATCAATGATTGAAAACCAAATGAATGAAAAGAAGCAAGAAGGGAAGTCTAGAGAAAAAAAAAAGGAAAAAGAAATGAACAAAGCCTCCAAGAAATATGGGATTATGTGAAAAGACCAAATCGACGCCTGATTGGGGTGCCTGAAAGTGAGGGGGAAAATGGAACCAAGTTGGAAGACACTCTTCAGGATATCATCCAGGAGAACTTCCCCAACCTAGTAAGGCAGACCAACATTCAAGTTCAGGAAATACAAAGAATGCCACAAAGATACTCCTCGAGAAGAGCAACTCCAAGACACATAATTGTCAGATTCACCAAAGTTGGAATGAAGGAAAAAATACTAAGGGCAGCTAGAGAGAAAGGTCAGGTTACCCACAAAGGGAAGCCCATCAGACTAAAAGCAGATCTCTCGGCAGAAACTCTCCAAGCCAGAAGAGAGTGGGGGCCAATATTCAACATTCTTAAAGAAAAGAATTTT
>NW_012119221.1:1236896-1257916 GCF_000951035.1 Colobus angolensis palliatus | reverse complement strand
TATAAAGACACATGCACACGTTTGTTCATTGTGGCACTATTCACAATAGCAAAGACTTGGAATCAACCCAAATGTCCATCAGTGACAGACTGGATGAAGAAAATGTGGCACATATACATCATGGAATACTATGCAGCCATAAGAAAGGATGAGTTTGTGTCCTTTGCAGGGACATGGATGCAGCTGGAAACCGTCATTCTCAGCAAACTATCACAAGAACAGAAAACTAAACACTGCATGTTCTCACTCATAGGTGGGAATTGATCTGTGAGATCGCTTGGACTCTGGAAGGGGAACATCACATACCAGGGCCTATTTTGGGGAGGGGGTATAGGGGAGGGATGGCACTGGGAGTTATACCTGATGCAAATGACGAGTTGATGTGTGCTGACAAGTTGATGGGTGCAGCACACTAACATGGCACAAGTATACATATGTAACAAACCTGCACATTGTGCACATGTACCCTAGAACTTAAAGTATAATGAAATAAATACATAAATAAAAGCAGCAAAATATTAAAAAAAAATACCTCTGGTCACACCAAGGCCACCCAACAAAATGAAAAATGTGATAGAGGAAAAACGGTAGTGGAAAGGGAAAGCTCTTAAACAATTGTAGTTAAAATATCTTACTTTTTCAAATTTGACAAAAAATATATGTCCTTGTGACTCTGTTGCTGGAACTCTTTCCTCTTAAACCTTGCAACGGGCCTGTGCAAGTGAGGGACTCTAAAGTTTAAGATTCATTGTTTCTTGGCAAATTCACCTCTATTTATTACTTAAAATTAGAGGTGTGAATAGAAGCATGATATACACATAATGAAATAATCACTCCCTGCTGAAAACATGAGATAATATTTAAATTTTAGAGTATAATAGATTAGGTACTGATGCATATGCACATCATGTATGTATTATAGAAAACATGCAGTTATTCAGTCCTTGGCACATATTAGACAAAAATGTTTTAGGAATGAATATCTGCATAAGTAAATATTTAAAATAAGTGTTGATTGAGACTGTTGTGAAAGACTAACATATAAGTAACTTATCCCTGTCACTCATTAAATCTCACCATTGGAAATGTTGAGAGTCATGTAACCTTTCATATCACATGAAAGGTTACACTTATTGAGTGATGCTATGTGCTAGACAGTCTAAGAAAATGTAACTTTTGGTTTAATTTATTTAAGATATAAATGTAGTCCATGGTTTTTTTAAAAAAAAACTGAAGAATAACATTGAATCCAACAAATATACATTTACATTTCAAGTTATATCACTAAATATATCACTAAATATAAGCGACCTCTTTTAAATTTATATCTTTCTGAAATATTTTTAATATTTCATTTATAATAAGGGCTATGTTTTTTCCTTTATGTAGTGACACAGGCTCTCACTGATGCCAACGATATTTGAGTTATAAGCTGTGGTTCCAACATTAAATAATTCTACCACATTTTATATTGGGTATTTTTAGAAAAAAGTTTCCAGTGACTATTTTAGTAGAAAAATAGTAATTTTTTTCCAGTAACTATTTGCCCTAATCTGAAAAATATTTCTGGTATCCACAGTTACGTATTTGGACAGTCACGTGAATCTAATATAAACGAAGATACTCTTGAGTACTAAGAGAAGATACCAAGGAAAGTGAGATAAAGTAATTGTTTTAGAGGAATTATTGACTTAATGGCATAATTCGAATGCATAAAATGAAAATAGTTTTAGGACAATTCAAATAGTTTTTGCAATCATATCTTAAGAACATGATTATTATAAATCATCGGAGAATATGCTTAGCAATGTTATAGTGTATTGAATATTCTAAGTTTGATATTTTCATCACGATGAGGTGGGTCAAGACAGAAATTTGGGATTCTGAGGAATGATTTCTTGGGTAGCTGAATTAGATTAACTGACATTTTCAAGCTGATAAAAATAATTCATCTTATTTGCACATCCTAAATGTATAATAATGTTTATATGTGACTCAGATTTTGTTCCACTTAATTAAATAAAAATATTTATGCAAAACACTAAGAACATTGGCTGGCACAAAGAAAAAATGTTAGTATATTAGTGAACCCCTACCTCCTAATTAAATTTAAGAAGGATGTTAGTTACATAATCTTGTACCCAAAGTTATGCTAGACTGTCTAATTAAGAAAGATATCTTTTTGTTTAATTTATTTAAGATATAAATGTAGTTCATGTTTTTTTTAAAAAAATAACTGAAGAATAACAATCCAACAAATATAATTTACATTTCAGGGCCGGATGTGGTGGCTCACGCCTGTAATCCCAGCACTTTGGGAGGCCGAGGCAGGCAGATCATGAGGTCAGGAGATCGAGACCACCCTGGCTAACACAGTGAAACCTCATCTCTACTAAAAAAAAAAAAAAAAAATTAGCCAGGTGTGGTGGCAGGCACCTGTAGTCCTAGCTACTCAGGAAGCTGAGGCAGGGGAGTGGCATGAACCCAGGAGGCAGAACTTGCAGTGAGCTGAAATGGCACCACTGCACTCCAGCCTGGGTGACAGAGCGAGATTCTGTTTAAAAAAGAAAAGAAAAGAAAAGAAAATTTACATTTCAAGTTATAACAGACAGTAATAATAAAAGATTATGATATTGTCTCTACCCTTGAGAAGTTTATGGCTTTGCTGCCACAATTTGGGAATGAATCCCTATGTAAATAAATGCTCTGTTGTCTTATATACATGGTAGATAGGTAGCTATTTAGAGAAAGACAGTAATATAACCCAGAGTGATCAGATAGAATGTGAACTGGATCTTAATGAATGAAAATTCATCGTTAAGGTTTGGATAGGCAATGAAGAAAGAGCTTCTTGGGAGAGTAATTTTTTTTCTTTTCATTCATAAGGAAAGCAAGTTTGAATTAAAGTTTAATTTGATTATTTTGCAAACTTGTCCCAGAATGACAGACTGGACAGGAAGATCACCTCCCACAGTCAGGAAACAGGATGGGTCCCCAAGATCTAATGTCAAATAACAGGTGGGACTTGGGTGGGAAAAAAGCTGGTCAGGATATTTGAGGATCTGCACCAATTCATGGAGGCTGGGTAACATAGGGATGAATGAATCTTATGTTCGGGAACCTGTATTTTGGAAATCTACTTCTCCCTTTATATTTACTACATTTCTCCTTTAAAAACATTTGCTTATCTCATACATGCCAAGGAGCAACAAGGACAGCAGTATTTCTTTGTCCATGTATGGACCACCTTACTTCAGGGACTTGGGCAGGATGGGAGTGATGGGAATCAAAGCAAGAGAACGCCAGGTGGGGCCACAGCCAAGAAGGCGAAATGCGAGTGGGGACATAGTCACCTCTTCCATGCCTCCCAGAGCTTGGCAGGCCTCTGTTTTGTTTGAATGGGCAGCTAAATATTCCATTCCATGTTTCCCACCAAAGAAAGTGGCAAAGGGGAGAATAAGGACCTGAGCTATAAATCAGAAAATCAGAGTTCTGACCCTTATTGCTATGCAACACTGGAATAACCCCTAAAGTCCAGCATGACTTGCCATCTGCCTACCTTGCCAACCTCAGCTCATACCATCCCCTTCTTGCTCATTTCACCTGCTCACGATGCTTAGGGCTGAGCTCGTTCCTGCCTCCAGACTGACCCTGTCCTTGCTGTTTGCCCTACTCAGAATGTTCCTCCCTCTTCACACAGTGCTTTACACTCTCAGGCTCCTTCTCATTGTTCCCATCTCAGAGTCACTTCTTCCTTGGGGTCTTCCCATCAAAATGACCTCTTACCCAGTGTGTCTCTCATGTCTTGGTCCACCACCAGTTCTTATTACTTTCTGAAATTACCTTGTATATCTGTTTGCTTTTTTGCTTATGGTCTGTCTTCCTCCCTCTAGGTTATGAGCTTCAGAAGGCTTGGTATGTCTTGTTTGCTGCTGTGACTCACACGAGTGCCTGGCACTTGGTAGGCATGCAGTAAAAATTTGTTGACTAAATTGAATGAATGAGGGTGAAGTGAAAGAGAAAAATAGCTTTATGTGTGTATGTGAATGTGCTCTGTGTGCATGCATTTATCTATGCCTTGATCTGTTTCACAAAATGGTTTGAGGTGGCTTACAGGAAGCACTTGGCCTTGAATCTAGGAATCAATTCATTTCTCATTTTATTGATACCTATGCCATTTTTATTGGGATCTATGCATTCAGCTACAGTAAAGGGCATAGATTTCACTTTCTGGTCCTCACAGACTATATAGAATAGCTGCTTCTTTTCTTCTTATCTGTCATACTGTTATCAAACTATTACCATGATTGCTAGTTATTTATCAAATCAGGTACTACTTATGTCAGTTATTTCTTTTTGTGCTGGTATATACAACATAAAAATCTAGGAGCAACTAAAAGCAAATTATGTACTTTATCAGCAAAAACACCAATGAGTTTTTTTCATCTCTGAGAGTCAGTATTTCCATAACATGAAATTTTAGTTAGTAAGTTTGCATCTGTCATTATTCATTACCAGTGAAGACATCTCGATAGAGGACAGATTAAAAATTTTAAATGACATAATTATAAGGAAGATTGCAAGAGCCCAAATTGCCCAGGGCCCCCCTCCAAGAATCTCTTTTGCCATTCATTAGATAGAAAAGATGCATCTAGTTGGTTTTTTCCTGGTGTATGGAAGGATGGATGAAGCAATCCATCATTATGGAGGAATTAAAGGTCAGGCTATCATCTGACGTAGAGTACAGGGAAACTCCACAAATGTGGTTTTTAGTAAGTTGCTTATATTTTTATTTATTTATTTGGCTGCCTGCTTACTCATCTGTACATTTAGAGGATTAGACCCTCAAGCATCATCTTCTAGTTCTGAAATTCCAGGATTCATTCAACCCTGACTTTTCCCTATCTCCTCTGGTTACATGTCAAAGCACACCAATGGGCATACTCATGCTAATTTAAATTCCCTAAAATGATCTAATGTGGGTTTCAGGAGAGCAGAGAAGTTTCCAACAGAAGAGGTGATGGGTGACACTCTTTCTTACTGGGAGGCTGTAGGTACATATCACAGTCACAGCCATCTTGGACCTCAAGTCTAACTTGAGGATCATGGTCAAATTCATGGAGATCTTGTTCAAAGGATAAATATGACATAACATGAGTTAATCTTTTGATGCTGAAGGAATCTTCCAATTAGAATTGATCATTTATCAACTGTATCTCAAAATTCAGGATACATGGCCAGACACGGTGGCTCATGCCTATAATCCCAGCACTTTGGGAGGCTGAGGTGGGTGGATCACAAGGTCAGGAGTTTGAGACCAGCCTGGCCAACATGGTGAAATCCTGTCACTACTAAAAATACAAAAATTAGGCGGGCTTGGTGGCATGCGCCTGTGATCCCTGCTACTGGGGAGGCTGAGGCAGGAGAATTGCTTGAACCCAGGAGGCGGAGGTTGCAGTGAGCTGATTTCATGCCATTGCACTCCAGCCCGGGTGACAGAGCAAGACTGTGTCTCAAAAATAAAAAAAAAAATTCAGGATACATGTGGGATAGATTGTTTTTATTTGCCCATCTACAATATAGTTTATCTCAAAATATGGTCTATGAAATTGAAGCACTAAAATACCCTTGTATGTGTGCTAAAATGCAGATTCCTTGGTTTCACCCCAGACCTACTGAAATAGAATCTGGCAGAAGGAGATGACGCCATGGGACCTGCAATTTTCACAGATTCTCCAGGTGATTCTTACACTTAGGTGTGAAAAACTACCATGCTAATGGGTTGGAAATAATTCCCTTCTAAGTATCTTGTTGAACATAGGCAAAAAAGCGAGGTAGATCTACATAACTTAGTTAATGGGCAAATCCTACTTCATTATACTGAAAAAAAAGATTAGCTTGACCTATACAACAGTTTGATTTGCCTTGTAATATATAATCCTATGAGTAATTTCATTTGCCTATCTTCCTCATAAATTTCTGTTCTTGAATTTATTAGATTTGTAGCATTTCTGCTTATTTTTAGCTGCCATTAAATTAAAAGTAATAGATAAAATTATTTTATTTTGGTCTTTTTAAAGTTTCTATACTTAATATAGAAAACTGCTTTTTTAATATAAATTTATTATTTGTTAATTTTTTTAAATTGACGTCTAAAAATTGTATTATTTGTGTCACACAGCATGATATTTTGATGTATGTATACATTGTAAAATGCCTAAATCAAGCTATTTAACATATGCATCACCTCACATATTTACCATTTTTTTGTTTATGGTAAGAAACTTAAAATCTATCTCTTCACAATGTTCAAGTATACAATATGCTGTTATTAACTATAGTACCATGGTATGTAGTAGATCTCTTGAACTTACTCCTGTGTAACTGAAACGTTGTGTCTTTGACCAATATTTCCCCAATCTCCCTACCTCTTAGCCTCTGGTAACTACCATTTTACTGTCTGTTTCTATGAGTTTGAATTTTTTAGATTCCACCTATAAATAAGATCATACAATTTTTAAATCTTTTTGTGTCTGGGTAATTCCACTTAATGTTCTCCAGGTTCATCCATGTTGTCTCAAATAAGATTTCCTTTTTATTTAAGATTGAATAGTATTCCACTTTGTATATACACTACATTTTCTTTATCCATTCATCTGCTGATAGATACTTCGGTTGTTTACATGTCTTAGCTATTGTGAATATTGTTGCAGTGAACATGGGAGTGCACATATCTCTTTGACTTACTGATTTCATCTCCTTTGGATATATATGCAGAAATGGGATGGCTGAATCACATACTAGTTCTATTTTAATTTTTTGAGAAGCCTCCATACTATTTTCCATAATGGCTGTACTAACTTACATCCCCACCAAGAGTGTGCAAGGGTTCCCTTTTCTCCACATCCTTGCCAACATGTGTTATTTTTCATGTTTTTGATAATAGCCATTCTAACAGGTATGAGATGGTACATTGTGGTTTTAATTTGCATTCTCTCATGATTAGTGATGTTGAACATTTAAAAAATATACCTATTAACCATTTGTTTGTCCTCTTTTTTGAGTAGAAAGAATTTTAATTTAAAAATTGTTCTTGAAAAATAATAGTCCTTAAATTTCAGTAACAGCATGTAACTGAAGATATTTGCTTTATCATACCCCAAAGTAAATATTTACTTTTTATTTTTAAATTGACAGATAAAATTGTATGTGTGTATTGTGTACAACATAATGTTTTGAAGTATATTTACATTGTGGAATGACTAAATATATCTAAATAACATATGCATTACCTCACATGGTTGTCATTTTTGTGGTGATAACATTTTTCCATAATAAAAAAATTTATAGGACATTCTTACAACTCAATCTTTTTTATTTTTATTTTACTTCAAGTTCTGGGATATATGTGCAGAATGTGCAGGTTTGTTACATAGGTATATATATGCCATGGTGGTTTGCTGTATCTATCAACCCATCATCTAGGTTTTAAGCCCTGCGTGCATTAGGGATTTGTTGTAATGCTTTCCCTTCCCTTGTCCCCCACCCCCTGGCAGGTCCTGGTGTGTGATGTTCCCTTCTATGTGTCCATGTGTCCTCATTGTTCTACTCCCATTTATTAGTGAGAACATGCAGTGTTTGGTTTTCTGTTCCTGTGTTAGTCTGCTGAGAATGATGGCTTCCAGCTTCATCCATGTCTCTGCAAAGGGCATGAACTCACTCTTTTTATGGCTGCATAGTATTCCATGCATATATGTGCCACATTTTCTTTATCCAGTCTATCATTGATGGGCATTTGGGTTGGTTCCAAGTCTTTGCTATTGTGAATAGTGCTGCAATAAACATGTGTGCATGCATCTTTATAGTAGAATGATTTATGATCCTTTGGGTATATACCAAGTGATGGGATTGCTGGGTCAAATGGTATTTCTGGTTCTAGATCCTTGAGAAATTGCCACACTGTCTTCCACAATGGTTGAACTAACTTACACTCTCACAAACAGTGTAAAAGCATTCCTATTTCTGTGGTGAGAACATTTTATATCCACTCTCTTAGCATTTTTCAAGAACACAATATGTTGTTAACTATAGCCGTCATGTTGTACAGTATGTTTGTCTTCTTTTGAGAAATGTCGATTCAGGTCCTTTGCCCATTTTTCAGTTGGGCTATTTGTTTTCTCACTATTGAGTTGTTTGAGTTCCTTATATATGTTTAGATATTAACCTCATATCAGACATATGATTTGCAAATATATTCTCCCATTCAATAGGTTGTCTCTTTTTACTCTGTTAATTGTTTCCTTTGTGGTGCGGAAGCTTTTTAGATTGATATAATCTCATTTGTCTATTTTTGCTTTTGTTGCCATGCTTTTGGAGTCATATGCAAAAAGTGTTTGCCTAGACCAATGTTATGCAGCTTTCCCTCTATGTTTTCTTCTAGGAAGTTTGAAGTTTCAAGTCCTACATTTAAATCTTTAAGTCATTTTGCATTGAGTGTTTTATGTGGTGTGAGGTGATGATCTAATTCCATTATTCTGCATATGAATATCCAGTTTCCCAAGCATCGCTTATTGAAGAGTGTTCTTTTCCCATCGTGTGTTCATGACATCCTTGTTGAGAATCAATGGACCTTAAATGTGTGGATTTGTTTCTGGGCTCTTTATTCTATTCCGTTGGTGCATGTGACTGTTTTTATGCCAGTGCCATGCTTTTTTGGTTATTGTAATTCTGTAGTAGATTTTCAAATCAGGTAGTGTGATACCTCCCTCTGTTCTTTTTGCTCAAGACTGCTTTGGCTATTCAGAGTCTTTTGTGGTTTCATATGAATTTTAGGATTTTTTTTCTATTTCTGTAAAAATGTCATTGGAATTTTGATAGAAATTGGATTGAATCTGTGTATTAATCTGAGCAGTATGGACATTTTAGCAATTTTTAAAAATTGTAGACATTTTAAAATTGTTTCATTTCTATTTAATTGACAAATAATAATCGTACATATTCATGGAGTACATAGTGATGTTTCAGCATAATGTATCCAATTAGGGTAATTAGCACATCTATCATCTTAAACATTTATCATTTATTTGTGTTGGGAAGATTTAGTATCCTCCTTCTAGCTATTCAAAACTATAAAACATATTATTGTTAACTGCAGTCATCCTATAGTGGCATAGAACACTATTTCTCATATATAGCTATAATTTTGGATCCTCTAACATATCTCTCCCAATTATCCCCTCCTTTCCCCTACCCTTTTGAGCCTCTAGTATCCTGTCCTACTTTTTACTTCTATGAGATTAATGTTTTTGTTTCCACATCTAAGTAAGAACCTGCAGGGTTTAACTTTATGTTCTTTGCTGATTTAACTTAACATAGTGTCCTCCAATTCCATCCATGTTGCCACAGATAACAGGATTTCATTCTTTTTTATGGCTAAGTAGTATTCCATGGTGTATATATACTACTTTTAAAAATCCATTCATCTGTTACTGGATAGTGATATTGATTCCATATCTTGGCTGTTGAGAATAATGCTGCAATAAATATGGGGATACAGATTTCTCTTCAATATAATGATTTCCTTTCCTTTGGATAAATTCCCAGTCCTGGATTGCTGGATCATATGGTTGGTCTGCTTGTAGTTTTCTGAGAAACCTCCATACTGTTCTCCATAGTAGCTGTACTAGTTTACATTCCCACCAATGGTGTATAAAAAGTTCCCTTTTTTCTGCATCCTCATCAGCATCGTTTTTTGTCTTTTCGATAATAGTCATCCTAAATTGAGTGAGATTATACCTCACTGTGGTTTTGATTTGCATTTCCCTGATGATTAATGATATTGAGCATTTTTTCATATGTTTGTTAGCTGTTTGCATGTCTTCTTTTGAGAAATGTCTGTGCAAATCATCTGCCCATTTTAAAAACAGATTTTTGTTTTACTGTTGAGATGGTTCCATTCCTTGTATATTCTGGATATTAATCCCCTGTCAGATGAGTAATTTTTGAATGTTTTCTCCCATTCTCTAGGTTGTGTTTTCACTGTTGATATTTCCTTTGCTGTGCAGAGTTTTTTAGTTTGATATAATCCCATTTGTTTATTTTTCCTATTGATGCCTGTGCTTTTGAGGTCTTATTCAAAAAATCTTTCCCAGACCATTGTTCTGAAGCATTTTCCCTGTGCTTTGTGAATCTGTGTGCTCCTGTATTGGGTGCATATATATTTAGGACAGTTAGCTCTTCTTGTTGATTTCATCCCTTTACCATTATGTAATGGCTTTCTTTGTCTCTTTTGATCTTTGTTGGTTTAAAGTCTGTTTTGTCAGAGACTAGGATTGCAACCCCTGCTTTTTTTTTTATTTCCATTTGCTTGGTAGATCTTCCTCCATCCCTTTATTTTGAGCCTATGTGTGTCTCTGCACATGCGATGGGTCTCTGAATACAGCACACTGATGGGTCTTGACTCTATCCAATTTGCCAGTTTGTGTCTTTCAATTGGGGCATTTAGCCCATTTACATTTAAGGCTAATATTGTTATGTGTGAATTTGATCTTGTCATTACAATGTTAGCTGTTAGATGTTATTTTGCCCATTAGTTGATGCAGTTTCTTCACAGCATTGATGGTCTTCACAGTTTGGCATGTTTTTGCAGTGACTGGTACTGGTTGTTCCTTTTCATGTTTAGTGCTTCCTTCAGGAACTCTTGTAAGGCAGGCCTGGTGGTGACAAAATCTCTCAGCATTAAATGAAGAAGAAATAAAATAAAGGATTTTATTTCTTCTTCACTTATGAAGCTTAGTTTGACTGGATATGAAATTCTGGTTGAAAATTCTTTATTATTATTATTATTATTATTATTATTATACTTTCAGTCCTAGGGTACATGTGCATAATGTGCAGATTTGTTACATATGTATACTTGTGCCATGTTGGTGTGCTGCACCCATCAACTCGTCAGCACCCATCAACTGGTCATTTACATCAGGTATAACTCCCAATGCAATCCTTCCCCCCTCCCCCCTCCCCATGATAGGCCCCAGTGTGTGATGTTCCCCTTCCCAAGTCCAAGCGATCTCATTGTTCAGTTCCCATCTATGAGTGAGAACATGCGGTGTTTGGTTTTCTGTTCTTGCGATAGTTTGCTGAGAATGACGGCTTCCAGCTGCATCCATGTCCCTACAAAGGACACAAACTCATCCTTTTTTATGGCTGCACAGTATTCCATGGTGTATATGTGGCCACATTTTCTTAATCCAGTCTCTTTTTAAGAATGTTGAATATTGGCCTCCACTTTCTTCTGGCTTGTGGTGTTTCTGCCCAGAGATCCGCTGTTAGTCTGATGGGCTTCCCTTTGTGGGTAACCCGACCTTTCTCTCTGGCTGCCCTTAACATTTTTTCCTTCAGTTCAATTTTGGTGAATCTGACAATTACGTATCTTGGAGTTGCTCTTCTCGAGGACTATCTTTGTGGTGTTCTCTGTATTTCCTGAATTTGAATGTTGGCCTGCCTTCCTAGGTTGGGGAAGTTCTCTTGGATAATATCCTGAAGAGTGTTTTCCAACTTGATTGTATTCTTCCTGTCACTTTCAGGTACACCAATCAAACGTATTATTTGGTCTTTTCACATAGTCCCATATTTCTTGGAGGCTTTCTTCGTTTCTTTTTACTCTTTTTTCTCTAAATTTCTCTTCTTGCTTTATTTCATTAATTTGATCTTCAATCACTGATACCCTTTCTTACACTTGATCAAATCAGCTACTGGAGCTTGGGCATACGTCATGTAGTTCTCGTGTCATGGTTTTCAGCTGTATCCAGTCATTTAAGGTCTTCTTTACAGTGTTTATTCTAGTTAGCCATTCATCTAGTCTTTTTTTCAAGGTTTTTAGCTTCCTTGCAATGGGTTCGAACAACCTCCTTTGGCTCAGAGAAGTTTGTTATTACTGACCTTTTGAAGCCGACCCCTGTGAATGCCTCAAAGTCATTCTCCATCCAGCTTTGTTCCATTGCTGGTGAGGAGCTGCGATCCTTTAGAGGAGAAGAGGACTCTGGTTTTTAGAATTTTCAGTTTTTCTGCTCTGGTTTCTCCCCATCTTTGTGGTTTTATCTATCTTTGGTCTTTGATATTGGTGACCTACAGATGGGGTTTTCGTGTGGATGTCATTTTTGTTGACATTGATGCTATTCCTTTCTGTTTGTTAGTTTTCCTTCTAACAGGTCCCTCCGCCGCAGGTCTGTTGGAGTTTGCTGGAGGTCTACTCCAGACCCTGTTTGCCGGGGTACCACCAGTGGAGGCTCAGTTGGAAACGCAGAAATCACCCATCTTCTGTGTCAATCACGCTGGGAGCTGCAGACCGGAGCTGTTCCTATTCGGCCATCTTGGAATGGACCCTAGGATTTTCTTTATATAAGACCATGTCAACACAAACAGAAGTAACTTCTTCCTTTCTGATTTTTTAACTTTTCACTAATGCTAGTTATTGGCTTGTCATATATAGACTTTATTGTGTTAAGATATGTTCCTTCTGTACCTAATGTATTGAGAGTATTTATCATGGTGAGATGTTGAATTTTGTCAAATGCCTTTCCTGCATCTTTTGAGATGATTATGTGATTCCTGTCCTTCATTCTCTTAATTGGATACATTACACATTACATATATTTAATTTGCCTATGTTGAACCTTCCTTGCATCCGAGGGTTAATCCTACTTGATCCTGATGAATTATCCTTTTGATGAATTATCCTTTGATGTGCTGTTGAATTTGGCTTGCTAATATTTTGTTGATGACTTTTGCATCTGTGTTTATCAGGGACATTGGCCTGTAATTTTCTTATAGTGTCATTCTCTGGCTTTGATATGAAGATAATCTTGGCCTCATAAAATGAGTTTGGAAGTACGATTGGTATTAGTTTTTGATTTCATCCTAATGTCTCAAAAGTGTATACTAGTTTAGTTTCATTTGGTTTCTAATGGAGATATAGTGTATAATTTTTTTTTTTTTTTTTACTGTAAGCCACTATCTCCCCACCAAAAGAAAAGAAAAGAAACCCTTCACACTGTCAATGATTTAAAAACTAACTCTTGGCAAGGTGCAGTGGGTTACATCTGTAATCCTGGCACTTTGGGAAGTTAAGGCAGGAGGATCTCTGAGGCCAAGAGTTTGAGACCAGCCTGGGCAACACAGCAAGACCCCCATCTCTACCAAAAAATAATTAGCCAGGTGTGTTGGCACACCTGTAATCCTGACTACTCCAGAGGCTGAAGCAGGAAGATTGCTTCACCCCAGGAGTTTGAGGTTACAGTGAACTATGATCACATCATTGCACTTTAATGTGGAGGACCCTGTCTAAAAAAATTAACAAACCAACCAAAAAAAAATCAAAAACTGCCTTATTTGATGATCATTGTTCATACATCCCTTGAGTGAATATTTTAATCTATTAAAGATCATCTACATATTTTCAAGCTGTGGTAAAATATATGTAACAGAAAGTTTACCATCTTAACAATTTTTAAGTTCAGTAGTTTAAAATATATTTATATTGTTGTGCAACTGATCTCTAGAAGTATTTGCATCTTGGGAAACTGAAACTCTATACCAATTTATCAATAGCTCCCCATTTCTCCCTCCCCACCAGCTCCTGGCAACCACTCTTCTGCTTTCTGTTTCTATGAATGTTAATTACTCTAGGTACCTCATATAAGTGGAATCATCTAATATTTGTCTTTTTATGACTTGCCTATTTCACTTAGTATAATGTCCTCAAGGGTCATCCATGTTGTAGCATGTGTCAGCAGTTCCTTCTCTTTTAAGGCTGAATAATATTTCATTATATGTATACACCTTTTTGTGTATCTGTTCATCCAGCCATGCACACTTGGGTTGCTTCCAGCTTCTGGTTGTTGTGAATAATGCTACTCTGAACATGGGTGTACAAGTGCCCATTTGAGTTCTTGCTTTCAATTCTTTGGATACATGCACCAAAGTAAAACTGCTAGATCATACGGTAATTCTATTTTTAATTTTTGAAGGAACCACTATACTGTTTTCCATAGTAGCTGCATCATTTTACATTACTACCAACAGTGCACAATGTTCCAATTTATCCAAATCCTTGCCAACTTGTTAATTTCAAAGATTACCAATATTTTTATTTATTCTTTTTGGGGATCTTCACCAGCAACATTTTTTTTTGATACAAGAATTTTGGAACAAGATGGAATTGTTGTGAATTTCTTTCATTTATTATTTCAATTCATTTCTAAGTGAAGAAAAGTATATTGTTTCATAGGTTTAAATAAACATATACCGTTAAAAATATAGAATTCATGTTTTGTCTCTCACACATGTACTATAATAAAGCAAATGATAACATATCAAACTAAGAATAAGAGCAAACATTTATATAATGATTTATATGGTGATCTGCAGTTTACAATGGGTCTTCATATGTTGCCTCTCCTGATTCTCACATTTATTTTCCACAACCAGCAGTCTTTTTCAAATGCAAATATGGTCATTTAACTATAAATTTTTAATTACTTCCCAATGCCCATAGAATAAAATTAAACTTCCTCGGCATGGCAAATCATCCTCTCTAGCCTCATTTCTAGTTGCATCTTCCTCCCACCCTACATTTTAGCCAAATCAAGCTGATGTTGTTGACTACCACAACATATGATACCTGTGAGTATTTATGTATGTGTTTTCCTCTGGGTATAACACCCTTCCCAACATCACACCCACATTCACTGGGAAAAAATTACTTATACTTTACCAAGACTAAGCTCAAGAGTCATCTTTTTCATGCCTGTCCTACTTCTCTCCCATGGTGTAAGTGAGATGTCCTTCCATTCTGCCTCCCACCGAGAAGAAGTGACCACTTCTTTCTGTCCTGTGATCAGGACAGGCTTTCTTTATGTCACCTATGATGTTTTACACTGCCTTGTTTTGTATTCATGTCTGTCTCTCTTTCTATACTGGTCTCCTCCAGGGCAGAGTCTGAATCCAGTTTAACTGTAAGATATCTCAAGTGAAAGTGACTGGCACTTAGTAGATGCTCAATGAATGTATATTGAATAAATAATTGAATAAGTGGATGGGTAGATGGCTGGATCAGGTAGAATAGGTAATAATATTCCTACAAGATTAAAAGTAGATTATGTGAGCTTCCCATGATCAAACACACCATAGTAACTTGGGGGCTAAAACTCAAACCCAGATCTTCTAACCTAATGCTTTTTCCTTTTCACAATGTTGCCTTCTAAATTTAAAATGCCAACAGTAAAGATACATTGCGTAAAAGCACAGTAATATACTTATTTAAATTATTAAGCTAAGTCTTTTAAAACAGGAGGATAAAACTAATCTGATTCCTTCAACACACTTAATTGGATTTCATTTCCTGATGCTCCCACCTTGTTTCATTTATGAAAGATTTCATTAAAATTCAGCGGGGGCTTCATATGGTTTTGTTAATAAAGTATTGATACTAATACATCCATATCCAAGAAATTATAAAAATTTATAAATTGTTTCTTCAAAGTGTATTTCACAATTATTTCTTCCCTTCCATTCTCCCTGCTGCCATCAGTGGTAGTGAAAATAGTGTGGACATTGGATCCAGAGACATTGGTCTGCACTGCCTTCTTGGAAACGCCACTCCTATGGACCTTATCCAAGTCACCTAACCTGCATGACCCTCAGTTTTCTCATCTAAAAAATGAGAATAATTATATCTACTTCACAGAATTGCCAAGAGCATTAAGTGAGATAATATGTGTCCAGTGCCTGGTACATATTAAGTATGGAAAACGTGACAATTTCTTCCTCACATAAATTTAGCTCATTTTTTAAAAAGTCCTTGCATTTTTTGGAAAGCAAGTAGATCAATGCAAAAAGCAAATCTTCTAAAGCAGACTGAGGTTTCTTGAAGGCAAAGAACACATCTCATTCATCTTTCCCATAGTCTCACACATTATAAATAAATATTTCCTGATTGCTAATCACTTTTATCAGGCATATATATTTATAGACTACTTTTCAGTCACTTTTATGGGTTACTATTCACTATAAACCTCAACTGAAGAAATTCGTTTTCCCAGAACTTCAAGTGGTCACCAAGGAAGTAAAAAGATGGATTATGGGCTTTGCATGTGTTGCTAGGCTATGGATGGGGCTCAGGCAGAGAATCTGAAACAAAACTCATTTGGTTTCATATGATCTGGCCTTTAGACTCCATTCTTGATGAGTTCTGGAGAAATGAGACTTAAAATTACATTACAGTCTTCTCAGAGCCTGCTATTAGAAGTCTAATCTATATTATATTTAATTCTTAGTTTGCATATATGTAATTAAAATAATTATTTTATTATTTATTTATTTATTTATTTGACAGGGAGTCTTGCCCTGTCACCCAGGCTGGAGTGCAGTGGCGTGATCTCGGCTCACTGAAACCTCTGCTTCCCAGACTCAAGCAATTCTCCTGCCTCAGCCTCTACAGACTGAAGACCACAGGCACCTGCCACCATGCCTGGCTAATTTTTGTATTTTTAGTAGAGACAGCGTTTTGCCATGTTGGCCAGGCTGATTTCGAACTCCTGACCTCAAGTGATTCACCTGCCTCAACCTCCCAAAGTCCTGGGATTACAGGTGTGAAACACCATGCCCTGTTTAAAAATAATTATTTTAAAATGGATATTTGCATGTGCTCTCACAGCCTAGACAACTATTTTTAGACTGACGATGTCTAAGAAGCTACCTCATACAAAAGGAGGAGCCTCTCATTTATCGAGTAGCTAATATAGGGAAACTACACTACAGATTTTATGTATGTTCACTCATTTGATCCTGACAAGGAACCTATAAGTGATTTTATCCTCATTTTACAAATTAAAATAAAAATTAAAAACCAACTGGGCACCCTAAAATAAAGGACTGAGTCTAGTGTCCCTTACATAGTAAGTTTCAGTACCAGGATCTGATTCCAAAATTTCTACTCTTATAATAATATCAGCATTTTCTCATAGAGACAAAAGGTATGAAAATGGAAACAAGCTGGATATATGCAAAAACTTAAGTAAGAACAAGGTCCAACATAGGCACAGGTAGTATAAAACAACAAACTCAGATATATATCTATAAATTTCCAGCTGGTTGCAGTGGCTCATGCCTGTAATCCCAGCACTTTGGGAGGCCAAGGTAGGTGGATCACATGAGGCCAGGAGTTTGAGACCAGCCTGGGCAACATGGTGAAAACCCATCTCTACAAAAAATATAAAAATCAGATGGATGTGGTGGTGTGCACATGTAGTACCAGCTACTCGGGAGGCTGAGGTAGGAGGATCCCTTGAGCCAGGGAGGTCGAGGCTGCAGTGAGCTGAGGTCACACCACTGCAATCCAGCCTGGGCAAGAATAAGATACTGTCTCAAAAACAAAATTATTAGAAAACTGGGATATTTTATGTTAAAAGGGGATGATTATTATAAAATTTTGTTTTTGGCAGAACCTACATTTGCTCAGAAAAATATTCTTAAATAAGTTTTAAGTTGTTGAAAAAGACCAAAACAGTTTTATTTAGACTAGCCAAACTGTTTGTTATGCAATCACATACAGGAGTACTTTGAAGCATTCTATTTTTCCCTCCACAAACATTTGATTCAAAGATAATGGGGGCACCTATCTTCTGGGTGCTGTCTCCTCAAACTGGTTTGTAGGTTTCTGCTTAATTTAGGTGTTTTTCTTCCTGTATAGAGATGAAAGCTCAATGCTGAACAGATGTTTACCAATAAACTGTCTAGTTCTGGGCTCTATAACTTAAGAAAAATGTATAAAGATTTTTCTCATGAGTTAAGAACTGAGAATTATGTATGAGGTAGAAAATAAGACTCATGCATATTGGTTACTAAGAAAATGGAAATTAGGCCAGGCACGATGACTCATGCCTGTAATCCCAGCACTTTGAGGGACTGAGGCGGGTGGATCACTTGAGGTCAGGAGTTCGAGGCCAGCCTGACCAACATGGCAAAATGCTGTCTCTACTAAAAATACAAGTTGGCCAGATGTGATGGTAGGCACCTGTAGTCCCAGTTAGTTGGGAGGCTGTGGCAGGAGAATCACTTGAACCCTGAGGTGAAGGGTGCAGTGAGCCAAGATCACACAACTGCACTCCAGTCTGGGCAACAGAGCAGCACTCTGTCTCAAAAAAAAAAAAAAAAAAAAAAGGAAATTAATTTAGATCATCTACCCTTCTGAGCAAGAGCTTTTCTGTCCTGCAAGTCCTAGCTCAAGTCTGGCTATCCCCAAAAGTAATAATCATATATTTTTGCCATTATGATAAACCTTTTAAGACTCAAAACAAAAATGGATTATCTGCTTGGATTTTTAAGAGATGTTTTAATTGGTAGTATGGCTCAATCCTTCCGAATATCTGATCCTGAACTTTACATGGATTTTAGAGTATATAGTTTACATTCTTATTTTATTTGACTCCTAAAGAATCATGTGTAGGCTCACTGCTACAGCAGGATTAATTAAAAATCTGCTGCTGATTTTATTTTTCTGGTCTTTTGCTTAATTAATAAAAAAGTTACCTTTGATATTTAGTGACTTGGGTTCTCTTACAATTTGAGGGCTTGGAGGAAACACTGGACAAGTCATGTGATCTTCATTTGTGTCTGGTAAAAGCACATCTTTTTCCCAAAGTGGTCTTTGAATCATTCTTCAAAAAGTCACATGCTGTGTTCATTTGCTCAGCACACAGAAGCTCACAGAAAGGGCACAATGTTCCTAGCAGCATCCTACAACGCAGAAATCCAAAGAGGTTTATGGAAATAAAAAAACTTGGGTTCAGAAATATTGAAACATTTTAAAATGGAATTTAAAATGTTTAAATTGCCTTGGATTTTGTCTGTTTGTTGTTTGTTTGTTTGAGACAGGGTCTTGCTCTGTCAGCCAGGCTGGAGTGCAGTTGCATGATCTTGGCTCACTGCAGACTCTGCCTCCTGGGTTCTCCTGGCTCAGCCTCCTGAGTAGCTAGGACTACAAGTGCACACCATCATGCCCAGCTACTTTTTGTATTTTTAGTAGAAACGGAGTCTCACCACATTGGCTAGGCTGGTCTCAAACTCCTGACCTCAGGTGATCCACCTGCCTCGGCCTCTGAAAGTGCTGGGATTATAGGTGTTAGCCACCATGCCCAGCCTACCTTGGAAATTTTTTGGTCTATTGGTGTTTTTTTTTTTTTTTCAAGAGTGAATGCCAGTTTTCATCTGTCATTTTCCATGTCATGTATATTCAAAATTTATCCAATGTTAACTGAAACTTTTCAGATTTTCCTAATTTTTCTCACATTTTGAGATTCACAAAAGTTTTCAAGCAATATAAAGTTGAGTATTCAAAGAAGTTTTGAAACTTACATAGCCGGAGCCTTCCCTGTGCCTATAGGACCTGTGCAGAGTTATCCTACAGAGTCCACTATGGGGCCAATCTCTGTTCTCCAGAGCAGGCAGTTACAATGGAAGCATCGTTACTAGAACAGAGAAACAGCAAAGAGACTGCATCCCAGCCAACCAAGAATATGTTCTCTTCCTCTTTTAAAATCTTAGAGGATTCTAATTTACTCCCACACTGGTATAGAAGATATTTTAAAGAACCAGAATCCTAACATGTGATACACTGGCATTGGAAAATAGCAATTGAAAAAGAACACAAATTGAAAAACCAAAAAAAAAAAAAAAAACCTTGCTGAACCTTGGGGGAGACAGACATTTTGAGTTGAAGAGAGAATGAAGTCTAATATGAGAGAGTGATCAGTTTCTTGTTCATAAATGTGTCCCTGGCTCATACAGATCCATCTACACATAGAAATGTACAATAGAGGTCAGAGGAATAAAACCTGGCCCAATAGAAGAAGAGAAAGATCTAGACAAGGACTAGAACAGAGACAGAGAACACTACGGCCTACTGAGGGAGAATTAACAGTTAACATCAGACCCATATTCCAGATTACCTGCCAATTGTTAAATACCTATCTTATAGTTTAACTGTGTATCATTTGTCCCCATTAGGGCTCGTATTCTCTAGACTAATCCTTTTATAGTCCTTACGCAGAATGTCTTATTTGTTAGGAGGGAGGTTAGGACATAATGGACCCAAATGACTTCACAGTTGCCATCCTGGTTCCCAGATTGGGTAGACCAGTAAGCCACTCCTCTTATATACATCACATCCATGTTGATTCATTAGGCCCTTGGGTGGGTGGAGACATATGAACTCTTTCAAATCCATGTTTGACCTGCATTACCTTTACACATTAAGCAACTAAAAATCTCTCAAAATAAATATCAAAATGTTTATTCTCTCTTCTAGATTAGTGAAGGAACAAAATGTATTTTTATTCCCAAGAACTTGTTTCTAGCAGAAGCCAGCACTGGATTCAGGAGAAGGGCTTTAGAACTGGTGTGTGCCTACCCACACGGGAGGCCGTTAGTAAGCACCTGGTCAAGCAGCAAGTGTGGAATGAGTACCAGGCCAAGCTCTTGGCACCCCACCTGACAAAGGGAAGTAGAACCATTGGCTCAGCTCTTATTTATTTATTTATTTAGAGACGGATTCTTGCTCAGTCACCCAGGCTGGAGTGCAGTGGCATGATTTCCGCTCACTGCAACCTCTGCCTCCCAGGCTCCAACCTCTGCCTCCCAGGCTCTAGCAGTTCTCCTGCCTCAGTCTCCCAAGTAGCTAGGATTACAGGTACATGCTGCCACGCTGGCTAATTTTTTGTATTTTAGTTGAGATGGGATTTCACCGTGTTGCCCAGGCTGGTCTTGAACTCCTGAGCTCAGGCAGTCCATCTGCCTCTGCCTCCCAAAGTGCTAGGATTACAGGCGTGAGCCACCGTGCCTGGCCTCATTTTTATTTTTAATAAGAAAACTTGGGGGGGCGGAGCAAGATGGCCGAATAGGAACAGCTGCAGTCTCCAACTCCCAGCGCGAAGGACACAGAAGACCGGTGATTTCTGCATTTT